>NC_040105.1:69977240-70283419 GCF_003369695.1 Bos indicus x Bos taurus | reverse complement strand
AGCTGCATTCGTCGTAGCGACTGTGTTTGTGGCTTAAGGTTAAGTTGATTTATTTGGGAATCATTGTTTTTTTTTTTTTTTTCTTTATCTTTGCATCTCACATTGAGGATATCTGTTTTTTAATGTGAATCATTGACTTTTCTAAAGCTTAAAAGAAAACTAACTGGTAATGCCCTTGTTTTTTTTTGTCTATTACTTTTTTCAAAGTTTAATTGTTTATTTTTTATTTATATTTCATTTTTAATAACTAATTGAAGGATAGTTGCATATTTTATTTTTATTAAAAACTTACTTGAATGGCACCTTGTGAAACCCTTTGAATCAAGTTTTTTCAGTCTCTCTCAGTGGTACTTGGCAAGTTTTTTCTTTCCCAAATTTGTCCTATATAAACAATCCCTTGAAAATAGAACAAAGTAATTGTTTTCATGGAGCCTTGATTTCAAATTCATTCAGGAAAGCAATGATTTTATCAGTATGTCGACAAGTATTCAGAAATTAAGGACCATAAGTATCATTCATAACTTTCAGGGAGATTTTATAAGGAGACATCAACACTTTCTTCCTTCAGGTCATGGCACCAACCACTTGCCCCTCCCCACCCTGCTCCACTCTTGCCCATGCTGCCGCTCCTTTGACATGCCATCTTCTTGGTTGAAAGCATATGTGAATATAAGTGAAACCTGATTCTTAATGCAGTATCTGTGTCCATAAGAGTGGGTGAGAGAAATACCAAGGAATGTTCATTAGGTTTACTTTTATAAATGACCACTACAATTTTTTAAAGTACTCTGTTACCTAAAAAAAAAAAATGCAAAGGAACAGAAAATTAAACTCTTAGAAACTTCTGTTTAAAAGTTATCTCTGTAAGTGGTAATATAATTGTTTTTAATCATATAAAAGTGCATAAAGTATTCAGGGATGATGCTAGATTAAAATACAGCTAACTGTACACTGGAGAATATTTTGAAATACCTCTCATTAACAAAATTAAAATGTTTTATTTTATACTGCTTTTCAAGCTCAGAAATAGATGACTTCTTTGAAAAGTTTCTGAAAATTTTTCATTTGACACTAAATCAAAATCTGAATGGCAGAGTTAGCAAAGCAGGGCCTTTTTTTAATTTTATTTTTCCACCTGTTTTTGTGTTTAATCTCAGAGCAAGCCTATGGTGACAATCTTTATAGGCCAAGGTGACTACACGCAGTTCATCACTGCTAAGCACTAGATTTAAGCAGAGAGTTTTAAGTACATTTGCAGTCTTGACTTTTTAATATATATAACACCTTTGAAGTACTTATTGAAAAATTACTTATAGTTCTTAATATAAATCACCATGCTCATAAATATGAACCTGACATTCTAGATCTCCAAATCCAACTTTAAGATCTAGGCAAAATTCCTTATGTTTATTCCAGCACAATTAAATTGACAAAGAAAATTGAATTGCAACTGTGCTATAAAATTAAAATTGCAGGGGGGGCAGTCCTAAGATGGCAGAGGAATAGGACAGGGTGACCACTTTCTCTCCCAACAAATTCATCAAAAGAACATTTGGACGCTGAGAAAATTCCACAAAACAACTTCTGAATGCCAGCAGAGGACAACAGACACCAGAGAAGCAGCCCATTGTCTTCGAAAGGAGGTAGGAAACAATATAAAAGATAAAATGGGAGGCAAAAAAGGTAGGGATGGAGTTCCATCCCAGGAAGGGAATCTTAAAAAGAGAGAAGTTTCCAAACACCAGGAAACACTCTGCCAATTCTGTGGCGAGCTTTGGAACCACAGAGGGCAACATAACAGGGAGGAAAAATAAAAAAATAATAATAATAATGAAAACCTACAGATTATGAGCCCAATGGTAACTCCCCCAGCGGAGTAGCAGTGCAGAAGCCTGCATCGCCACTAGCACGCGGGGCCTGGGCAGGGAGGTGCGGGTTGCTTTGCTTAGAGTAAGGACTGGGCCTGAATGCCCTGAGGGCAATCTGAGGGAACTAACTTCGATAGCAAACCAGACTGTGGGATAACTACCACGTGAAAAGCCCTAACCTAAGACACCGTCAGGCCAGCTCACAGAACAAAGGACTGAGCAGAGCTAGTCGGCTGCAGGCCGGTCCATACCCCTCCAGAGACAGGCAGGAGAGGCCAGCCAGAGCCTCAAGGGGGCAATCACGGCCCCAGAAAGGTATGATCTACCAAACTGCAAGCAGGCTTCGTTGCTAACCAAGACTTCTTGGGATTCTGGAAGGTCAACATCCGCCTGAGAAGGGTGTGGGTTGTAACAGCCAGAAAATCAAGCGGCAGGAACGAGGGAGGTGATAAGTCACAGAGACCACACTCACCAAACACCTGGTCACCTGAGCTGCTCGGATCTGGGAAGGGCACAAAACACAGGCCCAACCGAGTCTGCACCTCTGAGGACTACCCGAGTACCTGAACCTGTGCAGCTTAGACCTGGGAAGTGCATACAACCTAGGGCTGGCCTCAGACCGTTCCCAGCAGAGAAACCTAGAGCCTAAGCAGTGTAGACAGGAAAGCACACACGCCGTGAGCAGGGCAAACCCAGTGTGGCCAAGACACTGCAAGCACATGTCAGTGTTATTTGTTTCCAGTGTTCCTCCCTCCCCACAGCACGACTGAACATGTGAGCCTAAAAAAGTGTCCACCACCGCCCCATTGTGTCAGGGAGGAAATTAGACACTGAAGAGACCAGCAAACAGAAGGTTAAACAGAAGGACCCTCCTTGGAAGTGACAGGTGCAAAAGATTAAAACCCTGAAGATAGTACCAACTACATAGGAAGGGGCCTATAGATCTTGAGAAATATAAGCCAGACCAAGGAACTATACGAAAATGAACTGACTTCATACTGCCCACAACACCACCAGAGAAAGTCATAGATATATTTTTACTATTTTACTATCATTCTTTAATTTTTTTTAATTTTAAGTTCTCTATTGCTCCTTTAATTTTCATTTGTATGACCTACTATTATTTTGAAAAAAGAGAGAGAGAGAGACCCTATTTTTTAAAGCAAATTTTATATATATATATATAATATATATATATATATATATATATATATATTTATAATTTTTGTGACTTTGGTTTTTTTTTTCTCTCACTTTATTTAATATTGTATTTTTGAAAATCCAACCTCTATTCTAGATTTTTTAATCTTTGCTTCTTGGTATTTGCTATCAATTTTGTACCTTTAGGAACCCAATCTTCAGTACTCACATTTACTTGGGAGTGAGATTACTGGCTTGACTGCTCTCTCCCACTTTGCACTCTCCTTTTTATCCACCAGGTCGCCTCTGTCTCCTCACTCACCCTTCTCTTCTTTACCCAACTGTGTGTGTTCTGGACAGTGGAGAACACTTAGGGAACTGATTACTGGCTGGATCTGTCTCTCTCCTTTTGATTCCCCTCTTTATCTTCCTGGCCACTTCTGTCTCCTTCCTCCCTCTTCTTTTCTCTGTATAACTCCGTGAACATCTCTGAGAAGTATAGACTGTGGAGAGCACATAAGGAAGTGATTACTGACTAGCTTGCTCCTCTCCACTTTTGAATCCACCTCATCTCATCCTGGTTACCTCTATCTCCCTCCTCCCTCTTCTCTTCTCCATGTAACTCTATAAACCTCTCTGGGGGTCCCTGAATGTGGAGAAACTTTTCATCTTTAACCTAGATGTTTTATCAAAGGTGCTGTATAGATGGAGAAGTCTTGAGGCTACTGTAAAAACAAGACTGAAACCAGAAGCAGGAGGCTTAAGTCCAAATCCTGAGAACACCAGAGAAACTCCTGACTCCAGGGAACATTAATGGACAGGAGCTCATCAAACACCTCCATACCTACACTGAAACCCAAGTACCACCCAAGGGCCAAGAAGTTTCCAGAGCAAGACATACCACACAAATTCTCCAGCAACACAGGAACACAGCCCTGAGCTTCAAAATACAGGCTGCCCAAAGTCACTCCAAACCCACTGACATCTCATAACACATTACTGGACACTTCATTGCACTCCAGAGAGAAGAAACCTAGCTGCACCCACCAGAACACCGACACAAGCTTCCCTAACTAGGAAACCTTGACAAGCCACCCATACAACCCCACCCACAGCGAGGAAACTCCACAATAAAGAGAACTCCACAAACTGCCAGAATACAGAAGGGCCACCTCAAACACACCAATATAAACAAGATGAAGAGACAGGGGAATACCTAGCAGGTTAAGGAACAGGATAAATGCCCACTAAACCAAACAAAAGAGGAAGAGACAGGGAATCTACCTGATAAAGAATTCTGAATAATGATAGTGAAAATGATCCAAAATCTTGAAAACAAAATGGAAACACAGATAAATAGCCTGGAGACAAGGACGAGAAAGTGCAATAAAGGTTTAACAAGGACATAGAAGAAATAAAATGAGTCAATATATAATGAATAATGCAATAAATGAGATAAAAAAAACACTCTGGAGGGAACAAATAATAGAATAACAGAGGCAGAAGATAGCATTAGTGAGGTAGAAGATAGATGGTAGAGATAAATGAAGGAGACAGGAAAAAGGAAAACGAATTAAAAGAAATGAGGACAATCTCATAGACCTCTGGGACAATGTTAAATGCTCCAACATTCGAATCATAGGAATCCCAGAAGAAGACAAAAAGAAAGACCTAGAGAAAATACTTGAGGAGATAATAGTTGAAAAACTTCCCTAAAATGGGGAAGGAAATTATCACCCAAGTCCAAGAAACCCAGAGAGTCCCAAACAGGATAAACCCAAGGCCAAACACCCCAAGGCACATATTAATCAAATTAACAAAGATCAAACACAAAGAACAAACATTAAAAGCACCTAGAGAAAAGCAACAAATAACACACAAGGGGATTCCCATAAGGATAACAGCTGATCTTTCAATAGAAACTCTTCAGGCCAGGAGGGGATGGCAGGACATACTTAAAGTGATGAAAGAAAATAACCTACAGCCCAGATTACTGAACCCAGCAAGGATCTCATTCATATATGAAGGAGAAATCAAAAGCTTTACAGACAAGCAAAAGCTGAGAGAATTCAGCTCCACCAAACCAGCTCTCCAACAAATGTTAAAGGATCTTCTCTAGACAGGAAACACAAAAGAAGTGTATAAAGTTGAACCCAAAACAATAAAATAAATGGCAATGGGATCATACTTATCAATAATTACCTTAAATGTAAATGGGTTGAAAATGGAGAGATCACAACAGACAACACAGAAATACAAAGGAACATAGGAGACTACTATCAGCAATTATATGCCAATAAAATGGACAACTTGGAAGAAATGGACAAATTCTGACCCACCCAGAAGATAGCGAGGAGTAGGACAGGGAGAACACTTTCTCCCCCAAAATTCATCAAAAGAGCATTTAAAAGCTGAGTAAATTCCACAAAACAACTTCTGAATGCTGGCATAGGACATCAGGCACCCAGAAAAGCAATCCAAGTCTTCGAAAGGAGGTAGGACAAAATATAAAAGAACAAAAAAAGAGACAAAAGAGGGAGGGACGGAGTTCTGTCCCAGGAAGGGAGTCTTAAAAAGAGAGAAGTTTCCAAACATCAGGAAACCTTCTCACTGCTGAATCTGTGCCGAGCTTTGGAACACAGAGGGCAACATAACAGGGAGAAAAAATAAACAATTAAAACTCGCAGATTGCGAGCCCTACAGTAACTCCCCCAGTGGAGAAGCAGTGCAGACGCCTGCACACGCCATTCGCAAGCGGGGGCTAGGCAGGGAGGCCACGGCATGGGCTGCATTGCTTAGAGTAAGGACCTGGCCTGAAAACCCTGAGCGCTATCTGAGCGAAATAATCTGGGCTAACAAACCAGACTGTGGGATATCTACCACGCGAAAAGCCAGCCCTAACCTAAGACACCGCCAGGCCCGTGCACAGAACAAAGGACTGAACAGAGATAGCCAGCGGCAGACCTTCCCCCTCCAGTGACACGCAACCAGAGCCGGAAGGGGCAATCGCAGCCCCAGAGAGACATTATCTATAAAAACTGTAAGCAGGCTTCTTTGCTAACTAAAACTTCTTGGGGGGTCTTGACGGTCAACATCTCCCTGAGAAGGTGCGCCGGTTGTACACCTAGATAACTGAGCGGCGGGGAGGCGATAAGTCGCAGCAATCACGCTCGCTAAACACCTCATCACCTGAGCTCCTCGGGACCTGGGAAGGGCACAAAACGCAGGCCCAACGAGTCTGCACCTCTGAGGACTACCCGAGTGCCTGGAACCTGAGCGGCTTGGACCTGGGAGGAGCAGGCAGCCCAGGGCCGGCCTCGGATGGTTCCCAGCGGAACAACCTAGAGCCTGAGCAGTGTGGGCAGAGAGGCTACACGCGCCGTGATCGGGGGCAGACCCAGTGTGCCTGAAGCACTGCGAGCACACGCCAGTGTTACTTGTTTGCAGCATCCCTCCTTCCCTCCCCACAGCAAGACTGAACAAGTGAGCCTAAAAAGAAAAAAAAAAAAAAAGTGTCCTCCACCGTCCCCTTTGTGTCAGGGCGGAAACCAGACACTGAAGAGTCCAGCAAACAGAACAAGCTATAACAGAGGGAACTGCCTTGGAAGCTACAGGCAATAGATTAAAACCCTGTGGTTACTACCAACTATGTAGGAAGAGGCCTATAGATCTTGAGAAATAAAAGTCAGACCAAGGAACTAGCCAAAATGAGCTGAAACCACAATACTCACAACAAAACCCAGAGAAAGTCCTCAATATATTTTTACTATTTTACGATCATTCTTTCTTTTTTTTTATTTTTTAATTTTTTAAAAAAAATTTTAAGTTCTCTTTATTCCTTTAATTTTCACTTTTATAACCTATTACTTTGCAAAAAAAAAAAAAAAAAAGACCCTATTTTTTTTTCTTCAGCAAACTTCATATATATTTTTTTTATATTTTTTGACCTTGGTTTTGTTTGTTTGTTTTTTCTTCTTTTCTTTTTTTTTCTTCATCTTTTTTTTTTATTTTTTAAACTTACATAATTGTATTAGTTTTGTCAAATATCAAAATGAATCCGCCACAGGTATACATGTGTTCCCCATTCCTGAACCTCCTCCCTCCTCCCTCCCCATACCATCCCTCTGGGTCGTCCCAGTGCACTAGCCCCAAGCATCCAGTATTGTGCATTGAACCTGGACTGGCATCTCATTTCATACATGATATTTTACATGTTTCAATGCCATTCTCCCCAAATCTCCCCACCTCTCCCTCTCCCATAGAGTCCATAAGACTGTTCTATACATCAGTGTCTCTTTTGCTGTCTCATACACAGGGTTATTGTTACCATCTTTCTAAATTCCATGTATATGTGTTATTATACTGTATTGGTGTTTTCCTTCTGGCTTACTTCACTCTGTATAATAGGCTCCAGTTTCATCCACCTCATTAGAACTGATTCAAATGTTTTCTTTTAATGGCTGAGTAATACTCCATTGTGTATATGTACCATAGCTTTCTTATTCATTCATCTGCTGATGGATATCTAGTGCTTCCAGGTCCTGGCTATTATAAACAGTGCTGCGATGAACATTTGGGTACACGTGTCTTCTTTTCTTTAACATTGTATTTTTGAAATTCCAAACTCTACTCTAGATTTTTAATTTTAGCTTTTTGGTATTGTTATCAATTTTGTACCTATAGTTTTTTATAATTTCTGTGACTTTTTTTTCTCTGTTTCTTTCTCTTCTACTTTTATATAACATTGTATATCTGAAACTCCAACTCTACTCTAGAGTTTTAACTTTTGCTTTTTGGTATTAGTTATCTATTTTGTATCTATATTTTCTTTATAATTTTTGCAACCTTGTTTGTTTTTGTTTGTTCATTTTTTCTCTCTTTCTTTTCCTTCTTCTTTTCTTCAACATCGTACTTTTAAAATTCCAAACTCTACTCTAGATTTTTAATTTTTGCTTTTATGTATTTGTTACCAATTTAGTACCTTTAAGAACCCAATCTTCAGTACCCATTTTTCACTAGGGAACGAGATTACTGGCTTAACTGCTCTCTCTCCCTTTGGACTCTCCTTTTTCTCCACCAGGTCGCCTGTGTCTCCTCCCTAACCCCTCTCTACTCTACCCAACTCTGTGAATTTCTGTGTGTTCCAGACGGTGGAGAACACTTAGGGAACTGATTACTGGCTGGATCTGTCTCCCTCCTTTTCTTCCCCACTTTTATCCTCCTGGCCACCTCTGTCTCCTTCCTCCATCTTCTCTTCTCTGTTATAACTCTGTGAACATCTCTGAGCGTTCAGTTGTGGACTGCACATAAGGAAGTGATTATTGGCTAGCCCACTCTCTCCACTATTGATTCCACCTCATCTCATTCGGGTCACCTCTAACTCCCTCCTCCCTCGTCTCTTCTCCATATAACGCTGTGAACCTCTCTGGGTGACCCTCACAGTAGAGAAACTTTTCATCTTTAATGTAGATGTTTTATCAGTGGTGCTGTATAGAAGGAGAAGTTTTGAAACTACTGTAAAAATAAGACCAATAACTGGAAGCAGGAGGCTTAAATCCAAACCCTGACTCCAGGGAACTCCTGACTCCAAGGAACATTAATTGACAGGAGCTCATCAAATGCCTCCACACCGACACTGAAACCAAGTACCACACAAGGGCCAACAAGTTCCAGGGCAAGACATACCAAGCAAATTCTCCAGCAACAAAGGAACCACAGCCCTGAGCTTCAAGATACAGGCTGTCCAAAGTCACCCCAAAACCACAGACATCTCATAACTCATTACTGGACATTTCATTGCACTCCAGAGAGAAGAAATACAGCTCCACCCACCAGAACACCAACACAAGCTTCCTTAACCAGGAAACCTTGACAAGCCACCTGTACAAACCCACACACAGTGAGGAAACACCACAAAAAAGAGAACTCCACAAACTGTCAGAATACAGAAAAAGACACCCCAAAATCAGCAATTTACACAAGATGAAGAGACAGAGGAATACCCAGCAGATAAAGGAACAGGATAAATGCCCACCAAACCAAACAAAAGAGGAAGAGATAGGGAACCTACCTGATAAAGAATTCTGAATAATTATAGTGAAATTGATTCAAATCTTGAAATCAAAATGGAATCACAGATAAATAGCCTGGAGACAAGGATTGAGAAAATGCAAGAAAGCTTTAATAAGGACCTAGAAGAAATAAAAAGGAGTCAATATATAATGAATAATGCAACAAATGAAATTAAAAACACTCTGGAGGCAACAAATAGTTAGAATAACAGAGGCAGAAGATAGGATTAGTGAATTAAAAGATAGAATGGCAGAAATAAATGAATCAGAGAGGAAAAAAGAAAAAACGAATTAAAAGAAATGAAGACAATTTCAGAGACCTCCAGGACAATATTAAACACTACAACATTCGAATCATAGGGGTCCCAGAAGAAGAAGACAGAAAGAAAGACCATGAGAAAATACTTGAGGAGATAATAGGTGAAAACTTCCCTAAAATGGGGAAGGAAATAATCACCCAAGTCCAAGAAACCCAGAGAGTCCCAAACAGGATAAACCCAAGGCGAAACAACCCAAGACACATATTAATCAAATTAACAAAGATCAAACACAAAGAACAAATACTAAAAGCAGCAAGGGAAAAACAACAAATAACACACAAGGGAATTCCCATAAGGATAACAGCTGATCTTTCAATAGAAACTCTTCAAGCCAGGAGGGAATGGCAAGACATACTTAAAATGATGAAAGAAAATAACCTACAGCCCAGATTATTGTACCCAGCAAGGATGTATTTCAAGTATTAAGGAGAAATCAAAAGCTTTTCAGACAAGCAAAAGCTGAGAGAATTCTGCACCAACATACCAGCTCTCCAACAATACTAAAGGATATTCTCTAGACAGGAAACACAAAAAATGGTGTATAAATTCGAGCCCAAAACAATAAAGTAAATGGCAATAGGATCATACTTATCAGTAATTACCTTAAACGTAAATGGGTTGAATGCCCCAACCAAAAGACAAAGACTGGCTGAATGGATACAAAAACAAGACCCCTACGTATGTTCTTTACAAGAGACCCACCTCAAAACAGGGGACACATACTGACTGAAAGTGAAGGGCTGGAAAAAGATTTTCCATGCAAATAGGGACCAAAAGAAAGCAGGAGTAGCAATACTCATATCAGATAAAATAAACTTTAAAACAAGGCTGTGAAAAGAGACAAAGAAGGTCACTACATAATGATCAAGGATCAATCCAAGAAGAAGATATAACAATTATAAATATATATGTACCCAACATGGAGCACCACGGTATGTAAGACAAATGCTAACAAGTATGAAAGGGGAAATTAACAATAACACAATAATAGTGGGAGACTTTAATACCCCACTCACACCTATGGATAGATCAACTAAACAGAAAATTAACAAGGAAACACAAACTTTAAATGATACAATAGGCCAGTTAGACCTAATTGATATCTATAGGACATTTCATCCCAAACAATGAAATTCACCTTTTTCTCAGGTGCACATGGAACCTTCTCCAGGATAGATCACATCCTGGGCCATAAATCTAGCCTTGGTAAATTCAAAAAAATTTAAATCATTCCAAGCATCTTTTCTGACCACAATGCAGTAAGATTAGATGTCAATTACAGGAGAAGACCTATTAAAAATTCCAACATATGGAGGCTGAACAACAGGCTGCTGAATAACCAACAAATCACAGAAGAAATCATAAAAGAAATCAAAATTTGCATAGAAACGAATGAAAATGAAAAACACAACAACCCAAAAACCTGTGGGACACGGTAAAAGCAGTCCTAAGGGGAAAGTTAATAGCAATACAGGCATACCTCAAGAAACAAGAAAAAAGTCAAATAAATAACCTAACTCTACACCAAAAGCAACTAGAAAAGGAAGAAATGAAGAACCCCAGGGTTAGTAGAAGGAAAGAAATCTTAAAAATTAGAGCAGAAATAAATGCAAAAGAAACAAAAGAAACCATAGCAAAAATCAACAAAACCAAAAGCTGGTTCTTTGAAAGGATAAATAAAATTGACAAACCATTAGCCAGACTCATCAAGAAACAAAGGGAGAAAAATCAAATCAATAAAATTAGAAATCAAAATGGAGAGATCACAACAGACAACACAGAAATACAAAGGATCATAAGAGACTACTATCAACAATTATATGGCAATAAAAATGGACAACGTGGAAGAAATGGACAAATTCTTAGAAAACTACAACTTTCCAAAACTCGACCAGGAAGAAATAGAAAATCTTAACAGACCTATCACAAGCACGGAAATTGAAACTGTAATCAAAAATCTTCCAGCAAACAAAAGCCCAGGTCCAGACGCCTTCACAGCTGAATTCTACCAAAAATTTAGAGAAGAGCTAACACCTATCCTGCTCAAACTCTTCCAGAAAATTGCAGAGGAAGGTAAATTTCCAAACTCATTCTATGAGGCCACCATCACCCTAATACCAAAACCTGACAAAGATCCCACAAAAAAAGAAAACTGCAGGTCAATATCACTGATGAACATAGATGCAAAAATCCTTAACAAAATTCTAGCAATCAGAATCCAAAAACACATTAAAAGATCATACACCATGACCAAGTGGGCTTTATCCCAGGGATTCAAGGATTCTTCAATATCCGCAAATCAATCAATGTAATACACCACATTAACAAATTGAAAAATAAAAACCATATGATTATCTCAATAGATGCAGAGAAAGCCTTTGACAAAATTCAACATCCATTTATGATAAAAAACTCTCCAGAAAGCAGGAATAGAAGGAACATACCTCAACATAATAAAAGCTATATATGACAAACCCACAGCAAACATTATCCTCAATGGTGAAAAATTGAAAGCATTCCCTCTAAAGTCAGGAACAAGACAAGGGTGCCCACTTTCACACTACTATTCAACATAGTTTTGGAAGTTTTGGCCACAGCAATCAGAGCAGAAAAAGAAATAAAAGGAATCCAAATTGGAAAAGAAGAACTAAAACTCTCACTATTTGCAAATGACATGATCCTCTACATAGAAAACCCTAAAGACTCCACCAGAAAATTACTAGAACTAATCAATGATTATAGTAAAGTTGCAGGATATAAAATCAACACACAGAAATCCCTTGCATTCCTATACACTAATAAGGAGAAAACAGAAAGAGAAATTAAGGAAACAATTCCATTCACCATTGCAACGGAAAGAATAAAATACTTAGGAATATATCTACCTAGAGAAACTAAAGACCTATACATAGAAAACTATAAAACACTGATGAAAGAAATCAAAGAGGACACTAATAGATGGAGAAATATACCATGTTCATGGATTGGAAGAATCAATATATTGAAAATGAGTATACTACCCAAAGCAATTTATAGATTCAATGCAATCCCTATCAAGCTACCAAAGGTATTCTTCACAGAGCTAGAACAAATAATTTCACAATTTGTATGGAAATACAAAAAACCTCGAATAGCCAAAGCTATCTTGAGAAAGAAGAATGGACCTAGAGGAATCAACCTGACTGACTTCAGGCTCTACTACAAAGCCACAGTTATCAAGACAGTATGGTACTGGCACAAAGACAGAAATATAGATCAATGGAACAAAATAGAAATCCCAGAGATAAATCCACACACTTATGGACACCTTATCTTTGACAAAGGAGGCATAAATATACTATGGATTAAAGAAAATCTCTTTAACAAGTGGTGCTGGGAAATCTGGTCAACCACTTGTAAAAGAATGAAACTAGAACACTTTCTAACACCATACACAAAAATAAACTCAAAATGGATTAAAGATCTAAATGTAAGACCAGAAACTATAAAACTCCTAGAGGAGAACATAGGCAAAATACTCTCTGACATACATCACAGCAGGATCCTCTATGACCCACCTCCCAGAATATTGGAAATAAAAACAAAAATAAACAAATGGGACCTAATTAAACTTAAAAGCTCTTGCACATCAAAGGAAACTATTAGCAAGGTGAAAAGGCAGCCTTCAGAATGGGAGAAAATAATAGCAAATGAAGCAACTGACAAACAACTAATCTCAAAAATATACAAGCAACTCCTACAGCTCAACTCCAGAAAAATAAATGACCCAATCAAAAAATGGGCCAAAGAACTAAATAGACATTTCTCCAAAGAAGACATACAGATGGCTAACAAGCACATGAAAAGATGCTCAACATCACTCATTATCAGAGAAATGCAAATCAAAACCACTATGAGGTACCATTTCACACCAGTCAGAATGGCTGCTATCCAAAAGTCTACAAGTAATAAATGCTGGAGAGGGTGTGGAGAAAAGGGAACCCTCTTACACTGTTGGTGGGAATGCAAACTAGTACAGCCACTATGGAGAACAGTGTGGAGATTCCTTAAAAAACTGGAAATAGAACTGCCTTATGATCCAGCAATCCCACTGCTGGGCATACACACTGAGGAAACCAGAAGGGAAAGAGACACGTGTACCCCAATGTTCATCACAGCACTGTTTATAATAGCCAGGACATGGAAGCAACCTAGATGTCCATCAGCAGATGAATGGATAAGAAAGCTGTTGTACATATACACAATGGAGTATTACTCAGCCATTAAAAAGAATACATTTGAATCAGTTCGAATGAGGTGGATGAAACTGGAGCCTATTATACAGAGTGAAGTAAGCTAGAAAGAAAAACACCAATACAGTATACTAACGCATATATATGGAATTTAGAAAGATGCTAACAATAACCCTGTGTACGAGACAGCAAAAGAGACACTGATGTATAGAACAGTCTTATGGATTCTGTTGCAGAGGGAGAGGGTGGGAAGATTTGGGAGAATGGCATTGAAGCATGTATAATATCATGTATGAAACGAGTCGCCAGTCCAGGTTCAATGCACGATACTGGATGCTTGGGGCTAGTGCACTGGGACGACCCAGAGGGATGGTATGGGGAGGGAGGAGGGTGGAGGGTTCAGGATGGGGAACACATATATACCTGTGGCGGATTCATTTCGATATTTGGCAAAACTAATACAATTTGTAAAGTTTAAAAATAAAATAATTTTTTTTAAAAGAAAAAAAAAAAAAAAAAAGAATACCCACCAAAAAAAAAAAAAAAAAGAAATGGACAAATTATTAGAAGAGTATAACTTTCCAAAAATGAGCCAGGGAGAAATAGAAAATCTTAACAGACCCATCACAAGCATGGAAACTGAAACTGTAATCAGAAATCTTCCAGCAAACAAAAGCCCAGATTCAGACAGCTTCACAACTGAATTCTACCAAAAATATAGAGAAGAGCTAACACCTATCCTACTCAAACTCTTCCAGAAAATTGCAGAGGAAGGTAAACTTCCAAACTCATTCTATGAGGCCCCTATCATCCTAATACCAAAACCTGACAAACGTGCCACAAAAAAAGAAAACTACAGGCCAATATCACTGATGGACATAGATCAAAAGTCTTTAACAAAATTCTAGCAGTCAGAATCCAACAACACATTAAAAAGATCATACATCACCACCACGTGGGCTTTATCCCAGGGATCCAAGGATTCTACAATATCTGCAAATCAATTCATGTAATACACCACAGTAACAAATTGAAAAATTAAAGCCATAATTTTATTGGATGATAATAGATGCGGAGAAAGCCTTTGACAAAGTTCAACATCCATTTATGATGAAAACTCTCCAGAAAGCAAGAATAGAAGGAACATAGGTCAACATAATAAAAGCTATAGGCCCGGGCGATGACAGAAAGCCAGAGGGAGGGGCGAGAAAGAGCGAGAGAGAAGGAGCCAGGGAGGCGAGAGCGGCCGGCGGCCGGCAGGCGGCGGGTGCCCATCCTCCGGCGGCAGCTGCGCGGAAGCCCCGTACGTCCCCGCGTCCTTCACCGACTCTCCGGGCGCGCGGGCCGGCGGGCCGGGGCGGGCCGGGGCGGGCGGGGGTCTCCCGGAGGCCGCGCGCTCGGAGCCGCCCGAGGGGCTTGGGCGGGGCGCGGAGTCCACAGTGCCGGGCTCCTCCGTCCCCCGCCGGGAGCTGGCGGCGGCGGCGGGGTGGGGGGGCTAGGAAAGCGGCGCCCGGGGCGGGGACGCGCGGGGGGCTGGAGGAGGTGGCGGCGGAGGGGCCGGGGCCGCCATGGACGACAAGGCGTTCACTAAGGACCTGGACCAGTGGGTCGAGCAGCTGAATGAGTGTAAACAGCTCAACGAGAACCAAGTCCGGACGCTCTGTGAAAAGGCTAAGGAAATTTTAACAAAAGAATCAAATGTACAGGAGGTCCGTTGTCCTGTCACCATCTGTGGAAATGTGCATGGCCAATTCCATGACCTTATGGAACTCTTCAGAATCGGCGGGAAGTCGCCAGACACAAACTATCTGTTCATGGGCGACTATGTAGACAGAGGTTATTATTCTGTGGAAACGGTAACTCTTCTTGTGGCATTAAAGGTGCGTTATCCAGAGCACATTACAATACTGAGAGGAAACCACGAAAGCCGACAAATTACCCAAGTTTATGGCTTTTATGACGAATGTCTGTGAAAGTATGGAAATGCCAATGTTTGGAAATATTTTACAGATCTCTTTGATTATCTGCCACTTACAGCTTTAGTAGATGGACAGATATTCTGCCTCCATGGTGGCGTCTGTCCATCCATAGATACACTGGATCATATAAGAGCCCTGGATCGTTTACAAGAAGTTCCACATGAGGGCCCCATGTGTGATCTCTTATGGTCAGATCCAGATGATCGTGGTGGGTGGGGTATTTCACCACGTGGTGCTGGCTACACATTTGGACAAGATATTTCTGAAACGTTTAACCATGCTAATGGTCTCACACTGGTTTCTCGTGCTCACCAACTTGTAATGGAGGGATACAATTGGTGTCATGATCGGAACGTGGTTACCATTTTCAGTGCACCCAATTACTGTTATCGTTGTGGGAACCAGGCTGCTATCATGGAATTAAATGACACTTTGAAATATTCCTTCCTTCAGTTTGACCCAGCACCTCATCGTGGAGAGCCTCATGTGACCCGGCGCACCCCAGACTACTTCCTGTAAATCCCTCTTGGGAAAACCTGCCTTTGTATGTGGAAGTATATCTGGCTTTTATATATATATATATATACACACAACAAAAAAGGCAAAAAAAAATAAAATAAAATAAATAAAAGCTATATATGACAAATTCTCAGCAAACATTACCCTCAATGGTGAAAAATTAAAAGCATTTCCCCTAAAGTCAGGAATAAGACATGGGTGCCCACTTACATCATGACTATTCAACACAGTTTTGGAAGGTTTGGCCACAGCAATCAGAGCAGAAAAAGAAATAAAAGGAATCCAAATTGGAAAAGAAGAACTAAAACTCTCACTGTTCGCAGATGACATGATCCTCTACATAGAAAATCCTAAAGATTCCACAAGAAAATTACTAGAGCTAATCAATGAATAGAGTAAAGTGGAAGGATCTAAAATCAACACACAGAAATCCCTTGTATTCCTATACACTAATAATGAGAAAATAGAAAGAGAAATTAAGGAAACAATTCCATTCACCATTGCAATGAAAAGAATAAAATACTTAGGAATATACCTACCTAAAGAAACAAAAGACATATATATATAGAAAACTATAAAACACTGGTGAAAGAAATTGAAGAAGACACTAAGAGATGGAGAACTATACCATGTTCATGGAACAGAAGAATGAATATAGTGAAAATGAGTATACTACCCAAAGCAATCTATAGATGCAATGCAATCCCTGTCAAGCTACCAATGGTATCTTTCACAGACCTAGAACAAGTAATTTCACAATTTGTATAGAAATACAAAAAACCTCGAATAGCCAAAGCAATCTTGAGAAAGAAGAATGGACCTGGAGGAATCAACCTGCCTGACTTCAGGCTCTATTACAAAGCCACAGTCATCAAGACAGTATGGTACTGGCACAAAGACAGAAATATAGATCAATAGAACAAAATAGAAAGCCCAAAGATAGATCCACGCACCTATGGACACCTTATCTTTGACAAAGGAAGCAAGAACATACAAGGGAAAAAAGACAAACTCTTTAACAAGTGGTGCTGGGAAAACTGGTCAACCACTTGTAAAAGAATGAAACTAGAACACTTTCTAACACCATACACAAAAATAAACTCAAAATGGATTAAATATGTAAACATGAGACCAGAAACTATAAAACTCCGAGAAGAGAACATAGACAAAACACTCTCCGGCATAAATCACAGCTGGATCTTCTATGACCCACCTCCCAGAATATTGGAAATAAAAGCAAAAATAAACAAATAGGACCTAATTAAAATTAAAACCTTCTGCACAACAAAGGAAACTATAAGCAAGGTGAAAAGACAGCCTTCCGAATGGGAGAAAATAATAGCAAACAAAGCAACGGACAAAGAATTAATCTCAAAAATATATAAGCAACTCCTGCAGCTCAATTCCAGAAAAATAAATGACCCAATCAAAAAATGGGCCTAAGAATTAAACAGACATTTCTCCAAAGAAGACATACAGATGGCTAACAAACACATGAAAACATGCTCAACATCACTCATTATCAGAGAAATGCAAACCAAAACCACAGTTAGGTACCATTTCACGCCAGTCAGAATGGCTGCGATCCAAAAGTCTACAAACAATAAATGCTGGAGAGCGTGTGGAGAAAAGGGAACCCTCTTACACTGTTGGTGGGAATGTAAACTAGTACAGCCACTATGGAGAACAGTGTGGAGATTCCTTTAAAAACTGAAAATACAACTGCCATATGACCCAGCAATCCCACTGCTGGGCATACACACCGAGGAAACCAGAATTGAAAGAGACGCATGTACTGCAATGTTCATCGCAGCACTGTTTATAATAGCCAGGACATGGAAGCAACCTAGATATCCATCAGCAGATGAATGGATAAGAAAGCTGTGATACATATACACAATGAAGTATTCAGATCAGATCAGATCAGTCGCTCAGTCGTGTCCGACTCTTTGTGACCCCATGAATCACAGCACGCCAGGCCTCCTTGTCCATCACCAACTCCCAGAGTTCACTGACACTCACATCCATCGAGTCAGTGATGCCATCCAGCCATCTCATCCTCTGTCGTCCCCTTCTCCTCCTGCCCCCAATCCCTCCCAGCATCAGAGTCTTTTCCAATGAGCCAAATCTTCGCATGACGTGGCCAAAGTACTGGAGTTTCAGCTTTAGCATCATTCCTTACAAAGAAATCCCAGTGCTGATCTCCTTCAGAATAGACTGGTTGGATCTCCTTGCAGTCCAAGGGACTCTCAAGAGTCTTCTCCAACACCACAGTTCAAAAGCATCAATTCTTCGGTGCTCAGCCTTCTTCACAGTCCAACTCTACATCCATACATGACCACAGGAAAAACCATAGCCTTGACTAGACGAACCTTTGTTGGCAAAGTAATGTCTCTGCTTTTGAATATGCTATCTAGGTTGGTCATAACTTTCCTTCCAAGGAGTAAGCGTCTTTTAATTTCATGGCTGCAGTCACCATCTGCAGTGATTTTGGAGCCCAGAAAAATAAAGTCTGACACTGTTTCCACTGTTTCCCCATCTATTTCCCATGAAGTGATGGGACCAGATGCCATGATCTTAGTTTTATGAATGTTGAGCTTTAAGCCACCTTTTTCACTCTCCTCTTTCACTTTCATCAAGAGGCTTTTTAGTTCTTCTTCACTTTCTGCCATAAGGGTGGTGTCATCTGCATATCTGAGGTTATTGATATTTCTACCGGCAATCTTGATTCCAGCTTGTGTTTCTTCCAGTCCAGCATTTCTCATGATGTACTCTGCATATAAGTTGAATAAACAGGGTGACAATATACAGCCTGGACGTACTCCTTTTCCTATTTGGAACCAGTCTATTGTTCCATGTCCAGTTCTAACTGTTGCTTCCTGACCTGCATACAAATTTCTCAAGAGGCAGATCAGGTGGTCTGGTATTCCCATCTCTTTCAGAATTTTCCACAATTTATTGTGATCCACAAAGTCAAAGTCTTTGGCATAGTCAATAAAGCAGAAACAGATGTTTTTCTGGAACTCTCTTGCTTTTCCCATGATCCAGCAGATGTTAGCAATTTGATCTCTGGTTCCTCTGCCTTTTCTAAAACCAGTTTGAACATCAGGAAGTTCACAGTTCATATATTGCTGAAGCCTGGCTTGGAGAATTTTGAGCATTACTTTACTAGCATGTGAGATGAGTGCAATTGTGCGGTAGTTTGAGCATTCTTTGGCATTGCCTTTCTTTGGAATTGGAATGAAAACTGACCTTTTCCAGTCCTGTGGCCACTGCTGAGTTTTCCAAATTTGCTGGCATATTGAGTGCAGCACTTTCACAGCATCATCTTTCAGGATTTGAAATAGCTCAATTGGAATTCCATCACCTCCACTAGCTTTGTTCATAGTGATGCTTTCTAAGGCCCACTTGACTTCACATTGCAGGATGTCTGGCTCTAGGTCAGTGATCACACCATCGTGATTATCTGGGTCATGAAGATCTTTTTTGTACAGTTCTTCTGTGTATTCTTGCCATCTCTTCTTAATATCTTCTGCTTCTGTTAGGTCCATACCATTTCTGTCCTTTATCGAGCCCATCTTTGCATGAAGTGTTCCTTTGGTATCTCTGATTTTCTTGAAGAGATCTCTAGTCTTTCCCATTCTGTTGTTTCCTCTTTTTCTTTGCATTGATCGCTGAAGAAGGCTTTCTTATCTCTTCTTGCTATTCTTTGGAACTCGGCATTCAGATGTTTATATCTTTCCTTTTCCCCTTTACTTTTCGCTTCTCTTCTTTTCACAGCTATTTGTCAGGCCTCCCCAGACAGCCATTTCGGTTTTTTGCATTTCTTTTCCATGGGGATGGTCTTGATCCCTGTCTCCTGTACAATGTCATGAACCTCATTCCATAGTTCATAAGGCATTCTATCTATCAGATCTAGGCCCTTAAATCTATTTCTCACTTCCACTGTATAATCATAAGGGATTTTGTTTAGGTCATACCTGAATCGTCTAGTGGTTTTCCCTACTTTCTTCAATTTAAGTCTGAATTTGGCAATAAGGAGTTCATGATCTGAACCACAGTCAGCTCCTGGTCTTGTTTTTGCTGACTTTATAGAGCTTCTCCATCTTTGGCTGCAAAGAATATAATCAAACTGATTTCGGTGTTGACCATCTGGTGATGTCCATGTATAGAGTCTTCTCTTGTGTTGTTGGAAGAGGGTGTTTGTTATGGCCAGTGCATTTTCTTGGCAAAACTCTATTAGTCTTTGCCCTTCATTCCGTATTCCAAGATCAAATTTGCCTGTTACTCCAGGTGTTTCTTGACTTCCTACTTTTGCATTCCAGTCCCCTATAATGAAAAGGACATCTTTTTTGGGTGTTAGTTCTAAAAGGTCTTGTAGGTCTTCACAGGACCATTCAACTTCAGCTTCTTCAGCATTACTGGTTAGGGCATAGACTTGGATTACTGTGATATTGAATGGTTTGCCTTGGAAATGAACAGAGATCATTCTGTCGTTTTTGAGATTGCATCCAAGTACTGCATTTTGGACTCCTTTGTTGACCATAATGGCTACTCCATTTCTTCTGAGGGATTCCTGCCTGCAGTAGTAGATATAATGGTCATCTGAGTTAAATTCACCCATTCCAGTCCATTTCAGTTTGCTGATTCCTAGAATGTCGACATTCACTCTTGCCATGTCCTATTTGACCACTTCCAATTTGCCTTGATTCATGGGCCTGACATTCCAGGTTCCTACGCAATTTTGCTCTTTACAGCATTGGAACTTCCTTCTATCATCAGTCACATCCACAGCTGGGTATTCTTTTTGCTTTGGCTCCATCCCTTCATTCTTCCTAGAGTTATTTCTCCACTGATCTCCAGTAGCATATTGGGCACCTACTGACCTGGGGATTTCTCTTTCAGTATCCTATCATTTTGCCTTTTCATACTGTTCATGGGGTTCTCAAGGCAAGAATACTGAAGTGGTTTGCCATTCCCTTCTCCAGTGGACCACATTCTGTCAGATCTCTCCACCATGACCTGACCATCTTGGGTTGCCCCACGGGCATGGCTTAGTTTCATTGAGTTTGACAAGGCTGTGGTCCTAGTGTGATTAGATTGACTAGTTTTCTGTGAGTATGGTTTCAGTGTGTCTGCCCTCTGATGCCCTCTTGCAACACCTACCGTCTTACTTGGGTTTCTCTTACCTTGGGCGTGGGGTATCTCTTCACGGCTGCTCCAGCAAAGTGCAGCCATTGCTCCTTACCCTGGACGAGGGGTATTACTCAGCCATTAAAAAGAATACATTTGAATCACTTCTAATGAGGTGGATAAAACTGGAGCCTATTATACAGAATGAAGTAAGCCAGAAAGAAAAACATCAATATAGCTAATGCATATATATAAAATTTAGAAAGATGGTAATGGTAACCCTGTATGTGAGACAGCAAAAGAGAAATGATGTATAAAACAGTCTTTTGGACACTGTGGAAGAAGGCGAGGGTATGATGATACAGGAGAATGCTATTGAATCATGTAAATTATCACGTGTGAATCCAATCGCCAGTCCAGGTTCAATGCATGATACAGGGTACTTGGGGCTGGTGCACTGGGATGTCCCAGAGAGATGGGATGGGGAGGGATGTGGGAGGGGGTTTCAGGATGTGGAACACATGTACATCCATGGCGGATTCATGTCAATGTATGGCAAATCCAATACAATATTGTAAAGCAAAAAAAAAAAAAAAGACTATTTCCCCAAAATGTATTATTGAGTTCAACAAAAAGTTAAAAGCCACAATATCCAAAGAGAAACCATAGGTCTTTTTGAGAACTAAACATAATTTTTATACTATGATAATTTTAGTAATAACTTTTCTTGGGTCCTTAACTTTAAAAAAAAAAACAAAAAAAGCTTTTAACGTATTTCTTCATGTATATACTTTTGGGTTAGAAATGCCATAGTACTTCAGCTGATGACCATGCATTTCCTGTATTCCATGATTTGCAGTGATACCAAGACACTTGATAAAGTATATAGTTACCTCCTCTGACATCATCCTCATCAGAGTGGATATTAGGCCTCAGCTTTCATTAATAACCCAGTATTAATTGATCATCTTGAAATTTTCTATAGTTCCTTCTCAAATCTATTTATAGACTATATATTCACATTCTCTATCACAAATTGTATATACTATCTTGACTAGGAGGACTACTTGTTGATATTTCCTGTGGGTTTCTTTCTGTCTTTAAACCATTTATTTGGCCATCATGTGAGCAAGAGGAGGATCTTGATTCTGGTATTCCAGTATTTCTTTACAGATGCCAGTTTTTCCTAGACTTAGCCTCTCATTTCCTCTTTTTATGAAATAACGTGCTTTACTTTCAAAGATTAATAGAGTAATTTCAGAAAATTTTTTAAAATAGAGAAAATTTATCTTTAAAAATACAAGTCACTTTGTAATCCCACCCAATCAGAGACAGCCATAAGTAAAATCCTAGTATATTTCCATCAAGTCTATTCTCTATGCATATATGTAAACTTCTTCTTCAGTCACTATGTCATGTCTGAATCTTTGCAACCCGTGGACTGAAATACACCAGGCTCCCTTCCTTCACTGTCTCCTGGAGTTTGATACTATCTAAACATCTCATCCTTTTATACATATATGTATATATATATACATAAACTATTAGTCATAATTGGATGCATGCTATATGTAATTTTATATTCAGTAATATTTATCCAACAGTGTATCTTGTGTATTTTTTCATGTATTCAGAATCTATTAAGTTCCACTGTTATTCATTACTCCTCATTCTTTGTCTTCCTATACTGAAGTTCTAAACTTTTAAATCAGTCTCTAAGTAGCTCGCTTTATTGAGATTTGGAATCATTTTTGTATTTCAAATGATGTGTTACTTTTCTGTATATTACATTGGTGTGCAATGGAGTCTGCTCAAGGGTTACTTGTGTCTCTTTTGTTTTAATGCTGCCTGTTTCAATTAAGTCATCCAAAAATATTTTCATTTTATACAGAAGTCTAAAAAAATACTATACTTGATATCTTCAAAATGTCCCTTTTGCAGATATTAACCAGAACTTCTTTAAGGGTTTTAACTTTAAAATTCTCTTTTCATTCATATAAGTGATAACAGCATATTAAATCTCTGGCTTTTAAAAATTCACTCTTTACATTTATTTTTTAAACTTTTCATTGAAATAAATTTGACATGCAACTGTGTAAATTTAAGAAGAGGTGGCAAGAATACACAGAAGAACTATACAAAAAAGATCTTCATGACCTAGATAATCACGATGGTGTGATCACTCACCTAGAGCCAGATATCCTGGAATGCAAAGTCAAGTGGGCCTTAGGAAGCATCACTATGAACAAAGTTAGTGGAGGCAATGGAATTCCAGCTGAGCTATTTCAAATCCTGAAAGATGATACTGTGAAAGTGCTGCACTCAATAGGACAGCAAATTTGGAAAACTCAGTAGTAGCCACAGGACTGGAAAAGGTCAGTTTTCATTCCAATCCCACAGAAAGGCAATGCCAAAGAATGCTCAAACTACCGCACAATTGCACTCAGCTCACACACTAGTAAAGTAATGCTCAAAATTCTCCAAGCCAGGCTTTAGCTGTACGTGAACCATGAACTTCCATATGTTCAAGCTGGATTTAGAAAAAGAAGAGGACCCAGAGACCAAATTGCCAACATCCACTGGATCATCAAAAAAGCAAGAGAGTTCCTATATATATATATATATATATATATATATATATATATTTCTGCTTCATTGACTATGCCAAGGCCTTTGACTGTGTGGATCACAATAAATTGTGGAAAATTCTGAAAGAGATGAGAATACCAGACCACCTGACCTGCCTCTTGAGAAACTTATATGCAGGTCAGGAAGCAACAGTGAGAACTGGACATGGAACAACAGACTGGTTCCAAATAGGAAAAGGAGTACATCAAGGCTGAATATTATCACCCTGCTTATTTAACTTATACACAGAGTACATCATGAGAAATGCTGGGCTGGAAGAAGCACAAGCTGAAATCGATTGCCGGGAGAAATATCGATAACCTCAGATATGCAGATGACACCACCCTTATGGCAGAACGCGAAGAAGAACTAAAAAGCCTCTTGATGAAAGTGAAAGAGGAGAGTGAAAAAGCTGGCTTAAAACTCAATATTCAGAAAACTAAGATCATGGTATCTGGTCCCATCACTTCATGATGAATAGATGGGGAAACAATGGAGACAGTGGTAGACTTTATTTTCTTGGGTTCCAAAATCACTGCAGATGATGATTGCAGCCGTGAAATTAAAAGACGCTTACTCCTTGGAAGAAAAGCTATGACAAACATAGACAGCATATTAAAAAGCAGAGACATTACTTTGCCAACAAAGGTCCGTCTAGTCAAAGCTATGGTTTTTCCAGTAGTAATGTATGGATGTGAGTTGGACTAGAAAGAAAGCTGAGCACCAAAGAATTGATGCTTTTGAATTGTGGTGTTTGAGAAGACTCCTGAGAGTCTCTTGGAGTGCAAGGAGATCCAACCAGTCAATCCTAAAGGAGATCAGTCCTGAGTGCTCATTGGAAGCACTGGTGTTGAAGTTGAAACTCCAATACTTTGGCCACCGGATGCAAAGAACTGACTCACTGGAAAAGACCCTGATGCTGGTAAAGATGGAAGGTGGGAGGGGAAGGGGATGACAGAGGATGAGATGATTGTATGGCATCACCGAGTTGATGGACATGAGTTTGAGTGAGCTCCAGGAGTTGGTGATGGACAGGGAAGCCTGCCGTACTGGAGTCCATGGGGTCACAAAGAGTCAGACATGACTAAGTGACTGAACTGAACAGCATGTTAGTTTGATACCTTTATATATTGTAATATGATTGCTATTTTAGCAATAAATAACATTTCTACTGTTATATAAATATCATTGATTTATAATGGTTGGAATAGTTAAGCTCCAATTAACAAATCTGATGATTATTATACATTATAATATTGCTGTCTATGTACACTATGCTGTGAATTGTGTCTCTAGAACTTATTTACTAATCACTGCAAATTTGTATCCTTAAAGAATATCAGTCCTATCTCTCCATCTCCTATTCCCTGGTAATCACCATTTTACTCTGGATTCATGAGTATGGCTTTTTAAAAATTTCAGGTATAACTGATATCATATCATACTTGTCTTTCTTATCTCTGATTACATCTTACTTATCCCACTTAGCATAATGGTCTCAAGGTCCAAAACATCCATTCTTTATAACTGCATATAGCAACTTGAAAAGCAAAAATATTTTTGATTTTGTGAATTTTTTACATTTTATTCTCCATTATTACCTCTTGTGTCCATTTTTGGGAAAATCTCAGTGATATTTATTCTTTCTAATTCTCATCCTAACTATGTACAGTATTTTTACTAGAATATATTTTTTTCAACCTAAGTATTTCATAGCTTCAGAATGAGAAGATGGCACAATAAATGATAAATTGTTTATATATGACTTCTTTCTCTTAACAGACAATTATCCTTCCTTCAAAATCTTAAAACTTTATCAAATCATGATTATTCAAATGTTATGAATAAGCAGTTCCAGAGTTAAGTAGTTTTGAAAATCTTTTATCTCATAATAGGTGATATATATGCATAGCAGCATAGTGTGTATATATCTGGCCTGTGTCTAGGTTGTCTATGTGTCTGTGTTGTTGATCTTCCACATTCTCCCAGGACTGACCTAAATTCCAGCAGGGGTGATGGTGGGTACTTGAATAAGAGTAACTCCATTCCCTTGGAAGACTTTATTCAAAGGCAAGTAGTACTATTAAAACAAGAAGACAATTATTAATAGGCCTCCAATTTTATGAAAGGAAATTTTATAGTTAAGGACACTAATAATTGCTCTATTTAACAATAAAAGGGGTTGAAACTTTGCAGAACTCTCACTTGTATCCTGTGGCTTCAGGATGTAAAAGATTATTGTGTTTAAAATTTCTATATATTATCGCTTGTTTTACATTTTTAGTCTGTATATTTATATACTTATTTTCTACCCAAATTCTATTTGTTTTTATTTATATTGTGTATGCTGTGCCATTCTAAGTTGCTTCAGTCGTGTCTAACTCTGCGATCCTATGGACTGTAGCCTGCCAGGCTCCTCTGTCCATGGGATTCTCCAGGCAAGAATACTGGAATGGATTACTGTGTGCCCTCCTCCAGGGGATCTTCCAGACCCAGGGATCAAATCCACATCTCTTACATCTACTGCCTTGGCCAGCAGGTTCTTTATCACTGAGCCACCTGAGAAGCCACTATATTATAGATAGATAGAAAGATACAGATAGATATAGATATATTAGATAGATAGATAAATATGCTTCATATATATCTCCTAACCTAATTAAATATTCATAAGATAATGAAAGACTTTTGAGGTTAACTACTATATATTTCCCAGCTCACTTCAAGTTTCAGCTGTCTGTAATAGTTTCAAACAGCATTGATCTCTCCCTTCCCTAGCTAATTCTGGAATTTATTGTCTGTTTCAAATATTTTAATTTTTTATTATATTCAGTTAAGCATTTTGTTTTATATAGGTGACTCCATTTTTTATTTTTTGATGAATTTTATTATTATTATTATTATTTTATTTTATTTTATTATTTAACTTTACAATATTGTATTGGTTTTGCCATATATCAACATGAATCTGCCACAGGTATACACATGTTCCCCATCCTGAACCCTCTTCCCTCCTGACTCCCTTCTTTTTAATGTGCAGGCTTATTAATCTTTTTAATAAGATTAATCTTATTAACTAATCTTTAATAATCTTTTTAATGAGATTTAAGTAAATCCTTTTGGATTTTCCACCAAAAAATAATAATAATAATGTTATAAATGGTAGTTAGAGTCCAGGGCCAGTACTGGAAATTTATTTGACATGTCATGTAGCTGAAAAGGGCTTTATCTGCAATGACAAAAAAAAAGAACATAGCATTCTTATAATTTTAACTAAAATACAGTGACCAAAAACTACATTAAAATCCTTTCTTATTGAAAAGGGTCCTAAGATGGCAGAGGAAAAGGACGGGGAGACCACTTTCTCCCCCACAAATTCATCAAAAGAACATTTGAACGCTGAGTAAATTCCACAACACAACTTCTGAATGCTGGCAGAGGACATCAGGCACCCAGAAAAGCAGCTCATTGTCTTTGAAAGGAGGTAGGAAAAAATATAAAAGACAAAAAGAGAGACAAAACAGGTAGCTTTTGTCTGTCGGAGCTCTGTCCCAGGAAGGGAGTCTTATAAAGAGAAGTATCCAAACACCAGGAAACACTCTCACTGCCGAGTCTGTGGCGAGCCTTGGAATCACAGAGGGCAACATAATAGGGAGGAAAAATAAATAAATAATTAAAACCCACAGATTACGAGCCCAATGGTAACTCCCCCAGTGGAGAAGCAGTGCAGATGCCTGTACCCGCCACTAGCAAGAGAGGACTGGGCAGGGAGGCGCAGGCTGCATTGCTTAGAGTAAGGATCGGGCCTGAATGCCCCGAGTGGTGCTGGGAAAACTGGTCAACCACTGGCAAAAGAATGAAACTAGAACACTTTCTAATACCATACACAAAAATAAACTCAAAATGGATTAAAGATCAAAACTTAAGACCAGAAACTATAAAACTCCTAGAGGAAAATATAGGCAAAACACTCTCTGGCATAAATCACAGCTGGATCCTCTATGACCCGCCTCCCAGAATATTGAAAATAAAAGCAAAAATAAATAAATAGGACCTAATTAAAATTAAAACCTTCTGAACAACAAAAGAAACTATAAGTAAGGTGAAAAGACAGCCTTCCGAATGGGAGAAAATAATAGCAAATGAAGCAACAGACAAAGAATTAATCTCAAAAATATACAAGCAACTCCTACAGCTCAACTCCAGAAAAATAAATGACCCAATCAAAAAATGGGCCAAAGAACTAAATAGACATTTCTCCAAAGACATACAGATGGCTAACAAACACATGAAAAAATGCTCAACATCACTCATTTTCAGAGAAATGCAAATCAAAACCACAATGAGGTACCATTTCACGCCAGTCAGAATGGCTGCTATCCAAAAGTCTACAAGCAACAAATGCTGGAGAGGGTGTGGAGAAAAGGGAACCCTCTTACACTGTTGGTGGGAATGAAAACCAGTACAGCCACTATGGAGAACAGTGTGGAGATTCCTTAAAAAGCCGGAAATAGAACTGCCTTATGACCCAGCAATCCCACTGCTGGGCATACACACTGAGGAAACCAGAATTGAAACAGACACGTGTACCCCAATGTTCACTGCAGCACTGTTTATAATAGCCAGGATATGAAAGAAACCTAGATGTTCATCAGCAGATGAATGGATAAGAAAGGTGTGGTACATATACACAATGGAGTATTACTCAGCCATTGAACCAGTTCTAATGAGGTGGTTGAAACTGGAGCCAATTATACAGAGCGAAGTAAGCCAGAAAGAAAATCACCAAAACTTTTAAAATCTCGACTTTTCAATAATAGCCATGCTAACAAGTGTGAAGTGATGCCTCCCAGACTTCCATAATTGCACACCTGACTGTGAGTGATTGTCAAAAAGGGTGATCTTTGGGTCAGATCAGATCAGATCAGTCGCTCAGTCGTGTCCGACTCTTTGCAACCCCATGAATCGCAGCACGCCAGGCCTCTCTGTCCATCACCAACTCCCGGAGTTCACTCAGACTCACGTCCATCGAGTCAGTGATGCCATCCAGCCATCTCATCCTCTGTCGTCCCCTTCTCCTCCTGCCCCCAATCCCTCCCAGAAATCTTTGGGTCAGGGGAAGTGAAATAGTGAAGTGTCTCAGTCGTGTCTGACTCTGCAATCCCATGGACTGTAGCCTACCAGGCTCCTCCATTCATGGAATTTTCCAGGCCAGAGTACTGTAGTGGGTTGCCATTTCCTTCTCCAGGGGATGTTCCCAACCCAGGGATCAAACCCAGGTCTCCCACATTGCAGGCAGATGCTTTACCTTCTGAGCCACCAGGGGCAGGGGAAGGATAGTAAAAAACTCTAAGTCTGCCATGTTGGTGGCATCACTCCATCTAACATTTCTAAAGTGCCTACTGTATGCTCACCAATGCAGAATACAAAAACAGGAAGACTTGCATAATCAGGGGTAAAGCAGGACTTTGACCTCAGGTGCTTAGACCCAGACTTATTGCTATGAAACAATGCAATTTTACATTATTTAGAAAACTAAAATAATTATAATAAGATCACATATCTTCTTGCAGAAAGATTCAGTTTACCTTATTGGTGGCTTACCCAATTAATATTTATTTCAAGGGAATAAAAAATATACCTTTATCAAGCTAGAAGTTAATTTTAAAAAGCAGCTTTTGGCAAGAGTATATTGTAGAAGACTTTTAATAACTTATTTCCAGTTTTAAAAATATTTGTGACTTTGGAATTGGAATTTAAAAAGGCTGTAGTTTTTCAGTTGCTCAGCCATTTCTGACTCTATGTGATCCCATGGACTGCAGCATGCCAGGCTTCCTTATCCTTCACCATCTCCTGGAATTTGCTCAAATTCATGTCCATTGAGTTAGTGATGCCATCTAACCATTGCATCCTCTATCAACCCCGTCTCCTCCTGTCCTCAATCTTTCCCAGTATCGATGTCTTTTCCAAAGAGTTGGCCCTTCATACTGAAAGGTTGTTTTTGAACCACGAAAAGACGCTGGGATTCTTGGCCTCCGGAGGAGAGGAATTCAATCCAGGGCCAGAGACAAGGTTTGATCGCTCAGAGCTTTTGTGTAATAAAGTTTTATTAAAGTATAAATGAGATAAAGCTTCTGACATAGGCATCAGAAGGGGCAGAAAGAGTACCCCCTGCTAGTCTTCAGCTGGATGTTATATAGTCACTAGCAGTTTGTTAATGAAATAAAGGAATGTCTTAAAACTCAGAATGGCACCAGGCCCCTCATCCATAAGATGTATTTGGGGATAATCTTGGCACCAGACGAGTCATCCCGGGCCATAAAATGATTGACTTGAATCTTGTAGAAGGGCAGATTACCATACAAATAGTTTCGTTTACATAGATTAGGGGAACAATGTCTGAGTATAACATAATGGTTTGTCAAGTAGGTTCTGAGCCATTAGGCGGAACTGATTTGAAGACAGCATCTGGGGTAAATGCATAGTACATTAACATAGCTTAAGACAAACATTTCCATGAGAAAAATGCGTTGGTTAACTCAAGGTTTGAGAATAGTTAACTTCAGATGGAACCAGGTGTCATTATGGCAAAAGAGTATTTTAAGAGAAACCTCCTTTTAAATTTGAGAGAGAGAAAAATGTCTGACACTTGCAGCCTATTTCCTCTGTTTGGAGACCCCTGGTCTTCCTGCCTGTTACCCTCACATTCCCCCCTTTTCTTTTAGGAGAAATTGTTGCCTAGGGAAAAGGGGCATTGTTCTCATCCCATAACTGTTTCCGAGCTGACAAGGGGCATTGTCCCTAAATTGGTGAGGCAACATATTCTCCTAACCCTCATACCGAGGATTTCTGATCCAGGAAGAAGCTGTAGCAGTAGCAGGAGTTTGAGCAACCATTTGTAACTTAAAAGCTTTCATGTGACTAGAAACAAATCAGTTACACAGTTACAGATGCATGGAGCAAACAGCAAAAACAAAACAATCAGAATTATTATTATTAAGATAATTTTCCACCATGGGGAACTAGTTAATGTCTCCCAAAGTGAGGCGATTGAGGCTTCAAAAGTATCCATAGCCCCAATCATCTTGTTCATGTGTTTAGTAAAATGAGTAAAATTAGTGCTCATATCAGGTATATATGTACAGCATTGGGTATGAATAATGGTACAAGTTCCTCCTTGCACAGTTGTCAGAATATATAAATCCAATCTGTTTTGTAAAACACCTTTTTAATTTGTGCTTGTTCAGCATTAGAGCTGAAATAACTTTTTGAGAATCTTGTAATGACTGTTGAGTAAAATTAGTCAACGCATCCACTTGTAGCATAACATCTGTAGTTCCCAAAGAGGGAACAAACACTGCAGCCAAATAATCATACCAGTGAAATACGGACCTTGCCCACTGAGTTTTAAGGTGGGGTGAATTAGCAGGCTTTTCTGGAAGCTCTGAAAATATAAAGCCGTGAGTAAAGGCTAGACCCAGGGTGCATCTCCCTGTCCAACCAGGGAGAAGCCATGTTCATAGGTAAGAGCCACATGTCCACTAAGTCCCGTTTGGACCAAGCCAGTGTGGCTGAGATATCCAGTCCCAATTAGTGCCTGGCCAGACAAAGGGAGGACCTGAACTGGGGTTGGAAAACATGGGAATGATTACGTTGCATATTTCCTAAGGCAAAAATCCCAATTGTTTCCAATCATTGTAATTAAGTTGTTGGCTAACTTTTGGGGATGGCACTGTTTGTTCCCAGTATATAGGGGCAGTAGATATTAGACGTCCTTTTTCAGGAGTTAGCCGTATAACCTCATCCCATATTTGATAAACATCAGGTAAAAAACCATTAGATATAGACCTATTTGCCTTATGTGTAGCAAAATAGTCATTAAACCAAGACAATGTATAATCAAAATTAAAAGTCACATTATGTCCATAGTTAAAGTACAAAGTGTTGCACCAGTCCATTTTAGGGTTGTTAGATGTCATCAGATGAAGAAGAGGCATCACATATGATTGTTGTCAAAGATATTCGCAGACTTGGAGAAAGCGTTTTCCTTGAAGAGGAGATGTCCACCACAGGAAGCCTTCCACTGATGAAGAGGAGAGTGCTCCGCAGACCCAGAAGTTAGACTGATTGTGGAATGCAGCGTAGGAGTGAGCCCAGGACAGGAAGGCATTGTCTTGAGGATCAAATGGTAGATTCAGAATTTTGGGAGTCAGCAGAAGTAGGCTCACATAGATTATCAGGCCCATCTGAAAAGTACAAAATCAGAGCAGAGAAAGTAAAGACATAAAATGACATCACTTAGTTCTGGTCAGGGTGTCACCTCTTAACTTAAGTGTGATGTACCCACGAATCAATTCCTGGCACTTTGACAACTGTGGGAGAAGAAAGAATAACCTGGCAAGGGCCTTCCCAGAGGGGCTTGAGGGATGGGCCCCCAGACCCCAATGTTTTTATGAAGACCTTGGTTCCTGGCTCTAATAGAGGCTTGCTTGACTCAGAGGCTGCGTCAGGAGTCATCTCCCAGAGTTCTGTTAATGCCTGTTGAAAAGCTGAGAGCTGAGTTACATAACTAATTAATTCCAAGGCTTCAGGGTCTATAACAATGTCTGTGCATAAGAAAGGCCTTTCATACATACATTCAAAGGGGGACAGTCCCTCCTTTTGGGGGGCAGTTCGAGCCCTCATTAAAGCTATGGGTAGGACTTTAATCCAATTGTCCTGCATCTCTTGAGTTAATTTGCACAGATGTCTTTTGATAATGTCATTAGCTTTTTCAACCTTCCCTGAGTATTGGGGTCTCCAGGAACAGTATAAGTGATATTCTATTCCTAGAGCTTTAGACACCCCCTGAGTTACAGCAGCTTTAAAGGTGGAGACATTGTCGCTCTGAAGGCTCCATGGCAGCCCAAGCCTGGGGATAATTTCATGGATTAAAATCTTTATAACCTTCTTAGCCTGTTGACTATGACAGGGAAAAGGCTCAATCCACCCAATAAAAGTATCCACCCAAACATGTAAGCAAGAATATCCATTAGCTTTTGGCATATGAGTAAAATCAATTTTCCAGTCCTTTCCAGGATACTTCCCTCTTCGTTATAATCCAGATTTTGTTAGCTTTTCAGCCTTTGGGTTATTTTTCTAACAAACCTCACACCTTTTGATAATGTTCTTTAAAGTATTTATTACATTTTTACCTTCAAACAAATGAGAAGCCATCTGGTAAGTACTCTCTGCACCCAAATGAAAACTCTGGTGTAAACACTTAAGAATTTTCCACTGAGCATTTTCAGGAATTTTTAATAGTCCATCCTCAGACTGTAACCATCCTTTATCAGTAATCTTTGCTCTTCTTTTCTCATATCTTTCTAATTCTTCCTCAGTATATTATGGTTTTTCCTGTTCCACAGGACCTGTCCAAATCAAAGGCGTCTGTAGTGAAGGGGTTTCATAAAGTGGCGCTTTTCTGGCTTGACAGTCAGCCAACTGATTGCCTTCTGCTACTCTACTGGGTCGCACAGAGTCGGACACGACTGAAGCGACTTAGCAGCAGCAGCACTCTACTCCAATCCCTGCTGTGTCCTTTGCAATGCATAACAGCTACTTCTTTAGGACAATATATAGCCGTTAAAAGTCTCTCATCTCTCTGAAATGCTTAATAGATTCTCCTGTTGCTATTTTAAACTGTCTTTATTTCCATATTGCAGCATGAGCATGTAAAGTTAAATAAGCATACTTAGAGTCAGTGTCATTTGCTGCCCTTTGCTTAACTCTAGAGCTCGGGTCAGAGACACAAGCTCTGCTAACTGAGAGCACTGGTTCCCTAGGGGAGAGATTTTGCTTCTAAAACCTGTTCAGCAGTCACCACAGCATAAACTGCTTTACACTTTCCATCCCGAACAAAAGAACTGCCATCTGTAAATATTTCCATGTCAGGATTGTCTAATGGAGTATTCTTTAGATCTTCCTGAGCTGCATAGTTTAAAGTTAGAAATTGGGAACAATCGTGATTGGGTATTTCATTTTCCTTCTCAGGAAGGAAAGTGGCAGGATTTAAATTTCCACAAACTTTAAGCTTAGTTACTGGTCCTTCTAACAACAATGACTGATATAAGAATCCGACTGTCTCTCATCCAAATATTAACCTTAGAGTTTAAGATTCCACTCACATCACGAGAAGTCAGTACAGTAAGGCTTCGTCCATTAATTATTTTTAAAGCTTCAGGTGCTAATAGGGCCGCTGCCCCAATTACTCTTAGGCAGTGGGGCCACCCACGTGAAATTATATCTAATTCTCTACTTAGATAAGCAATAGGTTGCTGGTGAGGCCCTCGGGGTTGTGTCAAAATTCCTAAGGCCATACCTTTTCTTTCAGTGACAAACAAATTAAATGTTGACCCTGTGGCCAAGCTCAAAGTGGGAGCTTGTAGGAGAGCAGTCTGAAGAACCTTAAAAGCCTTTTGAGTATCTGGAGACCAAACCAGTTTGTCGGTTTGGGCCTGCTGAGTCTCAGCTATAAGTTTATATAAAGGCTGGGCAAGTTCCCCATAACCCGGAATCTAAATGTGACAGTAGTCTGTGATTCCCAAAAATCTTCTCAGTTGTCTTAAAGTCATAGGTAGGGGATGATTTAGTTTAGGTTTAATTTTCTCAGAGCCTATGGCCCCAGTCTCTTTTGATATGATTAGGCCCAGATATCTAACAGATTATTGACAAAGCTGAGCCTTTTCTCTTGATGTCCTGTAACCGCAGCCTGTCAGAAAGTTTAAGAAATCTTTTGAGGCTCATGAATAAGTTTTTTCTGTCTCAGCACAGAGCAGAATATCATCTACATATCGTAACACCACTATTTCACAATTATTAAAGTTTGGTAGATCTCGTGACAAGTTTGTCCAAATATGTGAGAACTGTCATGAAATCTCTGGGGCAAAACTGTCCAGGTTAACAGAAGCTGGCTGTGTAGGGTCTTTAAAGGCAAGTAGAAATTTACTTTTTTCCGCCAAAGGCACTGAATAGAAGACATCTTTCAAATCAATTACTGAGATATATTTTAGCTCGTTCAGGAATTTTAGACAATAGAGTATAAGGACTAGGCACTATAGGGTGTAAAGGAACTACAGCCTCATGTATTATTTGTAAATCTTGAACTAGTCTGTATTTATCATTTGATTTTTTTATATCTAAAATAGGAGTGTTGGATGGACTGTTAAAGGGAATTAATAGTCTCTGTTCCTTTAAATTTTTGATGATGGGTTTTAACTCTTTTCTAATCTCAGGTTTTAGTGAATACTGTTTCTTACGTGGAAATAAGTTTGGGTCTTTGAGCTTGACAACTTCAGGAATAGCATTTGGTGTTCGACCCACAGATCTTTCATCAGCCCACACTCTAGGATTTACATTTTGTTCAATTAAAGGGAGAGAAAGGGAGGGCTCCATATTCATGAAAACAGAGGCATGGACCTTGTTCAGTATATCCCTCCCCAAAAGGGGTGAGGGAGACTCTGGTGCAATCAGAAACTCGTGTGAAAATAGCACAGAATCTCAGTTACAACTTAAAGAATAACTGAAAAAATATCTTTTGGCTCATCTAGACAGTCTCATTACGGAAGCGGATCAGGAAGAAAGTGGGCCAGGGGCTTCAGTAAGCACAGAGTAAGTTGCCCCAGTATCTAAAAGGAAATTGATGGATTGGCCCCCCACAGTTATTAATACTCGAGGTTCCTCGGGTGTAATTAGGATGGGAGCTTGTTTGTGGACCCCCGGGCACCTTCAGTCCTGATTGTTTTGAGAGTCCCACCCCGGAGACCTACGCCTCTGGGGGCAGTCTCTTCTAGTGTGGTCCTTTACAGACCGGACATGGAGCCGGGGGCGGCTTGGATGCCTGAGGGCAATCCCGCTTGAGGTGTCCCTCCTTTCTACAGTAATAGCAAGCCCATCTCTTCTTACCTGGGTCCCACTGGGCTTTTTTTTCAGGCTGTTTAAGAATGGTTTTCACAGCCATTGTGAAGGCTTCTACCTGTTTCTTTGTCTTTTTTTCTTTTTCTTATATTCCCTACCATAATATATTGTCTGAGCCAGTTGTAACGGAGTATCTAAAGACTGATTTGGTCCATACGCCTGTTTTAAGAGCTTACGGTGGATATCTGGAGTGGACTAAGTGAGAAATCTATCTTTTAAGATCTCTTTTTCCTCTTCACTTTTGGAATCAGTTTCAGGGAATCTGAGAAGGGCTTCTCTCAGTCTATCTAGGAATTACCAGGAGCTTCCTTTTCCTCCTGTTCTATGTTTGTCAATTTGCCATAGTGGAATGTGAAGTCAAGTGGGCCTTAGAAAGCATCACTACAAACAAAGCTACTGAAGGTGATGGAATTCCAGTTCAGCTATTTCAAATCCTGAAAGATGATGCTGTGAAAGTGCTGCACTCAATAGGACAGCAATTTGGGAAAGACAGCAGTGGCCACAGGAGTGGAAAAGGTCAGTTTTCATTCCAATCCCAAAGAAAGGCAATGCCAAAGAAAGCTCAAACTACCACACAGTTGCACTCATCTCACACGCTAGTAAAGTAATGCTCAAAATTCTCCAAGCCAGGCTTCAACAATATGGGAACCGTGAACTTCCTGATGTTCAAGCTGGTTTTAGAAAAGGCAGAGGAACCAGAGATCAAATTGCCAACATCTGCTGGATCATCAAAAAAGCAAGAGAGTTCCAGAAAAACATCTATTTCTGCTTCATTGACTATACCAAAGCCTTTGACTGTGTGGATCACAATAAACTGTGGAAAAATCTGAAAGAGATGGAAGTACCAGACCACCTGATCTGCCTCTTGAGAAACCTATACGCAGGTTGGGAAGCAACAGTTAGAACTGGACATGGAACAACAGACGGGTTCCAAATAGGAAAAGGAGTACGTCAAGGCTGTATATTGTCACCCTGTTTATTTAACTTATATGCAGAGTACATCAGGAGAAACGCTGGGCTGGAAGAAGCACAAGCTGGAATCAAGATTGCTGGGAGAAATATCAATAACCTCAGGTATGCAGACGACACCACCCTTATGGCAGAAAGTGAAGAGGAACTAAAAAGCCTCTTGATGAAAGTGAAAGTGGAGAGTGAAAAAGTTGGCTTAAAGTTCAACATTCAGAAAACGAAGATCATGGCATCTGGTCCCATCACTTCATGGGAAATAGATGGGGAAACAGTGGAAACAGTGTCAGACTTTATTTTTCTGGGCTCCAAAATTCCTGCAGATGGTGATTGCAGAGATAAAATTAAAAGATGCTTACTCCTTGGAAGGAAAGTTATGACCAACCTAAACAGCATATTCAAAAACAGAGACATTACTTTGCCAACAAAGGTCCGTCTAATCAAGGCTATGGTTTTTCCAGTGGTCATGTATGGATGTGAGAGTTGGACTGTGAAGAAAGCTGAGCACCGAAGAATTGATGCTTTTGAACTGTGGTGTTGGAGAAGACTCTTGAGAGTCCCTTGGACTGCAAGGAGATCCAACCAGTGCATTCTAAAGGAAATCAGTCCTGGGTGTTCATTGGAAAGACTGAGGCTAAAGCTGAAAGTCCAATACTTTGGTCACCTCATGTGAAGAGTTGACTCATTGGAAAAGACTCTGATGCTGGGAGGGATTGGGGGCGGGAGGAGAAGGGGACTACAGAGGATGAGATGTCTGGATGGCATCACTGACTCGATGGACATGAGTTTGTGTGACCTCTGGGAGTTGGTGATGGACAGGGAGGCCTGGCGTGCTGCAATTCATGGAGTCACAAAGAGTCAGACACGACTGAGCGACTGAACTGAACTGAAAGGCTTAGCACCTGCCTGCCTGAGTCCTTCAAGAATACATCTGACAAAATGACTCTGATCCCATCTTCCTTTAGCTGTGTTGTAGTCCCATTCTGGTTCTGTAATTGGGACCGCCTGATTTCCAGTGGGGAGGGTGGTTATCTCATCCTCCCTCTTTCTTCCTGATTCATTACCAAGCCATTTATCTCCATCAGTTCAGTTCAGTCTAAGTGGCTTTTCACAGTTGAGTAGTATTTAAAACTTTAAGTTTGTAAGTATTTCTTATAATCCTAAGCTAAGAGAATATATGCATTTTCCTGCTAGATGCATTCCATACTTCTTTAAATCTTTCATTTTTGGAAAGCTATATTCACAAGCAAAAAGTCTCCAAAGACTGCATTAAAAAAAAAAAGAAGAAGAAGAAAGAAAAACTTGGTAAGGAAATGATGTAAGCAGTGACTAGAATTATGACATAGTGAAAATTCTTTTGCATCAGTAGTTACCACGGAGATGTAGAACCACAGCAATACACTTCATTTGGAGAACTTGCCTAGCTCCAAGAGGTTTCTTCTTGAGTATCCTCTTTCTCCACCTTCAAAAACATCATATTTTTCTTTCTGATTTTTGTCCAGGTGTATATGGACCCAAGGATCTGGGCTGCTACACCATATTTTATCACTTGGTTCCATCTACACATGAAGTATTTGAACCTGGAAAGTATTCTAAGTTTAAAGGTTTGGATTTAAAGCTTTGAGCCATGTTTAAGATACTTGATTTTAGTATCTGAAACAGTTAAGATAAATATCTATGGTCCTATCATTTTAAAAGGTATCTAGTTAATTTTTAAAGCCTTCTAAGCAATATGAAGTCTTATTTGGCAGTTATCATAGATTGGAAATTAACTGAACTTGATCTGAGTGAACCAAATGACCAATAACTTGTTTAAATCATTCTTCACACTGTAAAATGCAGCTATCTTTATTTAATGAGTGAAGAGTGAACACTCAAAGCTCTACTCTTAACATTCTATTCTTTCATTTATGAAAACAAATAATTATTTTGAAATGTTGCCATAAAACAATTTCAGTTAAGTAAACATTTCTGGAGAGAAAAATTATATGATGGATTTTCCTAGGAATATTTTATCAGGTTTTGTCATTTAAAATCACTGTGATTTAATTTGATTAATCTAAGTTTTCGCTCCCTTTTTAGAAACATCACTTTTTGTGAAAGCCAAACTTTTTAGACATGACTGAACATGGGCTTGCATCTACTCTTACTGAAATGCCTCTTTTAACTCCACTGATCAACGGAGATCCTATACATCAGGTAAGGGTAGTTTTGCTTTTTTTTTTTTTTTTCATTAAAACTGTTCAAATTTTTATTGAATTCAGTATTAGCTTTTATTTAGAAAAACTGTGTCACTTTTAATGACTGGTCACTTACTTTGCAAGTTTTTAGTCTTTTTATCAACATCTACTTATCTTCTTCTTAACATTGCTTGAGTGATATTTAACACTACCTTAGGTCCCACATTACCTCCTTTTGTGTGGATTTAGATTCTTTTGTAGCCTTTATTGGTAGGCTCAGAAGTCCTGGCAATGTGTCTTAAAGTTATACGACCCAGAGCTTGTTCTGTTGAATGATTTTAAATATGACTCTAAAGCAGATTCAACTTCCTTCATAGTCATTCATAGCTGTAAGTTCAACTTGCTAATATTTAAAAGTATCATTTTGAGCAACAGTGACATCTACCCACAGACTTGGTCTCCAGAAAGAAAGAGGGTGTGATTCAGATTTAGGATTCACCCATTTAAGATAATCTACTGAAGAAAAGTCATCTACATATGTAATATAATTTCAGACTTAAATTTAAGACAGTAGGGAAAAACCACTACACCATTCAGGTATGACCTAAATCAAATCCCTTTTGATTATACAGTGAAGTAAGAAATAGATTTAAAGGACTAGGTCTGATAGAGTGCCTGATGAACTATGGACAGAGGTTCGTGACACTGTACAGGAGACAGGGATCAAGACCATCCCCAAGAAGAAGAAATGCAAAAAAGCAAAATGGCTATCTGAGGAGGCCTTACAAATAGCTGTGAAAAGAAGAGAAGTGAAAAGCAAAGGAGGAAAGGAAAGCTATACCCATTTGAATGCAGAGTTCCAAAGAATAGCAAGGGGAGATAAGAAAGCCTTCTTTGGTGACCAGTGCAAAGAAATAAAGGAAAACAATAGAATGGGAAAGACTAGAGATCTCTTCAAGAAACTTAGAGATAACAAGGGAACATTTCATGCAAAGATGGGCTCAATAAAGGACAGAAATGGTAGAGACCTAACAGAAGCAGAAGATATTGAGAAGAGATGGCAAGAATACACAGAAGAACTGTACAAGAAAGATCTTCATGACCCAGATAATCACGATGCTGTGATCACTCACCTAGAGGCAGGTATCCTGGAATGTGAAGTCAAGTGGGCCTTAGGAAGCATCACTATGAACAAAGCTAGTGGAGGTGATGGAATTCTAGTTGAGCTATTTCAAATCCTAAAAGATGATGCTATGAAAGTGCTGACTCAATATGTCAGCAAATTTGGAAAACTCAGCAGTAGCCACAGGACTGGAAAAGGTCAGTTTTCATTCCAATCCCAAAGAAAGGCAATGCCAAAGTATGCTCAAACTACCACACAAATTCACTCATCTCACACACTAGCAAATTAATGCTCAAAATTCTCCAAGCCAGGCTTCAGAAATACTGTGAACGGTGAACTTCCAGACGTTCAAGTTGGTTTTAGAAAAGGCAGAGGAACCAGAGATCAAATTGCCAACATCCGCTGGATCAAAAAAGAAAGACAGCTCCTGAAAAACATCTATTTCCACTTTATTGACTATGCCAAAGCCTTTGTGGGGATCACAATAAACAGTGGAAAATTCTGAAAGAGATGGGAATACCAGACCACCTGACTTTGGCCACGTGATTGGAAGAACTGACTCACTGGAAAAGACCCTGATGCGGGAAAGATTAAAGGTGGGAGGAGAGGGGGATGACAGAGGATAAGATGGTTGGATCACTGACCCAATGAACATGAGTTTGAGTAAACTCTGGGAGTTGGTGATGGACAGGGAGGCCTGGCATGCTGCAGTCCAGAGGGGTTGCAGAGAGTTGGACGCGACTGAGTGACTGAACTGAACTGAACTGAACTGAATGTGAAAAGGTCTCTGTTTTTCTTCAGAGCTTAAAAAGATGAGCAAATATTGTACTTCTAGCTTATCACTTTGACATGTCAAAAGCAGCCAGTATAAAAATGACCTTATTAAAATTAAAATTACTTTTTACTAGATGGAGAGTTATCTGGATACCACTGTTGGAACACCGTGTACTACTAATTATTCACAAATGATGACTCATCCCAAGAGATATACCAGATGGCCTTCTTGTCCTCAGTACTGGGTACAACAAGTATGTCTGAATTTTTCCTTCAGATAAGTTTAGTTTTCTGTTTTTTATATTTTTGCAGAATTTTTTTTTTTTTGAGGGATGGAATTTGCGTCCTCCATCTCAATAAACCTATTTCCTATGATCCTATTATATTAAGTTTTACTTGGGTGAGGGAGGACCTGCTCTTACTTAGTGCCTAGTTGTACTCTACTCCTTGAGAATTTTGAGACCCCAATTAGTGATTTTGAATATTTTTTTTCAAAAAGATAATGATGATTTTTTCATAGATTAATAGAAAATATGCCATTAAAGAATGATTTATTTCTAGATTATACTGGTGCACGTTAACCCTGGGGAGATCCTCACCATCAAGTCCAACGATGGGAGCATTCAAAATATTCAAGGTCAGTAAAAGTATGTATGTTGTTTGATATCAAATAGAGGTGAATTTAAATATTAGTGTGAGGTGATTTTACTAGTAATCTAATCCCCTAATATCCTTTCTTGTTTGAGCCATATTGAGTGCTCTTAAGTTTATATACTCCTCATAGGAGCATAATATCAACAGAGCAACCAGGACTCATCTTTCTAGTGCTACTACAGACCTTCATGTAAAGTACTTATAAAAATTAACAATTAATTGAAGAATTACATTTGAAAAAGTCCAGATTTTGGAACTACTCAAAGCCTTTGACTGTGTGAACCACAATAAACTGTGGAAAATTCTGAAAGAGATGGGAATACCAGACCCCCTGACCTGCCTCTTGAGAAGCCTGTATGCAGGTCAGGAAGCAACACTCAGAACTGGACATGGAACAACAGACTGGTTCCAAATAGGAAAAGGAGTATGTCAAGGCTGCATACTGTCACAAGTTGGAATCAAGATTTCCAGGAGAAATATCAATAACCTCAGATATGCAGATGACACCACCCTTATGGCAGAAAGTGAAGAGGAACTAAAAAGCCTCTTGATGAAAGGGAAAGAGGAGAGTGAAAAAGTTGGCTTAAAGCTCAACATTCATAAAACGAAGATCATGGTATCTGGTCTCATCACTTCATGGGAAATAGATGGGGAAAGTGGAAACAGTGTCAGACTTTATTTTGGGGGGCTCCAAAATCACTGCAGATGGTGATTGCAGCCATGAAATTAAAAGACGCTTACTCCTTGGAAGGAAAGTTACGAGCAACCTAGATAGCATACTGAAAAGCAGAGACATTACTTTGCCAACAAAGGTCCGTCTAGTCAAGGCTATGGTTTTTCCAGTGGTCATGTATGGATGTGAGAGTTGGACTGTGAAGAAAGCTGAGTGCCGAAGAATTGATGCTTTGGAACTGTGGTGTTGGAGAAGACTCGAGAGTCCCTTGGACTGCAAGGAGATCCAACCAGTCCATTCTAAAGGAAATCAGTCCTGGGTGTTCATTGGAAGGACTGATGCTGAAGCTGAAACTCCAATACTTTGGCCACCTCATGCGAACAGTTGACTCATTGGAAAAGACACTGATGCTGGGAGGGATTTGGGACAGGAGGGGAAGGGGACGACAGAGGATGAGATGGCTGGATGGCATCACCGACTTGATGGATGTGAGTCTGAGTGACCTCTGGGAGTTGGTGATGGACAAGGAGGCCTGGTGTGCTGTGATTCATGGGGTCACAAAGAGTCGGACATGACTGAGGGACTGAACTGAACTGAACAACCACTGATAGTTTTAGACTATCCTCTGATAGGAGACTGGTGAGTGCTTCAGACAACTCATTCATTCATACATTCAACAAGTATTTCATTAATGCCTAGCCTATTCCACCACTAAGCTAAGTTGCTTCAGTCATGTCCAACTCTTTATGACTTTATGGATTGTAGCCCACTAGGCTCCTATGTCCATGAGATTCTCCAGGCAAGAGTACTGGAGTGGGTTGCCATACCCTCTTCCAGGGGATCTTCCCTAACCAGGGATCGAACCTGCTTCTGCGATTCCTGCATTGCAGGCAGATTCTTCACCGCTGAGCCACCTAGGAAGCCCATTCCAGCACTACACTAAACATTTAAGATAGAAAAATGTATAAGAAGGAGGAAATTATTTATATATAACTATTAAAAGTTTGATATCTATATACATGTGTATATAGCAAATGTGCAGCATACAGAATTATTTCAGTAGTAGTACAAAGTTAATAAATATTTACTTCGTTTAAGATTTATTACTGGGGCTTCCCTGGTGGCTCAGTGGTAATGAGTCCGCCTTCCAATGCAGGAGACAGGTTCAATCCCTGGCCCCAGAGGATCCTACATGCCACAGGGCAACTAAGCCCATGCACCACAACTACTGAACCTGTGATCTAGAGCTCGTGTGCTGCAACTACTGAAGTCTGCACACCCTAGACCTTGTGCTCAAGAGAAGCAACCACAATGAGAAGCCCACACACCTCAATTAGAGAGTAGACCTTGCTTATTACAACTAGAGAAAAGCCTGCATAGCAACAAAGACCCAGAACAGCTAAAATAAATAAATAAATGATTAAAAATTTTTTAAAGATTTACTATTAAGTATTTCAAAGTGCAGTGATTGTTTCTCTTTTTATGCCAATTATTTTGCATCTAAAGGTGATTTTGAGCTATGTCTCAAAATGCTTAGAAATATCATTTAGCATTGGGTTCCGTATGGCTGCTATATACAGTTTACCATAAACTCATCTTTATTATTTTCCCCCTTATTAACAGCAAATTACCATTCTAAGCCTTGAAAGCCACATATATTTTTACAACTAAGCACTAATTATAATAATTTCAGATAAACAAAAGAATGATGACATATAAATGCCTCTATTCTATGTTGTATTTTTATTTCCTATGCAATGTGTCTTTAAGATAGTGAGAATACCTGGTATAAATATAAGGCATCACAGTACATCATGAGGAAACACTGGGCTGGAAGAAGCACAAGCTGGAATCAAGATTGCCGGGAGAAATATCAATAACCTCAGATATGCAGATGACATGACCCTTATGGCAGAAAGTGAAGAGGAACTAAAAAGCCTCTTGACGAAAGTGAAAGAGGAGAGTGAAAAAGTTGGCTTAAAGCTCAACATTCATAAAACGAAGATCATGGCATCTGGTCCCATCACTTCATGGGAAATAGATGGGGAAACAGTGGAAACAGTGTCAGACTTTATTTTGGGGGCTCTGAAATCACTGCAGATGGTGGCTGCAGCCATGAAATTAAAAGACGCTTACTCCTTGGAAGAAAAGTTATGACCAACCTAGATAGCATATTGAAAAGCAGAGACATTACTTTGCCAATCATAGTCAAGGCTATGGTTTTCCCAGTGGTCATGTATGGATGTGAGAGTTGGACTGTGAAGAAGGCTGAGCACCGAAGAATTGATGCTTTTGAACTGTGGTGTTGGAGAAGACTCTTGAGAGTCCCTTGGACTGCAAGGAGATCCAACCAGTCCATTCTGAAGGAGATCAACCCTGGGATTTCTTTGGAAGGAATGATGCTAAAGCTGAAACTCCAATACTTTGGCCACCTCATGCAAAGAGTTGACTCATTGGAAAAGACTCTGATGCTGGGAGGGATTGGGGGCAGGAGGAAAGGGGGACGACAGAAGATGAGATGGCTGGATGGCATCACTGACTCGATAGACGTGAGTCTGAGTGAACTCCGGGAGTTGGTGATGGACAAGGAGGCCTGGCGTGCTGCAATTATGGGGTCGCAAAGAGTAGGACACGACTGAGTGACTGAACTGAACTGAACTGTGTAGCACTGGGTCCTTTATGTTATGTTGTTCCTCCCAAATTATTTCACTTTGCTAATTTAGTTAAAAGCCTTCATGTGAAAATTGATTTAAGTTTTTTATATAATATCACTATAAAATATATTTTATGATACAGAATAAAACTTCTATTATTCAACATACAACTATGATAGGTGAGTAAAATGGGGAAGTAAAAGACAACTATGTGTTTGTGCTAAGTCCCTTCAGTCATGTCCAACTCTTTGCTACCCTATGGACTGTAGTCCACCAGGCTCTTCTGTCCATGGGTTTCTCCAGGCAAGACTACTGGAGTGGATTGCCATGCCCTCCTCCATGGGATCTTCCCAACCCAGGGATCAAACCCGTGTCTCCCATGTCTCCTACATTGGAAGGCAGATTCTTTACCACTAGCGCCACCTGCAAAGTGAAAAAACAATTATACTGGAAGTAAATACACTAGCTGTGTATTTGGCCAAAATTTTTATGATATAAATTTCACCCAATCCCCGTTATGTGCCTTGGTTATATTTCATCATTTGTGATGAATTTTTATTGATTTATCTGCATTCCTACCTAGTCTCCTACGTAAGTAAACAAGACACAGTTTCAAAATGTCTGACTTGTTAACACTTGGAACTAGTTTTCACTGTGCAAAATTAAATGGATTTTTTTAAACTTATTTAAAATTTTATTAACAATAATTATCTTTTAGGACCTGCTGATGTACCTTTGATGTCGCCAAGTGGTACTTTGCCACCAATATATCTTCCTCCTGGTTACATGTCTCAGGTATACTACTGTAGCTTTCTTTGGTATTTAGCACTAAGCCACCATTTAACAGTTCTTTTTACATTACTGTATGATAAGAGAACTTCTAGAATACCATTTATTTATTCACTTTATTGTTATCACGAATGCTAAAAAGCAATTGCAGTGATGTTTAACCAAACCTACCTAGTTCAGTTCAGTTCAGTCACTCAGTCATGTCCAACTCTTTGTGACCCCATGAACCACCGCACTCCAGGCCTCCCTATCCATCACCAACTCCTGGAGTTTACCCAAACTCATGTCCTGTGAGTCTGAGATGCCATCCAACCATCTCATCCTCTGTCGTCCCCCTTCTACTCCAGCCCTCAATCTTTCCCAGCATCAGGGTCTTTTCCAATGAGTCAGCTCTTCACATCAGGTGGCCAAAGTATTGGAGTTTCAGCTTCAACATCAGTCCTTCCAATGAACACCAGGGATTTATCTCTTTTAGGATGGACAGGTTGGACCTCCTTGCAGTCCAAGGGACTCTCAAGAGTCTTACCCAACACCACAGTTCAAAAGTATCAATTCTTCTGCATTAAGCTTTCATTTTAGTCCAACTCTCACATCCATACATGACCACTGGAAGTACCATAGCCTTGACTAGACGGACATTTGTTGGTAAAGAAATGTCTCTGCTTTTTAATATGTTGTTTAGGTTGATCATAACCTTCCTTCCAAGGAGTAAGCTTTTATGGATGCAATCACCATCTGCAGTGATTTTGGAGCCCCCCCAAAATAAATTCGGCCACTGTTTCCACTGTCTCCCCATCTATTTGCCATGAAGTGATGGGACCAGATGCCATGATCTTCGTTTTCTGAATGTTGAGCTTTAAGCCAACTTTTTCACTCTCCTCTTTCACTTTTATCAAGAGGCTCTTTAGTTCCTCTTCACTTTCTGCCATAGGGGTGGTGTCATCTGCATACCTGAGGTTATTGATATTTCTCCCAGTAATCTTGATTCCAGCTTGTGCTTCATCCAGACCAGCATTTCTCTGCATAGAAGTTAAATATGCACGGTGATATACTCTGCATAGAAGTTAAATAAGCACGGTGACAATATACAGCCTTGACATACTCCTTTTCCTATTTGGAACCAGTCTGTTGTTCCATGTCCAGTTCTAAATGTTGCTTCCTGACCTGATACAGGTTTCTCAAGAGGCAGGTCAGGTGGTCTGGTATTCCCACCTCTTTCAGAATTTTCCACAGGTTATTGTGATCCACACAGTCAAAGGCTTTGGCATAGTCAATAAAGCAGAAATAGATGTTTCTCTGGAACTCTCTTGCTTTTTCAATGATCCAGCAGATGTTGGCAATTTGATCTCTGGTTCCTCTGCCTTTTCTAAAACCAGCTTGGACATCTGCAAGTTCACGGTTCACGTATTGCTGAAGCCTGGCTTGGAGAATTTTGAGCATTACTTTGCTAGCGTGTGAGATGAATGCAATTGTGTGGTAGTTTGAGCATTCTTCGGCATTGTCTTTCTTTGGGATTGGAATGAAAACTGACCTTTTCCAGTCCTGTGGCCACTGCTGAGTTTTCCAAATTTGCTGTCATTTTGAGTGCAGAACTTTCACAGCATCATCTTTTAAGATTTTAAATAGCTCAACTGGAATTCCATCACCTCCGCTAGCTTTGTTCATAGTGATGCTTCCTAAGGCCCACTTGACTTGATATTCCAGGATGCCTGGCTCTAGGTGAGTGATCACACCATCGTGATTATCTGGGTCATGAAGATCTTTCTTGTACAGTTCTTCTGTGTATTCTTGCCATCTCTTCTCAATATCTTCTGCTTCTGTTAGGTCCATACAATTTCTGTCCTTTATTGAGGCCATCTTTGCATGAAATTTTCCTTTGATATCTCTAATTTTCTTGAAGTGATCTCTAGTCTTTCCCGTTCTATTTCTTTGCACTCGTCACTGAGGAAGGCTTTCTTATCTCTCCTTGCTATTCTTTGGAACTCTGCATTCAAATGGGTATAGCTTTCCTTTTTTCATTTGCTTTTCACTTTTCTTCTTTTCACAGCTACTTGTAAGGCCTCCTCAGATAGCCATTTTGCTTTTTTGCATTTCTTCTTCTTGGGGATGGTCTTGATCCCTTTCTCCTATACAATGTCACCAACCTCTGTCCATAGTTCATCAGGCATTCTGTCTATCAGATCTAGTCCCTCAAATCTATTTCTCACTTCCACTGTATAATCAAAAGGGATTTAATTTAGGTCATACCTGAATGATGTAGTGGTTTTCCCCACTTTCTTCAATTTATGTCTGAAGTTGGCAATAAGGAGTTCATGATCTGAGCCACAGTCAGTTCCCAGTCTTGTTTTTGCTGACTGTATAGAGCATCTCCATATTTGGCTGCAAAGAATATAATCAATCTGATTTCGGTGTTGGCCCTCTGGTGATGTCCATGTGTAGTCTTCTCTTGTGTTGTTGGAAGAGGGTGTTTGCTATGACCAGTGCATTCTCTTGGTAGAACTCTATTCGCTTTTGCCCTGCTTCATTCTGTACTCCAAAGCCAAATTTCCCTGTTACTCCAGGTGTTTCTTGACTTCCTACTTTTGCATTCCAGTCCCCTATAATGAAAAGGACATCTTTTGGGGGTGTTAGTTCTAAAAGGTCTTGTAGGTCTTCACAGAACCGTTTAACTTCAGCTTCTTCAGCGTTACTGGTCAGAGCATAGACTTGGATTACCGTGATATTGAATGGTTTGCCTTGGAAACAAATAGAGATCATTCTGTCGTTTTTGAGATTGCATCCAAGTACTGCATTTCAGACTCTTTTGTTGACTATGATGGCTACTCCATTTCTTCTAAGGGGTTCTTGCCCACAGTAGTAGATATAATGGTCATCTGAGTTAAATTCACCCATTCCAGTCCATCTTAGTTTGCTGATTCCTAGGACATCAATGTTCATTCTTGCCATCTCCTGTTTGACCACTGCCAGTTCACCTTGATTCATGGACCTAACATTCAATGTTCCTATGCAATATGCTGTAAGCATCGGACCTTATTTCTATCACCAGTCACATCCACAGCTGGGTGTGGTTTTTGCTTTGGCTCCATCCCTTCCTTCTTTCTGGAGTTATTTCTCCACTGATCTCCAGTAGCATACTGGGCACCTACAGACCTGGGGAGTTCATCTTTCAGTGCCCTATCTTTTTGCCTTTTCGTACTGTTTATGGAATTCTCAAGGCAAGGATACTGCAGTGGTTTTCCATTCCCTTCTCTGGTGGACCACATTCTGTCAGACCTCTCCACCATGACCCATCTATCTTGGGTGTCTCCACACAGCATGGCTTAGTTTCATTGAATTAGACAAGGCTGTGGTCCATGTGATTATATTGGCTAGTTGTCTGTGATTGTGGTTTCAGTCTATCTGCCCTCTGATGCCCTCTCTCAGAGCCTACTGTCTTACTTGGGTTTCTCTTACCATGGACATGGGGTATCTCTTCACAGCTGCTCTAGCAAAGCGCAACCGCTGCTCCTTACCTTGGACGTTGGATATCTCCTCACGGCTGCTGCTCCTGACCCTGGACATGGGGTAGCTCCTCTCAGCTGCCACTCCTGACCCTGGACGTGTGGTAGCTCCTCTCAGCCACCACTCCTGACCATGAACGCTCTCTAGACTGTCTTGTAAATAATGCCTTATTAGTCTAATGAATTTGTATCTCTTCATATTCATTAATACTTCATTGCTCTTGTTTGTTTCTATACATTTTAACCAGTCTTAATTATCTACTACAATTGCTATTGTAAAGGCTTCTGACAGTGTGTGGGCATTATTCCCTAAAATTACTTAGTATTTTTAGTTCAGTAGTATTTCATTGTCAGTTGTCAGACTACAATGGGCACTTTTTTAAAAATTCATTTATTTATTTTATATGGAGGCCAATTACCTTACAATATCGTGGTGAGTTTTGCCATACATTGACATGAATCAACCATGGGTGTACATGTCATGTGTCCCACCATCCTGAACCACCCTCCCACCTCCCTCCCCACCCCATTCCTCTGGGTTTTCCCAGAGCACCAGCTTTGTGTGCCCTGCTTCATGCATTGAATTTGCACTGGTCATCTATTTTACATATGGTAATATACCTTTCAATTCCATTCTCTCATATCATCCCACCTTCGCCTTTTCCCACAGAGTCCAAAAGTCTGTTCTTTACATCTATGTCTCTTTTGCTGTCTTGCATATAGGGTCGTCATTGCCATCTGTCTAAATTCCACATATATGCATTAATATAATGTATTGGTGTTTTTCTTTCTGACTTATTTCACTCTGTATAATAGGCTCCAGTTTCATCCACCTTATTAGAACTGACCCAAATGCATTCTTTTTTATAGCTGAGTAATAGTCCATTGTGTATGTGTACCACAACTTGCTTATCCATTAGTCTGCCAATGAACATCTAAGTTGCCTCCATATCCTAGCTATTGTAAACAGTACTTCAATGAACATTGGGATACATGTGTCTCTTTCAGTTCTGGTCCTTGGTGTGTATGCCCAGCAGTGGGATTGCTGGGTCGTATGGCAGTTCTATTTCCAGTTTTTTTAAGAAATCTCCACACTGTTCTCCATAGTGGCTGTACTAGTTTTCATTCCCACCAACAGTGTAAGAGGGTTCCCTTTTCTCCACACCCTCTCCAGCATTTATTGTTTGTAGACTTTTTGATGGCAGCCCACAATGGGCACTTTTTTAAACTTCCTCAAATGTTTATCAAGTACCTAAAATGGGCAGAGAGCTTTGACTCCTACAGAGATTAATAAGATATTACATGGTCTCAGAAATTTTATAATTGAGACTATGTCTTTTTCTATTGCTTGGCTGTGGAGATCAAGAACATAGTAAAGTCAATATGTGTATGTGTTCTTAGTCACTCAGTCATGTCCGACTCTTTGAGACCCCATGGACTACAGCTTTGATGGCTCCTCTGTCCATGGGGATTCTCCAGGCAAGAATACTGGAGTGGGTTGCCATGCCCTCCCTCCATAGGATCCTCCCAACCCAGGGATCGAACCCAGGTTTCCCATATTGCAGGTGGATTCTTTACCATCTGAGCCACCAGGGAAGCCCAAGAATACTGACTGGAGTGGTTAGCCTATCCCTTCTCCAGGGGAACTTCCCTACCCAGGAATCGAACTGGGGGTCTCCTGCATTGCAGGAAGATTCTTTACCAGGGAAGCTCAAAAGTCAATATAATATGGTTTAATTTTAAATGGAATTATCTATTTAAGCAATGTCTAGCAAAAATATAAATGCATGTACCCTTTCATCCAGCAGTTCTACATTGAGGAATTTATCCAAAGACGTATTTTTACAAATGTGGAATAATAAATGTACAAGAATTATTTGTGTTTATTTTTGTGTATGGTGTTAGAAAGTGCTTTATTTTCATTCTTTTACAAGTGGTTGACCAGTTATCCCAGCACCACTTGTTAAAGAGATTGTCTTTCTCCATTGCATATTCTTGCCTCCTTTGTCAAAGATAAGGTGTCCATAGGTGCGTGGATTTATCTCTGGGCTTTCTATTTTGTTCCATTGATCTTTATTTCTGTCTTTGTGCCAGTACCATACTGTCTTGATGACTGTAGCTTTGTAGTAGAGCCTGAAGTCAGGCAGGTTGATTCCTTCAGTTCCATTCTTCTTTCTCAAGATTTCTTGGCTATTCAAGGTTTTTTGTATTTCCATACAAATTGTGAAATTATTTATTCTAGCTCTGTGAAAAATACCATTGGTAACTTGATAGGGATTGCATTGAATCTATAGATTGCTTTGAGTATTATACTCATTTTCAAAAATAAACTCAAAATGGATTAAAGATCTAAACATAAGACCAGAAACTATAAAACTCTTAGAGGAGAACATAGGCAAAACACCTTCCGACATAAATCACAGCAGGATCCTCTATGACCCACCTCCCGGAATATTGGAAATAAAAGCAAAAATAAACAAATGCAATCTAATTAAAATTAAAAGCTTCTGCACAACAAAAGAAAGTATAAGCAAGGTGAAAAGACAGATTCAGAATGGGAGAAAATAATAGCAAATGAAGCAACTGACAAAGAATTCATCTCAAAAATATACAAGCAACTCCTACAGCTCAACTCCAGAAAAATAAATGACCCAATCAAAAAAATGGGCCAAAGAATGAAATAGACATTTCTCCAAAGAAGACATACAGATGGCTAACAAACACATGAAAAGATGCTCAACATCACTCATTATCAGAGAAATGCAAATCAAAACCACTATGAGGTACCATTTCACGCCAGTCAGAATGGCTGCGATCCAAAAGTCTACAAGCAATAAATGCTACAGAGGATGTGGAGAAAAGGGAACCCTCTTACACTGTTGGTGGGAATGCAAACTAGTACAGCCACTATGGAGAACAGTGTGGAGATTCCTTAAAAAACTGGAAATAGAACTGCCTTATGACCCAGCAATCCCACTGCTGGGCATACACACTGAGGAAACCAGAAGGGAAAGAGACACGTGTACCCCAATGTTCATCGCAGCACTGTTTATAATAGCCAGGACATGGAAGCAACCTAGATGTCCATCAGCAGATGAATGGATAAGAAAGGTGTGGTACATATACACAATGGAGTATTACTCAGCCATTAAAAAGAATACATTTGAATCAATTCTAATGAGGTGGATGAAACTGGAAACTATTATACAGAGTGAAGTAAGCCAGAAAGAAAAACACCAATACAGTATACTAACGCATATATATGGAATTTAGAAAGATGGTAACAATAACCCTGTGTACGAGACAGCAAAAGAGACACTGATGTATAGATCAGTCTTTTGGACTCTGTGGGAGAGGGAGAGGGTGGGGAGATTTGGGAGAATGGCATTGAAACATGTATAATATCATGTATGAAATGAGTCGCCAGTCCAGGTTCGATGCACGATACTGGATGCTTGGGGCTGGTGCACTGGGACGACCCAGAGGGATGGTATGGGGAGGGAGGAGGGAGGAGGGTTCAGGATGGGGAGCACGGGTATACCTGTGGCGGATTCATTTCGATGTTTGGCAAAACCAATACAATATTGTAAAGTTTAGAAATAAAATAAAATTAACAACAACAACAAAAAAAAAAACCACAATGGGGTACAATTTCATGCCAGTCAGAGTGGCTGTGATCCAAAAGTCTACAAGCAATAAATGCTAGAGAGGATGTGGAGAAAAGGGAACCCTCTTACACTGTTGGTGGGAATGTAAACTAGTACAGCAACTATGGAGAAGAGTGTGGAGATTTCTTTAAAAACTGGAAATAGAACTGTCTTATGACCCAGCAATCCCACTGCTGGGCATACACACTGAGGAAACCAGAACTGAAAGAGACACGTGTACCCCAATGTTCATTGCAGCACTGTTTATAATAGCCAGGACATGGAAGCAACCTAGATGTCCATCGGCAGACGAATGAATAAGAAAGCTGTGGTACATATACACAATGGAGTATTACTCAGCCATTAAAAAGAATACATTTGAATCAATTCTAATGAGGTGGGTGAAACTGGAGCCGATTATACAGAGTGAAGTAAGCCAGAAAGAAAAACACCAATACAGTATACTAACGCATATATATGGAATTTAGAAAGATGGTAACGATAACCCTGTATGTGAGACAGCAAAAGAAACACAGATGTATAGAACGGTCTTTTGGACTTGGTGCAGGGGGGGGATGATTTGGGAGAATGGCATTGAAACATGTATAATAAATATCATATAAGAAACGAATGGCCAGTCCAGGTTCAATGCAGGATACAGGATGCTTGGGGCTGGTGCACTGGGATGACCCAGAGGGATGGTATCAGGAGGGAGGTGGGAGGGGGGGCCAGGATGGGGAACACGTGTACATCCATGGCAGATTCGTGTTGATGTATGGCAAAACCAATACAATATTGTAAAGTGAAAAAAAAAAAAGAAAACTTTAAAAAAAAAGAATTATTTGTTATAATACTGTTTGTAATCACAAAAGGCTGGAAACAACCCACAAGCATGTCAATGGAGGACTGTTGAAGTATATCCATTTAATGAGATAATGGGGAGCACTAAGCAAACAAGCAGCAATGCAAAAAAAAAAGAGGGGGGGGGAAGCCCTATGTATGATATAGAAAGATCTTCAAGTTATATTTCTATGTGTAAAAAACAAACTACAGAATGTGCAAATAATGCTATCTGTATGGAAAAAGGAGGAAAAGCAAGAATCTCTATTCTTATTTGCTTGCAAGGCATAAAGAAATTCTGAAAGTTTTCATAAGAAACCAAGAACAGTAGCAATCTACTGGAGGGAAATAAGGTTTAGGAGGGAAACTCTTCATGTATTTTTTATACATTATGGTTTTGAACCATGACAATATATTATCTATTGTCAAAAGTTATATTTTTAAAAATGTACAGAAAAGGAAGAAATATCTTGCCTCCCACTTGACATAGTTTTACTTCATTATTGGTGTTTGATCCTTTATGATTTTACAGCACAGAATAAAAATCTAAAACATAGTAGGAAAATGCTGATTTTTATGGATTCTAATATGTTTATGACTGTTTTCCATCTTAGGTGGTGGAAGAAAATGGGATTCGAAAAATTATCATTGTGCCTCAGACAATCGACTACTACACGACCATGTCTGCTCCTATACAAGTACCACACTTCATAGCACCAACTTTTATGTATCCACAAGCCACTCAACTCATATATCCCACATCTCAAGGGGAGTTTCTGCCACCTTACATTCAAGAGCCTGTGCCACAGCAGCTGCCACCACCACCACTGCTGCCACCACCACCACCGTTGCCACCACCACCACCACTGCCACCACCCCCAGCAGCATTTATATATCATGAGCAACATGGTAGTATATAATATTCTTAAATAGGAGAATTTTTTAGTTTGTTAAAATTAACAGCTGTGGGCAACTATTAAAATTTTAAAAGTAGAAGACATATTTCAATAAATGATTGCATTTCATGCATATATATTATGATGGATAATAAGAGGCATTGGTTTATGTCTTATGCAAAATGCCCATAAACAGAATTTTCTATAAATTTTTTGTACTTTGATATAGCATGTGATTTATGATATTTATTTTACTGACTGGATCTATAGAATCATATTGAAAAATCATAAAAGAATGTTTTCATTATTAATGGCATACAGTGGTATTATAAAAGACACACTATAATCATCTTAAAAACCTTAAAATTTGGAAGTAGAGTTACTCCCTAGGAAAACACTATCTGTATTTGCTCATGTTTTTCTTTCTGTATATTTCAGTACATAATAAATACACACATTAACCTAACATCTGTATTAAAGCAAAGTCGATTTTTTTAAGTAAAGCATGGTTTATGAGTGCTTTTGGTGGTTTGAAAAAGATTTTAAAGATTTTGAGATATGTAATTATTGTAATTATTAAGCAGTATTCGTTATTTCTTTTAGAAACCTATTCCCATGGAACAGCAAATTATAACCAACTTGACGAAAGGGCTGGTAAAATGGAAGAACATATGAAGAAAGAAATGCAAGAAAGCCAGATTGATGGACACAAAAATAGCTGTATGATTACCAACACCTCACTGCTTTTGAACCAAGCTAATGATTATTCCAGTATTCCTGGTACTCTGAGCACTTACACTGTGGACTATGCTCCAAGCACCTGCACTGTTGACAGTACTTCAAGCACCTACACTGTGGACAATACTTTCAGCACTTACACTGTAGACAATGTTCCATGCACCTACACTATCAAAGACACTTTGAGTACCTGCACTGTGAACAATGCTCTGAACATTTACACTGCTGACAATACTCCCAGTACTGACACTGTTGACCACCCTTCAAGCACTTATTTTACTGACAATACTCCCTTGAATTCTTCCACTGACCATGCTTCTAATATTTCCACCACAGACACTGATCTGCACCCTTCCACCAGTGAAAATAGTGGTCAGAGCCCTTCCAGCACTAATTATGCCTCCAAGACTTCCACCTCTGACAGCACTCCCACACCACCACCTATTGACAGTACTCCAAGCTCTTCCATTCCTGACAGTGCTCCCAACCCTCCCATCTCTGAAAGTGCTCCAAGTACGTCTGCCACCGATGTTGCTCTCAATACAGACAATGCAACCAGCACTTCCAACGCTGCTAGTGCTCATGTTGAAATTGGTCATGAAAACAAATGCATCAACCCAGGAAGTGAAGACATCAAGCAGAAACCAGGTGGAAAACGAAGCAAGAGTCCATCATCAAATACTGCAGAAAAAGGTAAGGTGAGGATTTTGGTTTTGTCACCAGTGAACAGACATCCTAATGTTAGGAGTCTCAGGGCATTTTAAATATCTAGGTGCCATTTTCTGCTTCCATTTCTGGTTGCCTTTTTTGTACCCTTACTTCCCAATTCTTAATAAAACCACAATTAGGCTGCCTTTTTAAATTATGGAGAAATGACCATCTTCATACAAAACATGTCAGGTATTTTATATACATATCACATAATTTTTTCTAGTTATCTGCCAGTAAAACATTGAAAACTACTCTATCATCCTAAAAAGTTCACAAGATTTTATTTAAATTGAGGACTTTAGTTCACCTTTTGTTAGAGTTTATTTAATGGCATACGTTTTAGACTGCTTTCTTATTTTAAAACTTTTAATGTAAAATGCTAATAGGTGTTAGTAGATCTCTTGGTGATGATATATTTGTAGTTGGGTAATGGGCATCTACCTTTATCTTGTTTTTGCCAATGTAATATTTTGTTTTGGGTTGCTTTTCTACTTTTAGAATGCAGAACAGAACATGGAAAGTCTTGCTGTTTCAGCATTGAGAAACCTGTAGTAAGTAACTAAAGAGAATATTTAAGTATTTATTTTCATTTGCTTTGTCACTGTAAAACATGAAAATTCACTGATATTCTTCCCTAGCACAATTTTAATTTGAAGCCTTTACCTGGATATAATTTCATAATCTTCTTTAGCTGTTAAGTACATAAAGATCCAGTGCGGCATTGTTAAAGATAATATTAATGGCTCATTGTTTAGTCACAGTATTTAAGCACCTAATATGAAAAGAATGATATACTTAGCATCAAACAAGGTTTAGGGAAAGATTACCCCATAAATTACAGATTATAATTTTTAAGTATCCTACTTGAATTCTTGTTATTTGTTTTAGGTTTCTGATATTCAGACAAGCTCTGCTGTTATTTCATGGAAGACACATGGTTCTGAGAAATGCAATCATACTAAATCTCCTGTAACATTTGAATTAGAAATATCTAACAGTGGTAAAAATGGAAAATATATAAATGTATATATGTAAGTCTCTTTTTAATCATCTCTCACTTCTCATAATTCAATTCAAATATGCTCTCTAAACCTTAGCTTATACCTAAGCTAAGTACTAAAGATTTTTCTGCAGTTTTTTTCAAGCTTTGGGTGTAATTTTCTACAGAAATAGTTTTATAAGTGGTGGTAGGTTGCCGGGTCGATTCACAAAATTCACTGAATCATAGGTATTTTCGAGCTGAAGGGAACCTTAGATATCAACTGCTCCATTCTCTTCAGTTTACAGATGTCTTATATGATAAGTTTAGACTTGGGAAATAAAGATTTCCTCTAATTCTCCCTTCTCTTTTTTCACTTAAGGAAACATGATGGTAGGCCTTTGTGTACACAAGGGAGGTAAGGCTTTCCCAGGAATTTCATTACAGGAGCTCATTATAATGCAGAACTATGATAGCATAAGGAGAAGGAAATGGCAACCCACTCCAGTCTTCCCGCCTGGGAAATCCCTTGGACAGAGGAGTCTGGTGGGCTACAGTCCATGGGGTCGCAAAGAGTCAGATATGACTGAGCAACTGAGCACTCGGCACGTGATAGCAGGAGAATGAGTTTAGGTATGTGCTTAGAAGATAGAAACAGGACTAGAGAGAATACAGTGGAGGACACAGTAAGAGCATAACCAAACACTTCCAACACCTTTTCAACTGGATAGGGACATGCAATCTGAAAGAGAACAAGCTGAGAGAAGCACAATGGAAAGGAAATTCTACACAGGAAAGAAAGAGAAGTTCTTTTGCCTACTAAACAACTAAGCAAGAAATAAGTCAGAGATCTCGAGCTGTCTTACAGCACTTTAAAAATCATAAACATCTTAAATTTTATTTGCTAGAATTTATCATCTTTATTCAGAGACTTGAAGTGAAAATTTAAATGTAATTATGTAAAGTTTTATTTCTTTTATAATTAACAACTAGAAATTTTAATTTAAAAATTATAATACACAATCTTCTATATTGAGTAGAGTGATGAAAAGATGTAAAATGTGATGAAAAGCTATGTATAAAATTAAGTTTTGCATGAATTTACATAATAGTCTTTTTCTGGTATTATGTATTCCACAAAAGTCATTGTTTTTTATAAAAATATACTTTGTCTATTCCTCTTATTACCCTACAACCTTGAGAGACCTTCGCTTAGAAGCATAGGTCTTTGCTTAGAAGTAACAATCTTTTAGCTCTTTTCAGAGGCTATTTCAGGGTTTAGAAGCTCAGGAAGCTCCTTGAGGTGGTAGAGTACACCAAAGTACTTATGAGTATTTACTCAGGAAGATGTAGGTATAGGAGCACAGCCACTTTATCCACTGTAGCAGATAGGTGGCCACCCCCAAAAGACTGCTCTGTGTGAACAAATAAATTGCACGATGCATGGTGTCTTTGAGGCTTTTCATATGAACATAATTTAAAATAAGCTAGTTAAAGACAAATCTGTATTATTACAGTGTGAAGAAGCTGTAGCAATAAAATAAAATTCCACTTCCTAAAGGTATATTAACTTGGCATGCAAGTAAAGAATTTTGAATTATTAATATCACATATTTTGCATTCTTATAAAATCTGTTAAAGTTATCTAAACTTAAAGGAGAATTGTGCTTCTTTATCAGTTGAATATATAAGATTAAGATTGTTACTTAGTTTTTAAATGTGTGTGAGATCTGTTATAATCAAAGGTTATCTCCACAGCGGTGATGAATTTACATTTACTCTACTTGATCTACAGCCATTCATGGCTTATTTTGTAAGGTAAGTACTCCATCCTATACAACCTCCCTCCATCATATAGCCAGTCCCACTCCTGAGTCTGTATCAGGTCACTACCTATGATTCCTATAGTCAGCCTTGCTACTTGCTAACAGAGTGGTCTTTCGTTCAAGTTTCAAAACAAGCCCCTACAAATCCAGCATTAGTTCACTTTCTTTCATTTAAAACAGGTAAGAGGGTGGTTTGGGAGCCATTATTTGCAAGGATACAGCTTCGTTCAATTGGAAAATTTTTTATAATTAGCTCCTAAGAAATGTATCTGGAAACTCAAGTATGCAATTTAGTACATATGTTAGGATAAATATTTGAATGCTTACAACAATTGTCATTACATTTTTAGAATTACAACTGTAAGAGGCTCAGCACACAGAACTGTGTCTAAAGTGGTTAGCTTCACAACTCCAGGTTTCAAACCAGACCCTCCACTTGCACCCAAACTGATTAACCGATCCAAGAGCAGCCTGAATTTACAGTGGAAAGTAAGGATTTTACTGCCAAAATACCTCAAAATGTTTTTTAATTTAAAAACATTCTTTCTACTTTGCCTTGAATGTTAAATATGAAATTTTGCATGCTTCATCTGACCTATTTCCCTAGCACTTTTCCATCTCCATAATCATCTTTCTCTTTCTGTCTATATAAAGCATCAAGTAAATGATAAATGTCAATCAGAATTTCAATAACTAATGAAAGTTGAAATGTCAATTTCTATAACCTAAATACATTTGTAATTGTGGCTACCAATAAGTCTTCCTCTCAATTTACTTTGAGTACTAACTTTCTTCCTTGCATAAAATTTAGGAAGCACAACAAAACATAAAATTTGGCATGTCCTATAGACTGTAAAAAGTACACTTTAACTTTAATATCTGAATTACTTCAAAAATAAAATGCAAACAGATTAATTTTACAGTGATTTACTTTAGTCGTATATACGTGTGTGTGCTGTGTAAAAATAGCTCATCATAATTTTATCTTTCTGATATTTTTAGGGTTCCAATGGTAATGGTTCCAAAATAAACAGCTTCTTTTTGGAATGGGATGAGGTAAGCAGTTTTACTTTTTTAAAGCACTTATTTGTAAATTATTAATATTATGAATTTTTATTTGAAACATTTTATAATGTTCTAATATTTTATGTATATTATTAAGGGCAAAGGTGAAGACTTCAAAAGTTGCTATATAGGTACCATGAAACAGCACAAGATCCTTAAACTGAATGCTTCTACAAAATATTCATTCAGATTAGCTGCAAAAAATAAGTTCGGCTTGAGGTACGTTGAACTACTACAATATTTAAAAGTCTATACTTCAGTAAGAACTTGAAACTAATTTTTCCATCTTCATTTATTTTTCAGTGATTTCAGTGAAATAGCAGTCTTCCATACATCAGGAATTATGCCTCCAACACCTTCACCCCCTAAGCTGAAAGAAGCAGGAATCTGTAATTTGTCACTAGAATGGTGTGCCCCAACTAACACAAATCCAAATGACAGTCTTACTTATGTACTAGAAATGGAGGAAGCAGGATTTGTAAGTTTTTCTTTCATATCCTTTAGTCTTCAACTTCAGTCTTAGGTATATTTTATACACATTTTACTCTGAAAAAAAATAAGATTTTATTAATTTAATTAACTTACTTTCATCAAAGTACATGATTCCTGAGTCTCAGTGTTCTGGATGGGACCAGTGCAGAGCCAAGGTTAAGCAAGCCTATACAGGGAGATCTTAAGGTATCCAAGTCCCTACAAATAAGGTAGAAGCAGCAACAGCTGTAACAACAGAACAGAGACTCAGAGAAGTGTATTAGTTCTTCAACTTTGCACCTATCCTGGACAAACTTGCATGGTCACACAGCTGTCCTACATACTTCACCAGGGCAAGCCATTTCCTCATCTCCCTGAATCTTTGATGTGGATGGAGGGCAAATTGTTTCATTCCATTCCAAACATTCAAGTGTATACTGAATAGACTAGTCAACTTAAAAAGCAACCACATTTTAAATAAAACAACTAATTAGATTTTTTGTGTAAGTAATATGTTAAGTGCCTTCATAGGCCTTTACAGAGAAGTAAAATATGCTACCTGTCCAGATAAGCCTGGATCCCCTAAAAAAACCATATATAAAGGGAAAGATCCATGCACACAGAGTAAAAATTGGATGGGGTAAGTAATGTTTTTCTATTTTAAAACTTACTCTAAATATTAACTATTGAGAAAAAAATCTTCCTCTAATTGCCCTCAGCTTTACAAAGTAGTAAAACATTAAAACATTATCTCATTACATCCTGAAAAAAGGAGCCCTTTAAAGTAGAAATTATCTCTATTTTTTTTATACAGAGAAACTGAATTTCAGAGTCTAAGGGGCTTTCTCAGAACCACCCAGATGGAAAATAAGTTGAAGTTGGAACTTGAACCCAGGCCTGTCTCATTCCTAAATCCATTGTCTTTCATTTCCAGGGGTTAGGTTTTAAACCTCAATACAATGGAGAAGATCTTTCATGCACTATAAGAAATCTTCAGAGAAGTACTACATACAAATTCAGGGTATGTGGCTATAATGTATAACTTGTATCATATTTTAATATAAAAGTATACACTTCACTAAAGATAAAAATGAGTGTCTTTTGGGGTTGAAATGAAACCTTTTTGTATTTAGTTCTCAGAAATTTTCAAGTAACTTGCTTTACAGTGTTATTTACAAACTGCACATTTTCAAATCACATTTATTTCCAATGGTCAACCAAAGTATTCTCTTTTACTCAAGCAGATCTTTGCCTGCAATGCAGAAGGAAGAAGCAACCCCAGTAGAGAAGTAAAATATGCTACCTGTCCAGATAAGCCTGGATCCCCTAAAAAACCATATATAAAGGGAAAGATCCATGCACACAGAGTAAAAATTGGATGGGGTAAGTAATGTTTTTTTATTTTAAAACTTACTCTAAATATTAACTATTGAGAAAAAAATCCTCTAATTGCCCTTAGCTTTACAAAGTAGTCTCTTAATCATTTGTATATTAAATATTTTACCATATAAATGTTCCATTATAAACTATGTTCTTTTTTCTAGTTCTCTATTGCTATCTCATTAATTCATATATGAACAAATTACTGAACTTTATATGAGCCTTTAAAATTATGGTTATTACAAGTAAGATTATATCTAATACAGAGGCTGTAATTAGGACACACTGATGATAAATATCAACTTGACAGGATATTATACAAATTATTTTGCCTCTAAACTGGAAAAATCCACTTTAAGGTACATACAATTAGCATTTCAGTCTCTTCCAAAGAACTTTAAAATGTTACTTAAGTAACATTCTAACAATGTAATTTGATTATGTTCTTATGATCTTTATTAATATCTGAATATTAATATCCTGTTAAGTTCCATGTTTGCATTTTTCTTCCATGAAAAATCTTAATTTATAAGATAACATTGCAATGAAAGACTTTTAAGTTTACGCAAGAATAATTTTAATTTTATTTCTCTTTTTCAGAACCACCCGAAGATAATGGTGGGACAAACATTTCAAGTTACAGTTTAGAAGTTAGGGAGAATTTGGATGGTAAGGCATCATAATTTTTTAATGTTTCATTCTGAAATAATTTTAGACTTTCCTAGAAGCTGCAAAAAATAGTATAGAGAATTCCCATGTGCAACCTTCACTTAGCTTCTCCTAATATTAATATCTTCGTGCAATATCATAGAGCAATTATTCAAAGCCAGGAAATTGTCACTGGTATAATACTATTAACTAAACCCCAGAACTTACTTGGATTTCTCCAGGTTTTGATAATAAATCATATTTACTAACTGATCTAGTATGATTTTATGGTTAATTCTATGGGGAATATAATTAATTACTGTAAGTAGGTGATTGGACAGTAGTTAACTTCCAAAATGGTATATACATGAGATAAGATTTATAAGCTACCTATAAAAATTGGACAAATTTGCTTCTATCCCTTCAGTGAATTTCTGGAACATAATCTACAATGGAACCACAACGGAATTTCTATACAATCACCTGCAACCTGGTACTACATATAAATTAAGAGTCTTTTGCACTTCACCTATAGGCCATAGCCAGGTGAGAAAAGAGAGAAAGAAAAGTTTTTAAATTGAGTATTGAAATGAATTGTATAATATTACTAAATGTTTTACAAAATTAAACTTGAATTCAGTAGCCATAAGGTACTTTGTATTTTTCTTAGCCTTCAGATATATTGACTGTTCAGACACCTAATCTTTCTCCTGCATCTTGCCGTCCTCCACCCTTGAATGGTAAAGTGCAGTCCAAAGAAAGCAACATCCAATGCAGTAAGGCTTCTTCTGTGATTTGAATTACTGACTTAAATTTCCTGTTTTGTAACTTCTGATTTTTATATTGATATATTTAGTTGGCCAAAAAGTTTCTTTGGTTTTAAGTAAAAATTAAAGACACATTTTTCATTTTTACCAAGAACTTAATTGAACAACATGTTCACAGTTTTGTTCCACTGCCTTCTGCCATTTTTCAGGCAACTTCATAACTCCATCTTCCCAAAACTTTCTTTTTGAGCAAAAGACTGTTCCAGGTGCCTTTTACAGTATTCCAGGGAATTTAAATTTTTTCTATTAAGAGAATTTTATAAACACTGAAATAAATGGAAATCTGAAGGTGAAATGTCTGGTAAATATAGCAGATGAATTAGGACTTCCCCGACAAGCTGTAACTGTTTTTGCCTGGTCACCAAAAAATGTGCAATCTTGTATTATACTGATGGAAGATTATATGTTTTCTGTTGATTAATTCTGGTGCTTTTCATCAAGTGTGGCTTTTAGTTGGTCTAATTGGGAGCAGTACTTATTGGAATTAATCATTTGGCTTGCCAGAAGGAGCTCATAATACAGGACTCCCTTCCAATCCTACCATGTACACAATATCACCTTCTTTGGATGAAGATGCCTTTGGTGTGGTTGGTAGTGGTTCATTTCATTCAACTCATGATCTCTTCCATTCCACATTATTGTACAGTATCCACTTTTCATCATCCATCACAATCTGTTTTTAAAACAGAATGTTTTCATTATGTTTAAATACAGAATCATGTGAGGAATTACGATCAAGAAGGTGTTTTTCTGCTTAACTTTTGTGGACCCCAAACATCAAAGTGATTAACATAACCAAGCTGGTGTGATTTTCAACACTTGATTTGGATATTTGGAGTATGTCAGCTATCTACCACGTGGTATAACATTGATTATTCTCAATGTTTCAATTTGATCCCTATCAACTTCAGCTGATCTACCAAATGTGGAGCATCATGGAGGAAGAAATCTCAAACAAGAAACTTCACAAACCACTTTTGATATGTTCAATCAGCCACAGAATCTTCTCCATATCTTCACAAATCTTTTTTGGTGTTTTTATCTTTTTTGAAATAATAAATCATAATATGCTGAAATGTTGCTTTTTTTCTTCCATCTTCAACATTAAAATAGCTACAAAAACTCACCAATTTCATTGTCTTATTAAATGCATACTGATATGATAGCTGTTACAATACAAGCTTACAAAATTGTTTTCAATGAAGTTAAAGGCAACTAAGCTCTTGTTCAAGCTGGTTTTAGAAAAAGCAGAGGAATCAGAGATCAAATTGCCAACATCCACTGGATCATCGAAAAAGCAAGAGAGTTCCAGAAAAACATCTATTTCTGCTTTATTGACTATGCCAAAGCCTTTGACTGTATGGATCACAATAAACTGTGGAAAATTCTGAAAGAGATGGGAATACCAGACCACCTGACCTGCCTATTGAGAAACCTATATGCAGGTCAGGAAGCAACAGTTAGAACTGGACATGGAACAACAGACTGGTTCCAAATAGGAAAAGGAGTACGTCAAGGCTGTATATTGTCACCCTGCTTATTTAACTTATATGCAGAGTACATCATGAGAAACGCTGGGCTGGAAGAAGCACAAGCTGGAATCAAGATTGCCGGGAGAAATATCGATAACTTCAGATATGCAGATGATGCCACCCTTATGGCAGAAAGTGAAGAGGAACTAAAAAAACCTCTTGATGAAAGTGAAAGACAAGAGTGAAAAAGTTGGCTTAAAGTTCAACATTCAGAAAACGAAGATCATGGCATCTGGTCCCATCACTTCACGGGAAATAGATGGGGAAACAGTGGAAACAGTGTCAGACTTTATTTTTCTGGGCTCCAAAATCACTGCAGATGGTAATTGCAGCCAGGAAATTAAAAGACGCTTACTCCTTGGAAGGAAAGCTATGACCAACCTAGATAGCATATTGAAAAGCAGAGACATTACTTTGCCAACAAAGGTCCATCTAGTCAAGGCTATGGTTTTTCCAGTAGTCATGTATGGATGTGAGAGTTGGACTGTGAAGAAAGCTGAGTGCCGAAGAATTGATGCTTTTGAACTGTGGTGTTGGAGAAGACTCTTGAGAGTCCCTTGGACTGCAAGGAGATCCAACCAGTCCATTCTAAAGGAGATCAGTCCTGGTATTCATTGGAAGGACTGATGCTAAAGCTGAAACTCCAGTACTTTGGCCACCTCATGCAAAGAGTTGACTCATTGGAAAAGACTCTGATGCTGGGAGTGATTGGGGGCAGGAGGAGAAGGGGACGACAGAGGATGAGATGGCTGGATGGCATCACTGACTCGATGGACATGAGTCTGGGTGAAGTCCGGGAGTTGGTGATGGACAGGGAGGCCTGGCATGCTGCGATTCATGGGGTCACAAAGAGTCAGACATGACTGAGCAACTGAATTCAACTGAACTGAACTGAACTGAAGCTCTACTAGAGCCATCTTACAGAAAATAAATGAGCATTTTGGCCAGCTCAATATAAATCTATTAAAACAGAATAAATGGTTTTCTTTTAGTGCAAAATCAAATAATGTCTAGAAAGTTATTTCTTGGTAATTAAAATCAGAAAAAATTTAAATGGGAACTAAAAAGTTAACTAACACAAATTGGTATAATTTGAACTTTTTGTTACTTTAGCATAAAGTAACTTTTATATGTTTAACATGTCTTCTTAAATTATATTGTGTTTTTAAGTACCATCCTTAAATTTTGCAATTTTTAAGTTAATTTTGTATATTTTTCAAATAGTAGGAAGTTGCTAAATAACACAGGGAGCCTAGTCTGGTACTCTGTGATGACCCAGAGAGATGGAATGAGGGTAAAGAGAGAGGCAAGACAGCAGGAAAGTATACATATGTGTGTGTGTACATATATATATATATATATATATATATATATATACACACATACATATATGTACATGCATAATTATGCTGAAGCCTGTCATGCTGCAGTCCATGGGGTCGTGAAGAGTTGGACATGACTTGGCAACTGAAAAACATATAATTATGACTGATTTGCATTGTTATATGGCAGAAATCAACACAAAAACTGTAGTTTTTCATCCATTAAAAAAGAAAAATCAAAAAAAATGTATATTTTTACAGACAATTCTCCTACAAAAGGAAACTCTGAAGCACTTACAAATGTCAAAAAGGTAAATGGCAACCAAGATGATGCACAAGGGCACTCTGGCACAGAAGTGAGATGCACAGTGAGTAAATTCATTCCTAGAGAATTCAGTTTCTGGTTAAAAGCAACAAATAAATCTGGGGAAACTAAATTGTTCAGCTAATCATTTGTAGTTCATTTCACTTTGGATGAATACATGCTTCTACTTCTTATCAAGGTGGGGAGTGAACATACCTGCACAATCATTTGTATGTCTGCTTATTTGTTTGTTTGTGTTTATTTGTAGTCTGGATCTCATTCATCAACATGTGAAACTGCTCCAGTCCCAAGCCCTCCTACTCAATGTGGTATACCTGTTCTAACCTGCAAGAGTCCAACCTGTGTTGTTGTTAGTTGGGAAGTACGATCTCAGTTTATTAGTTTTGATGATATAAAAGCACAGTAATTGGTTTAGAAATTGCTTTTAAAGTCTATAACTCCCTAAGGGTTCAGAGTCTAGATTAGTCTGGACCATGGTTTTAGAACACACCTAAGACCTGTTGCTAGTGCTATTAGAAAGGCAAAGGCTATGGTAATCCTGCTTTCCAAATCTTATATTTTTGAAGGATAATAAATTTAGAAAACCAAAGAGACAATCAGTATGCAACCAATTGAATTTTTGAGACTAAAATAAAAGATAATAAAATTAAATCTATTTATAGTTTTTTTAAAGTTTCATTGGGAAAACTCTGGTAGTTTGTTTGCATATAACCACAGTATGACACATAAGAAATGTGACTGTGAAGTAATGAAGAATTTTTTTTTAATGTACATCCATTTGAATATTTTCCCCTTCAAACTAATCAAACTCAAAAAGAATTGGCCTAGTTATTAAGCCCCCTAAGTGTCTTTGATTTTTTTCTTCCCTTTTCCCCAAATTCTAGTAGAGAATTTTTAGCATTAACAAAAAAACCTTTAGTCTGATAATAATAAATGATTACCTATAATGAAAGAGATTGCAAAAATATAAAGAGAGAGATATGAATCACTTTACTGTACACCTTAAATGAACACATTATAAATCAACTATATTACAATAAAAAATTTTAAAAATAATAATAAGTGATTGATCTGTTCACACCCCTGTATAAAAGCCAGACAGTACTGGGCTTTGTGTTTGATCCCACTAGTATGTTGAATTATCCAATCCTTTCTCTTAATTTTATTTGAGCCATTTAACATTAATTACAGTGTTCAACATTATGTTTATTTCTGTACTTGTCTATATTTCATTCCATTTAATAGATTATAGGCTTTGACACTGAAAGGATCATATTGTTACTTTCCATAGTATTGAGTATAGTGACTCCTTATGGAAAGAGCTAAAATTTTTGTTTTTGTTGCATTTTTCAGATTCCTGCGTGTAATGTTGCTGAGATCACTGATTACAGATTAGAGTGGGGACAAACTGAAGATTCAATGCACTTGATTTACACTGGCCCTTGTCTGAGCTATGAAGTTAAAGGTCTCATTCCTGCCACTATGTATTTTTGCAGAGTTCAGGTAATCCTAACAGTTCTTCCAATGTAAGCAAAGTATTAAGCTATGTTATTCACATTCATAATATACCATTTCCAGTGGAAAGACCAGAAGGGAGTCACAGACTTCCAAATCTTAAATATTCATCATATCCAGCAACAACATTCTGGGTTCCTTTATCTTGATTTTAAAGCCTCACATGATCTGGCACCTACTTTCTCTTTTTAAATTTGTTTATTTTTTAATTGAAGGATAATTGCTTTACAGAATTTTGTTGTTTTCTTTCAAACATCAACATGATGTCACCTACTTTCTATTTCAACTTGATCTGACATTATTTTCTCTTCAGTTCTATATTTCCCAAATTTCCCTGAACTCACTTGAAATGCTTTTATAAAACACTGAATTCTGAACCTCCACTCAGACCTACTGCATCAAAATTTTTAATCCAGAAATCTACTAATCTGTATATTATAAAAGCACCCAAAGTGATAATTATCATTAATTAAGAAAAACTGCACAAATCATACCAAACAAACAAGTCTACTGCCACCCCAAGTATGTTTTGTACATTTGTTCATACTGGTTGTTTGGCTATCTTGTTCCATAAAGCCAAGCTTCTGCATGAATGCTTCCCTGGATACCTTAGGTGGAAATGATCCCTTCATCTTCTACTAGAATTAAAAAAATTATAACTTTAAGGTTTGGGGAAACGGCCTACATTTAGAATTACCTGATATGTTGTCCATATAGTGTTAAGCCATCAAATCCTAGGAACCCTAATACTGGTACCTGAGCTGCATGTTCCAAATTGCCTTTCATAACTGGAAGTTGGGGGGTTTTTTAAGTATTTTTTTTAGAAAAGAATCCTTTGTAATATTTTTGGATACCCTTATTTTTGTATTAGAAAAATGCTCTCCCAATATATATTTATTAGACAGCCACCACAATAGTTCAAAGAATAGGGGAATTTATGAACATTAAAGTTGCTTTAGTGGGTCAGACATTAATGGTGAGACATTAATTAATTTTAAAGATATTAGAGAGGTAAAAATCAATGGACTAGCTTCTAGCCAAGACAGAGTTCCCCCATAATTCCCAAGTCTTCCCTCTTACAACCAAAAAATCCTGAGCATAAAACAACAAGCAAACATGGGAAAACTCTGAATCGTGGAAAGAAAGAAAAATGTGGAAGGAAAAAAATCCTGGGGAACTCACAACTTGAATAACACAGTGGTGAGCCCTTGGACTTCCTTATCATCTCCCATATAGCCCAAAAAGGGTGTGAGAGAAGTCTCCAACTCAAAATTTCCAAAAGGGACAGACAGAACAAAAACTCCAAGAAAAGCCTGTTTCACCTCAGCCCCAGCAAAATGACTGGCAATAGGGTAGCCTAATAGAAGAAAATATTGTTCACAATACCCACTTTACTCCACCCAAACATCAAGAGAAAAATTACACATATCCCTATCCTTCCCCACCCCTGAAATTTCAACAGGCCAAGTAGGAAGCTGACTATCCAATTTACCCCAGAAGCAAGCAGCATGCTCTAATTTTTCTAGCCAAAGGTATCAGTTTTGGCAGGGCCAAGCAGGTAATTAATCTTCCATCCTCTGCCTGGCAGAAGCAGGCAGTACTCTGCTTCCATTCCCCTGCTAACTGGTGTCAGTATGGCCAAGCAGGGAGCTTCCAGTCTTCCATACCTCTCTCATGGAAGCAGGCAGCAGCTCTCTAATTCCCCTGTAAGAGTAGTGTTGGCAAGCTCAGCCTCTACCCCCACCCAGCAGCAACATACTGAACAAAGTGGTATGATTCAGGCTAGTTAGCTCTCTACTTTCCTCCTGCCTGTGTCAGTGAGACCCAGAGTGAAGCTGAACTTACATGTCCACCTACTGGCACTGAGACTGAAAGACAATATGGGAAGCAGAGCTAGTCAGCACTCAGGCCCACCTGCCTTCACCTGCTGTCAATAGGTTCCAGTGGAGAGCTCAGTCTCCATATCTTCTCACCCATTAGAGAGGGATCTAGGTGTTGAGAAAGCTATGCTATTTGGTGCCTCAGCCTCCCCATTCTCTTCCCTTGGTGTCATTAAGACCCAGCTGGTAGCTGAGTTTACACTTCCACCCTTAATAAAGAGAGGTGTTAGTCCTGCACTTTCCATCTCCATGGTATTGGCACAACCCAATGAGGAGTTGAGTTTATACCCACACTCAGAGACAGTGATGCAGTATAAATAGTTGCCCTACTTTTCCTGGAAAGAAATCAAAGGGGCCTAGACAAGAGCTGAACTTCCACCCTACCCAACTTTTGCACTATACCTCTGGAGGGATACAGTCTACTAAATTCAGTTCAATTTAATCGGTCAGTCATGTCTGACTCTTTGCAACCCCATGGACTGCAGCATGCCAGGCTTCCCTGTCCATCACCAACTCCGAGAGCCTACTCAAACTAATGTCCATTGGGTTGGTGATGCCATCCAACCATCTCATGCTCTATCATCCCCTTCTCCTCCTGCCTTCAATCTTTCCAAGCATCAGGGTCTTTTCCAATGAGTCGGTTCTTCGCATCAGATGGCCAAAGTTTTGGAGTTTCAGCTTCAACATCAGGCCTTCCAATGAATATTCAGGACTGATTTCCTTTAGGATGGACTGGTTGGATTTCCTTGCAGTCCAAGGGATCTCAAGAGTCTTATTCAACACCACAGTTCAAAAGCATCAGTTGTTCAGCACTCAGCTTTCTTTCTAGTCCAACTCTCACATCCATACATGACACTGGAAAAACCATAGCTTTTGATTAGATGAACCTTTGTTGGTAATGTTTCTGCTTTTTAATATGCTGTCTAGGTTGGTCATAGCTTTTCTTTTTTTAATTTCATGGCTGCAGTCACCATCTGTTTTTTGTTGTCTTTTTTAAACAGTCTACTAAAATATGATTAAATGAGATCCAGGTCTCATAGTATAGTATTCAAAATGTCCAGAATAAGTAATCATTTGTCATAAGAAGAACCAAGAAAATCACAACTTCAATGACAAAAAAACAACAGACTCTGTGAAGTAAGTCAGAGGTTTGAGTTATCTGAAAAGGGCTTAAGCAGCCATCAAAAAAATATTCTGACCAGTAATTATGAGTTATCCTGAAACAAATGAAAAATATTAAAAATCAAAACAAAGAAATAGAAGTTGTAGAAGAAAACCAAATGGAAATTACAGAACTTAACAATACAATAACAAAATAAAAACTTGATTGGATGGGCTTAATAGTAGAGTGGCAATGACGAAAGATATAGTCAGTGAACTTGAGGACAGATAATAGAATTTACCCACTCTGAACACCAGGAAGGATTTAGAAAAAAAAGAAAAAAATTAATGATTTCAGAGATATATGAAATAACAAAATACCTAATGTTCATATCATTAAACCCCAGCAGGAAAGAAGAGAAAGAGTAGGAATGAAAAATTATTCAAAAAATAATAAAAAGCATTCCAATTTGGGGAAAAACATAATTCAAAATATTTTAAAAGATGGACAAATCCAAAATAATATAAACCTGAATAAACCCACACAACTAAGCCACATCTTAACTAAATTCTGGAAACAAAAAAGAAAGAAAAATATCTTAAAAGTACCCAGAGGAAAATGGTACACTACTTATAGGTGAACATCAATCCAGATGACAAAGGATACCTCATCTGAAACCATGGAGACCAGCAAGAAATGGCACAACATTTTTCAAGTAGATAGGAATTGGCAACTGCAAACTATATCCAGTAAAAAATATTCTTCAGGAATGAAAAGAAAATAAAGACATTCTCAGATGAAGGAAAACTAAGAATTTGTTGCCAGCAAAACTACCCTTAAAAATATCTACAGAAAGTACTCTAAATAAAAAGGAAAAGATAACAGAATAAGGTTTAGAACTTCAGGAAATAAATAACATTGGGATTTTGACTCAAGATGGTGACATATGAGTCCTGAGCTCACCTCCTCCCACAGGCACACCAAAACTATAGCTATACAGTAACAACTCCCTCTGAAAGAAGTCCAGGAATATTCTACCCAGCAAAGTTATCCTTCAGAACTGAAGGCAAGATTAAGAGTTTTCCATGGGAAAAAAAAATTCACAGGATGGGAGAAAATATTTGTAAATCAAGGGACTGAAAAGGGATTAATCTCAAAAATATACAAACAGCTCATGCAGCTCAATATCAAAAAAGCAAACAACATAATCAAAAAATGGGCAGAAGATCTCAATAGACATTTCTCCAAAGAAGACATACAGATAGCCAACAAGCCCTTGAAAAGGTGGTCAATGTGGCTCATTCTTAGAGACATGCAAATCAAAACCACAATGAGGTATCAGCTCACACCTGTCAGAACTGCCATCGTCAAAAAGTCTACAAACAATAAATGCTGGAGAGGGTGTGAAGAAGAGGGAATCCCCCTACGCTGCTGGTGGGAATACAAACTGGTACAACCACTATGGAGAACAGTGTGGAAGTTCCTTTAAAAACTAAAAACAGAGCTACCATATGATCCAGCAATCCCATTTCTGGACATATATCCAGAGAAAACCATAATTCAAAAGGATACATGGATACCAGTGTTCACTGCAATAGCCAAGACATGGAAGCAAACTAAATGTCTGTCAACAGATGAATAAGATAAACAAAATGTGGTAGATAGATAGATATAGATATAGATAAAATGGAGTATTATTACCACTGAGTCATCAAAACAAATGAAGTAATGACATTTGTACAACATGGATGGACCTAGAAGTTATAATACAGTAAAGTAAGTCAGACAAAGACAAATATCATATGATAACAGCTACATGTGCCATCTAAAAAAAATGATACAAATGACCTTATTTACAAGACAGAAACAGACAGACTCACAAATTCTGAAAACAAACCTATGTGTACCAAAGGGGAAAAGAAGCAGAGAAGGATAAATTAGGAGGTTGAGATTAACATATACATACTACTATATTTAAAATAGATAACCAACAAGTACCTACTATATAGCATAGGGAACTCTACTCAATATTCTGTAATAACCTATATGGATAAAGAATCTGGAAAACAATGAATATAAGTATATGCATAATTGCATCACTCTGCTGTACACCTGAAACTAACACACATTATAAATCAGTTATACTCCAATAATTTATTGTTTTTATTTTATTTTTATTTGTAGGATAATTGCTGTACAGTGTTATGTTGGTTTCTGCCACACAACAACATGAAACAGTCATAAGTACACATATATCCTCACCCTCTTGAACTTCCTTCCCAACCCCTCATCCCACTCCTCTAGGTCATCAAAGATCACCTGGCTGAGCTTCCTGTGTTACACAGCAACTTCCCACTAGTTATCTATTTTATGCATGATAACATACATGTTTCAATGATACTCTCTCAATTCATCCCACTTTCCCCCTTCCCCAAAGTGTTCACAAGTCCACTCTCTACATCTGTGTCTCTATTCCTGCCCTGCAAATATGTTCATCAGTACCACTTTCTGGATTCCATATACATGTGTTAATATACAATATTTGTTTTTCTCTTTCTGACTTACTTCACTCTGTATAACAGTCTCTAGGTTCAGGAGCCTCAATTCAACTGACTCAAATTCATTCCTTTTACGGCTAATATTTCATTCTATATATGTACCACATCTTCTTTATCTATTCATTTGTCAATAGACATATGGGTAGCTTCCATGTGCTGGCTATTGTAAATAGTGCTGCAGTGGACATTGGTGTCCATGTGTCTTTTTGAATTATGGTTTTCTCAGGGTATATGCTGAGGAGTGGGATTGCTGGGTCATATGATAGCTTTATTGCTAGTTATTTAAAGAATCTCTATACTGTTATCCATAGTGACTATATCAATTTACATACCTACCAACAGTGCAAGAAGGTCCCCTTTTCTCCAAATCCTCTCCAGCATTTATTGTTTGTAGATTTTTTTATGATGGCCATTCTGACTGGTGTGAGGTGATTGTAGTTTTGATTTGCATCTCTCTAAAGCTCAACATTCAGAAAACTAAAGTCATGGCATCCAGTCCCATCACCTCATGGCAAATAGATGGGGAAACAGTGGAAACAGTGGCTGACTTTATTTTGGGGGGCTCCAAAATCACTTCAGATGGTGATTGCAGCCATGAAATTAAAAGATGCTTATTCTTGGAAGGAAAGTTATGACCAACCTAGACAGCATATTAAAAAGCAGAGACATTTCTTTACCAAGAAAGGTCCATCTAGTCAAGGGTATGGTTTTTCCAGTAGTTATGTATGGATGTGAGAGTTGGACTAGAAAGAAAGCTGAGCACCAAAGAATTGATGCTTTTGAACTGTGGTGTTGGGTAAGACTCTTGAGAGTCCCTTGGACTGCAAGGAGGTCCAACCTGTCCATCCTAAAAGAGATAAATCCCTGGTGTTCATTGAAAGGACTGATATTGAAGCTGAAACTCCAATATTTTGGCCACCTGATGCAAAGAGCTGACCCATTTAAAAAGACCCTGATGTTGGGAAAGATTAAAGGCAGGAGAAGAAGGGAACGACAGAGGATGAGTTGGTTGAATGGCATCACCGACTCAATAGACATGAGTCTGGGTAAACTCCAGGAGTTGGTGATGGACAGGGAGGCCTGGAGTGCTGCGGTTCATGAAGTTGCAAAGAGTTGGACACGACTGAGCGACTGAACTGAACTGAACTGAATAATGAGTGATGTTGAGCATCTTTTCACGTATTTATTGGCCATTGGTATATCTTCTCTGGAGAAATGTCTGTTTAGGTCTTCTGCCCACTTTTTGATTACATTTTGTTTTTCTGGTATTGAGCTGCATGAGCTGCTTGTATATTTTGGAGATTAATCCTTTGTCAGTTTCATTTGCTATTAATTTCTCCCATTTGAGGGTTGCCTTTTTAGCTTGTTTATAGTTTCCTTCACTGTCCAAAATCTTTTAAGTTTAATTAGCTCTCATTTCTTTATTTTTGTTTTTATTTCCATTACTCTAGGAAGTGGGTCAAAGAAGATCTTGCTGCAATTTATTTCAAAGAGTGTCTTGCTTGTTTTCCACTAAGAGTTTTAATGGCCTTACATTAAGTCTTTAATCCACATTAAGTTTATTTTTGTGTACAGAGTTAGGAAGTGTTCTAATTTCATTCTTTTACACATAGCTCTCCAGTTTTCCAAAACTACTTATTGAAGAGGCTGTCTTTTCTTATTGTATATTCTTGCCTCCTTTGTCAAAGATAAGGTGCTCAGAGGTGTATGGGTTTATCTCTGGGTTTCTATCTTGTTCCATTGATCTATATTTCTCTTTTTGTGCCAGTACCATACTGTCTTGATTACTGTAGCTTTCAGGGAGGTGTTCCAGACAAATAAGGGCTAAATGCCTTTATCATCATAAGTTCAGCCTTATAATAAATGTTAGATTTCTTTAAGCTGAATGAAAAGACACTAATAAGTAACATGAAAACATATAAAAGTATAAATCTCACTGTTAAAAGTAAATAAACAGTTACATTAAGAATACTTTAATGTTGTAATAGTGGTGAGTCAGTCCCCTATACCAAGAAACCTATATATCTAATATGAATATTTAAAAACAAAAGTACTAAAAATAAGTATAACTATAATAATTTGTTATCAGATACATAAGATTAAAAGATGTAAAATAGGACATCAAAAACATAAGATGGGGAACAGATTAAAAATACATACCTTTAAGTATGTGTAAAAACTTAAGTTGCTATTAACCTAAAATAGACTGTTATAAGAAGTTTTACATAAGCCTTAAGGTAATCACAAAGCAAAAACATGTAATTGTCATCTAACTGCTAAGTTGTGTCCAACATTTTGGCAACCCCATGGACTGTAGCCTATCAGGCTCCTCTGTCCATGGAATTTCCCAGGCAAGAATACTGGAGTGGGTTGCCATTTCCTTTTCCAGGTGATCTTCCTGACCCAGGGATCAAACCTGAGTTTCCTGCATTGGCAGGTGGATTCGTTACCACCAGGGAAGCCCCTCAAAACAGTTACAAAATATGAAGACGAAGGAATCTAAGTATATTACTACAGAAAGTCATCAAATCACAAAGAAAAAAGCAAGAGAAGAAAGGAGCAATGGAACACGAAACAGAAAGAAAACAATTGCCAAAATAGCAGTAGTAACTCCAAAGTTATCAATAATTACAAATACATCAAATTCTCTAATCAAAAGGCATAGAGTGGGTGAAAGGGCAAAATTGCAATAACCAACTGTATGATAACTACAAGAGACAATCCAGCTTTAAGGACACATATAAACTGAAACTGAAGGTATGAAAAACAAAAATCCTTGCAAATGAAAAACAAAAGAAGCTATACTTATATCAGACAAAATAGACTGGAAAGCAAACACTACAAGAAGGGTCAAAGAAGGATATTATATAATGAAAAAGGGTCAATCCAACAAGATGATATAACATTTATAAATGTTCATGCACTCAACATAGAGCCCCTAAATATATAAAGCAATACTAACAGACCTGCCCCCTTCATGGATCACAGCCTTGTCATGGTGAAGGGGCTTGTGTAACTCAATGAAGCTATGAGCCATGCTGTGCAGGGCCACCCAAAATGGACAGGTCGTAATGAAGAGTTATGACAAAACATGGCCCACTAGAGTAGGAAATGGCAAATTACTCCAGTATTCTTGCCATGAGAACCCCATGAACAGTATGAACGGGCAAAAAGTTTTGACACCAGAAGATGAGCCCCCGGGTCAGAAGGTGTCCAATATGCTACTGGGGAAGAGTGGAGGACAATTACTAATAGCTCCAGAAAGAATGAAGCAGCTGAGGAAAAGCAGAAATGACACTCAGTTGTGGGTGTGTCTGGTAGTGAAAGTAAAATCCAATACTGTAAAGAATAATACTGCATAGGGATCTGGAATGTTAGGTCCATGAATCAAGGTAAATTGGATATGGTCAAGCAGGAGATGATAAGACTGAACATTAACATCTTAGGAATCAGTGAACTAAAATGGACAGGAACGGGTGAACTTAATTCAGATGACCAGTATATCTACAACTGTGGGCAAGAATCCCTTAGAAGAAATGGAGTAGCCTTCATAGTCAACAAAAGAGCCCAAAATGCAGTACTTGGGTGCAATCTCAAAAACAACAGAATGATCTTGGTTCATTTCCAAGGCAAACCATTCAACATCACGGTAATCCAAGTCTATGCCCCAACCATTGATGCTGAAGAAGCTGAAGTTGACCAACTCTATGAAGATCTACAACACCTTCTAGAACTAACATCAAAAAAAAAAGAATGCCCTTTTCATCATAGGGATTGGTAGGCAAAAGTAGGAAGTCAAGAGATACCTGGAGTAACAGGCCAAAAGTTTGGCCTTGGAGTACAAACTGAAGTAGGGCAAAGGCTAACAGAGTTTTGTCAAGAGAATGCACTGGTCATAGCAAACACCCTCTTCCAACAACGCAAGAAACGACTTTCCACGGACACCACCAGATGATCAATACCAAAATCAGATTGATTATATTTTTGCAGCTAAGGATGGAGAAGCTCTATATAGTCAGCAAAAATAAGATCTGGAGCTGACTGTGGCTCAGATCATGAACTCCTTATTGCAAGTTTAGGCTTAAATTGAAGAAAGTAGGGAAAACCACTAAGCCATTCAAGTATGACCTAAATCAAATCCCTTATGATTATATAGTGGAAATGACAAATAGATTCAAGGGATTAGAACTAGTAGACAGCATGCCTGAAGAACTATGGATGGATGTTTGTAACATTGTATAGGAGGTGGTAACCAAAACCATCCCAAAGAAAAAGAAATGCAAGATGGCAAAGTGGTTATCTGAGGAGGCTTTACAAATAGCTGAGAAAAGAAGAGTAAAAGGCAAAGGAGAAAGGGAAAGATATACCCAACTGAAAGCAGAGTTCCAGATAATGTAAAAAGATTGAAATACCAAGAATCTTCTCTAACTAGGAAGCAATTACAATAAGAAAATGGAAAAAGCTCAAATATATGTGGAGATTTAACAACATACTACTGAACAGCCAATGGGTCAAAGAAGAAATCAAAAGAGAAACCTAAAAATATCTTGAGACAAATGAAAAAGGAAATACAACATACTAAACATGTGAGATTGGGCTTCCCACATAGTGCTAGTGGTAAAGAATCTGCCTGCCAATGCAGGAGACATAAGAAATGTGAGTTTGATCCCTGGGTCAGGAAGATCCCCTGGAGGTGGGCATGTCAACCCACTCCAGTATTCTTGTCTGGAGAACCCCATGGACAGAGGAGCTTGGCAGGCTACAGTTCATAGGGTCCGAAAGAGTCAGACACTACTGAAGCAACTGAGCATGGACACAAACATATAAGATGCAACAAAAGCAGTTTGAAGAGGAAAGTTCATAGTGATTATATGGAAATAAGAAAACAGATTAATATTAACAAGCAGATGAAGGAAATAGCAAAGATCAAAGTGAAAATAAATGAATTAAACACTAAAATGTCAATAGAAGATATCAGTTACTAAGAACTGATTTTTGAAAAGATAAACAAAATAGACAAACCTTTACCTAGACTTATTAAGAAAATAAGAATGAGAATACAAATAAATAAAATTAGAAATGAAAGAGTAGACAACTGATACCACTAAACCATTATAAGAGATTAACGTGAACAATTGTACACTAAGTTAAACAACATAGAAATAATGGATACATTCTTAAAAACATACAACCTACTCAGAATGAATCATGGTGATATAGAAAATTTGAATGACCAATGATAAATAATAATTGGATCAATAATCGAATACCTCCCAACAAAGAAAGGTCCAGCACATGATGGCTTCACTGGTGAATTCTACCAAACATTTAAAGAAGAGTCAATACCAAACTTTCTTGAACTCTTCCCAAAAAATAGAAGAGGAGGGACACTTCCAAAATCCATTTTATGAGGCCAGCATTTTATAAGGCCAGCATTCCCATGATCCAAAAACCAGAGAAGAAGAAAAAATTACAGGCCAGTATGCTTGAGGAACATAGATGCAAAAATTATTAACAAAATATTAGAAAACTGAATTCAACAATATGTTAAACAAGTCATACACTATAATCAAGTAGGATATATTCCAGGAATGCAAGGATGGTTCAATGTCAGCAAATCATTCAGTGTGATAGACCACCTTAATGAAATGAAGGATAAAAATTGTATGATTCTCTCAATAGATGTAGAAAAAACATTTGATAAAATTCAACATTCATGATGGTTAAAAATTAATTCTCAGCAATTGAAGTAGAGAGAAAATATACCTCAACATAATAAAGATCAAATATGGCAAGCCCACAGTTAACATCATATACACCAGTGAAAAGCTGAAAGTTTTTCCTCTAAGATCAGGAAGAAGATAAAAGTGACCACTCTTGCCACTTCTGGTCAACATAGGATTGGAAGTCCTAGCCTGAGGAATTAGGCAAGAAAAAGAAATGACATCCAAATCATAATGGAGGAAGTAAAACTGTCTCTATTTGCAGATGACATGACATTATATATGAGCACCCTAAAGACTCCAGCAAAAAAAGAAAAAAAAATTATTCAAATTAAAAATTGAACTCAGTAAAGTTACAGCATACAAGATAAATGCACAAAAATTAGTTGCATTTCTGTACACTAATAACAATGTGTTAGGGAAACTAAGAAAACAATCCCATGAACTACTGCATCAAAAGAATAAAATACTTAGGAATAAATTTAACAGAGGTGAAAGATCTGTACACTGAAACTATAAGACACTAATGAAAAATTGACGAAGACACAAGTAAGTAGAAAGATATTCCATGCTCATAGATTGGAAGAAATAATATTAAGATGTCCATTACCCAAAGTAAGTGACAGATCCAATGCAATCCCTATTAAAATTCCATGTCATTTTTCATAGAAATACAACAAACAAATCTAAAATTTCTGTGAAACCATAAAAGACTCCAAACAGCCAAAGCAATCTTGACAAAGGAAAAAAGGTGGAGGCATACTTCGTGATTTCAAACTATATTACAAAGTTATAATAATCAAAACAGTATCATATTATAAACTTCAGCTGTAATATTAATAAGATCTGAGAAATGTAAAAGACAGTTAATTAGAATTGGACATGAACAACAGACTGGTTCCAAATAGAAAAAGGAGTATGTCAAGGTTGTATATTGTCACCCTGCTTATTTAACTTATATGCAGAGTACATCAAGAGAAACACTGGGCTGGAAGAAGCACAAGCTGGAATCAAGATTGTCGGGAGAAATATCAATAACTTCAGATATGCAGATGACACCATCCTTATGGCAGAAAGTGAAGAGGAACTAAAAAGACTCTTGATGAAAATGAAAGAGGAGAGTGAAAAAGTTGGCTTAAAGCTCAACATTCAGAAAACTAAGATTATGGCATCTGGTCCCATCACTTCATGGCAAATAGACAGGGAAACAGTGGAAACAGTGGCTGGCTTTATTTTGGGGGGCTCCAAAATCACTGCAGATGGTGATTGCAGCCATGAAATTAAAAGATGCTTACTCCTTGGAAGGAAAGTTATGACCAACCTAGACAGCATATTAAAAAGCAGAGACATTTCTTTACCAACAAAGGTCCGTCTAGTCAAGGCTATGGTTTTTCCAGTAGTTATGTATGAATGTGAGAGTTGGACTAGAAAGAAAGCTGAGCACCAAAGAATTGATGCTTTTGAACTGTGGTGTTGGAGAAGACTCTTGAGAATCCCTTGGACTGCAAGGAGATCCAACTAGTCCATCCTAAAGGAAATCAGTCCTGGGTGTTCATTGAAAGGACTGATGTTGAAGCTGAAACTCCAATATTTTGGCCACCTGATGCGAAGAGCTGACTCACCTGAAAAGACCCTGATGTTGGGAAAGATTGAAAGCAGGAGGAGAAGGGGACGACAGAGGATGAGATGGTTGGATGGCATCACCGACTCAATGGACATGAGTTTGGCTAAACTCCGGGAGTTGGTGATGGACAGGGAGGCCTGACATGCTACGGTTCATGGGGTCGCAAAGAGTCAGACATGACTGAGCGACTGAACTGATTCTGACTGAATTGAACTGAATGTAAAAGAAAATGACTATATTTGATAACACTATCATATAATTGAAATTCGCCAAAAGAGTATAATTTAAATGTCCTTTCCAGAAAAGAAGAAAAAAGTGTGAGGTGGCAGGTGTAGGAATCCTCTCATAATGTATATTTATATCAAATCACCATAACATACCATCTAAATACTGTAATAATTTTATTCGTCATTTATATCTCAATAAACCTGAAAAGTAAAATTGTAATGGGTTAAAAACAGGGATAAATATAGTAGAATACCCTTCCTCTCATAGGTTCTTAAAATATATTTGATGTTTGAAGCAAAAATTATAACACCATCTGTTGTGGTGCTCAATAAACAAGGAGGAAATACTTGAGAAAATCATATTTTTTTAATGAGGAAGGTAGAGGTACCTAAGTTGAAGTAATGTTTCTGGGCCTCACTCAAAGTGGTAAAACATTAATACCCACAGACTTTAATAACTTACATATGTACATTTTAATACCTGGGAAACTACTAAGAAAACTTTATAGAGTAACATACACAAAAATAGTGTAAATAAGTGAAATCAAATTAGTTTTCCAAAAAGTATTCAAGTTATCCCATACAAAGGTAAGACATTAGCCAAAGAACTTGTGACTTGAACTCCAGAAATGCTCAGGGAGGAGGGAAGTGGTCTGTTAACCAGGCTTCAGTTTCACAGTTCCATATCCCCACTCCTTGCCATTAAAAAATCTGCTGGCCTCACAGTGAGCTGTGACACACACTGTCACACAGTGACATAGGGGGAGGTGTCCCTTGAGGAATTAGGTCATCACCTGCCAAGTAAGAAATAGAGGAAAGAGAAACAGAAGTAACAAACAGGAAAATTAAAGGCAGACTTAAGCTCTAGCATACTAATTATTAACTTTAATATAAAACAGCCTAATTATAATTATTAAAAGCAGAAATGGCATAATGACTCAAAAAAATCACAGGCCAATATTCTGTCTATAAGAAACTTACTTCAAATACAATAACATAAGAAAGTTGGAAGCAAAAGGGAAAAAGATATATCATGTAAACATTAATAAAACAAAAAAGCAGGCGTGATTACATGTATATAGATAATGAAGACTTCAAAACAAAGGAATTACTGGAGACCAAAAGATACATTAGTAATGCTAAAAGGATCAATGCACCAAAGCACATAAGCATCCTAAACGTGTATGTATCGAGCAACAGAGCCTTAAAATATATGAAGCACAAAGTGATAACCAGAAAGGAGAAATTAGGCAAATACACACTTACAATAGGGAACTTCAACACCCCTCTCAGCAACTGATAAAACTACTAAGTAGAAAATGACCAAGGATAGTGAACAACTGAACAACACAATCAACCAACAGGATCTAATAGACATATTTAGCACACCACCCAACATCAGATTACATACTCTTTTCAAGTATCCATAGCACATTCCCCAAAATAGGCCATATCCTGAGCCATAACAATGTAAAATAATTGAAATCATACAAAGTGTGTGTTCTGACAATAATGAAATCAAACTAGAACTCAGCAACAGAAAAATAACAGGAATGTCACTGAAAACAGGCAGAAGTTAAACAATACACTTCTAAATAATCCATTTACCAAAGAGGAAATATCAGAATAAAAAATTTAATACATAGAATTGAATGAAAGTGAAAATACAGCATACCAAAATAGGTGGGATGCACCTAAAGCAGTGCCAACAGAGAAATTTATAACATTATACACTTATCTTGCAAAAGAAAAAAAGAGACTCAAATCAGTAATCTAAATTCCTACCTTAATTAGTAGACAGAAGAGTAAAATGAACCAAAAGCAAGCAGAAGGAAGGAAACGATCAGAAGTCAATGAAATAAAAAACAGGAGAACAATAGAGAAAAGTCAGTGAAACAAAAAGTTGGTTTTTGAAAAAAAAATCAATAAAATTGATAAACCACTTGCAAGACAAAGATAAAAAGAACAGATACAAATCACTAAAAGAACAAAACATCGGATATCACTACAGATTTGTCAGTCATTAAAAGCATAATTAGGGATGACTGAGCAACTTTACACTCATAAGTGCAACAACACAGAAAAAATGGACCAATTTCTTGAAAACCACAATCTGCTAAAACTGAGCCAAGATGAAATGGACCATGTGAATACCCCTATAGGTTGTCATCAAAGAAATATTCATAAATAAAGAGGCCCTGGAAAAGAAATCTGCAGGCCCAGATGGTTCCACTGGAGAATTCCACAAAGCATGTAAAGAAAAATTAACATTAATTTTAAATCTCTTACAGAAAATGGAAAATGAGAGAGCTCCCACTTCATTTTATGAGGACAGTATTACCCCAAAACCAAAATCAAAGATAATACAAAAAAAAAAAAAGAAATCTGCAAATAGATTATTAATAGATTGTTAATTTATAAACACATTTTTTAGAAAAAAACCTTTAACAAAATGTTGGCATTTCAAATCTGACATTGTATAAAAGGAATTATATACCTTGACCAAGTGGAATTTATGCCAGGTATGCAAGCCTGGTTCAAAATTGGTAAATCAACCGACGTGATGTACTATACAAACAAGTTGAAGAAGAAAAAATCATATGATCACATCAATTGACCAAAAATATGTTTGACAAAATCCAACAACCATTCATGCTTTTTTTAAATCTCAAAATTAGGAATGGATGGGGGCTTCCTCAACTTGATAAAGGCCATCTACAAAAAACCTATAACTAACATCATATTTAATGGTGAAAGGTGATTCCCCCAAGACTAAGAACAAGACAAAGATAATCTCACCACTCTTACTCAACATAAAACCAGGAATTTTCAGACACTGAAATAAGGTGAGTAAAGAAAATAAAAGGCATATATGCTATAAAGGAATAAATAAAACCATCACATTCTGCAAATAACATGTTTATCTACACAGACCATACCAAGGAAAGTACCAAAAAAAAACTCATAGAACCAATACGTGAAGTAAGCAACATCCTCATGACACAAGATCAACACCTCCAAATCAATCACATTTCTATATACTAACAACAAATATGTAAAAACAGACATTTAAAGCACAATAACATTTACAATAACTCTAGAGAAAATGAAACATGTAGGTATAATTCCAACAAAACATGTACTGTACATATGTGCTGAACTTTACAAAATGCTGATTAATCAAAGACCCAAAGAACTAGAGAGACATATTGTGATAAAAAATTGGAATACATGACATTGTAACGATGTTTAATGTTTAATTTCCCCAAAATGATTTATAAGTTTAATATAAATCCTATCAAAATCTAAGCAAAATTACTGATAGATACATACAATCTCATTCTAAAATTTATGTGGAAATTCACAGCATCTAAAATAGATCACTCAATCTTGAAAAACAAAACTAAGGCGGAAGAAACCACTCTATCTAATGTTAAAAACTTACTGTGGATATAGTAATAAAGACAGTGTAGTATTAGTGAAGGGACAGACACATAAGTCAATGGAACAGAATAGAGAACCGAGAAATCAACCTACACAAATATGCCCAACTGATTCTTGGCAAGATGTGAATAAGTTAAGGATGCCCTTTTCAAAAAATTATGAATATACAGCCAAAAAACAAAAATCTCTCACCTTATATTTGTAAAAACTAACTCAAAATGGACCATAGAAAACTGAAAATTAAAACATAAAACTTTTAGAAAAAATTACAGGAGGATATCTTTAGGATTTCCTGAAGCTAGGAAAAGAGTTCTCAAACTTGGTATCAAAAGCACAAACCATAAAATGAAAATTTGATAAATTTGAGCTCCTTAAGCTTAAAAACTTACTCTGCATAATCCCCTGTGGAGAAGATAATAAAGCTATGCTACAGGCTCGGAGAGAATCTTTACAAAACACATATCCGACAAAGGAGTAATATCTAGAATATATAAAGAACTCTCAAACCTCAACAGTTTTAAACCCAAACAACCTAGTTAGAAAATATAGTTCACAGAAAAGAACATACAGATGGTAAATAAGCACATGAAAAGATTTTCAACATCATTAGCCATTAGAGAAATGCATGATGAGATATCATGACCCACCTATCAGAATGGCTAAAATAAAAAATAGTAAAATAAATAAATAAAAATAATGATAACACCAAATGCTGGCAAAGACATGGAGAAACTGAATTACTCATACATTTCTGATGGGAATTACATCCACTCTGTAAAAGAGTAAGGCAGTTTCTTACAAAACTAAACATACACTTAACTATATTGCAACATTCTTGGGCACTTAGACAAATAAAAATATATATCCACAACAAAAACCTGTACATGGATGTTCATAGAACTTTTATTTGTAAGGACAAAAAATTAGAAACAGATCAGATGTCCTTCAACAAGTAAATGATTAAAGTAACTGTACTACATCCATACCATGGCTAACTATTTGAAAATAAAAGGAATCAAACTATTGATGCACACAACAGCTTTTATGGATCACAGAATTATGCTGACTAAAAAATACCTATCTGAAAAATTCACATACTGCTTTATTCTGTTTACATTTTTGTAAATAATGTTTTTGAAAAAACACAATTATATTTATGAAGAACAAATTACTGGTTGTTAAGGCTTAGAAAAAAGGGGGAGGGAGAAAAGATCATTGAGGCTATAAAAGGGTAAATTGTGATGGAGCTTCTATCTTAACTGGGTTGAGGATTACATGAAGCTACACATGTGATAAAATGTCATAGAAATAAATATACACACAAATAAGCACATGTAAAATTGGTGAAATCTGAGTAACATCGATGGAATGTATTAATGTTAATTTCCTGATTATAATATTGTACTATAGTTGTGCAAAATATTACCTTTGGGGAAAGTGGCTGAAGGATACACTAGAATCTACAATGATCTCAAAATAAAAAATCTTACAAAGTCGATGAAACTTGAATAGATGTGGACTTTGGGCTACCACCAACAGAGATAGAAACTACAAGTTAAAGAAAAGGAAGAAAGTTTGATGACACCGCCCTTATGGCAGAAAGTGAAGAGGAACTAAAAAGACTCTTGATGAAAGTGAAAGAGGAGAGTGAAAAAGTTGGCTTAAAGCTCAACATTCATAAAACGAAGATCATGGCATCTGGTCCCATCACTTAATGGGAAATAGATGGGGAAACAGTGGAAACAGTGTCAGACTTTATTTTTCTGGGCTCCAAAATCACTGCAGATGGTGACTGCAGCCATGAAATTAAAAGACGCTTACTCCTTGGAAGGAGGGTTATGACCAACCTACAAAGCATATTCAAAAGCAGAGACATTACTTTGCCAACAAAGGTCCATCTAGTCAAGGCTATGGTTTTTCCAGTGGTCATGTATGGATGTGAGAGTTGGACTGTGAAGAAGGCTGAGCGTCAAAGAATTGATGCTTTTGAACTGTGGTGTTGGAGAAGACTCTTGAGAGTCCCTTGGACTGCAAGGAGATCCAACCAGTCCACTCTGAAGGAGATCAGCCCTGGGATTTCTTTGGAAGGGATGATGCTAAAGCTGAAACTCCAATACTTTGGCCACCTCATGCGAAGAGTTGATTCATTGGAAAAGACTCTGATGCTGGGAGGGATTGGGGGCAAGGAGGAGAAGGGGACGACAGAGGATGAGATCGCTGGATGGCATCACCAACTCGATGGACGTGAGTTTGAGTGAACTCCAGGAGTTAGTGATGGACAGGGAGGCCTGGCATGCTGCAATTCATGGATCACAGAGAGTCGGACACGACTGAGCGACTGAACTGAACTGAACTTGACGGGATAAATGAGTTTGGTTTGGGTATATTTTTCCTGAACTGTCCGTATTAGCTCTCTTCATTTACCTTCCCAGTTTTAGACTCTTCACTTTCTTAAATATGCAACCTACAGATTTCCGTGTATATGTCAGCATCTTAGAACCATATTGTTTCATATTGCAATATATAAATGTATAAAATCAATGTTACACATCTTAAACTTACACAATGTTATGTGTCAATTATATCTAAAATTTTTATTCCATATTATTAGAATTGGAGTTTAAGAAAGTTTATTTTGTGAATTTGTATATACAAAGAAATGAGAAAACTAATCACATGTGACTCCCATTCCCAATGTTCTCTCTGCTTCCTCTTAAGAGAGATCCATAAAAATTGTAAAGAAGGGCAAGAGGGCATGCATTCTTGCAAATGTGATGTCACTCAGGCAAGGCCTGGTTTCTTGGGTATGAAAAGATCTCACATGTGAAAATAAAGCCACAAGCAAAATCCAAACCACATACACACACAAAAAAACAAAATTTGTTTCTATGCAACAAAATGGTTTATGTACAAAAGCAAAGTAATAATGAATCTCTAACAGAATATACTTTTTCAGGCTGTAAATATAGTTGGAGTTGGAATGTTTGGAGAAACTGGCATAGTAACCACACCAGCAACTGTACCGGCAGTAGTAACAGTGTTACAAGAATTTGAAAACAAAGTTCCTGCCAAATTGGCATCATCTTGCATCGCTATTCAGTGGGAGGAACCAGATTGCCATGGTTCTGCAATCACCGGCTATAACATTGAATATGGAGACAGAAAAATTTTGACTGTTAATAGAGTAACAGAATGTCTTCTGGAAAATCTACAGCCTGATACCACATACAGGTAAGTTGCTTATATCTTACTTGCTACTGCTAAGTCACTTCAGTCGTATTCGACTCTGTGTGACCCCATAGACGGCAGCCCACCAGGCTCCTCCATCCCTGGGATTCTCCAGGCAAGAACACTGGAGTGGGTTGCCATTTCCTTCTCCAATGCATGAAAGTGAAAAGTGAAAGTGAAGTTGCTCAGTCTTGTCTGACTCGTAGCGATCCCATGAACTGCAGCCTACCAGGCTCCTCCATCCATGGGATTTTCCAGGCAAGAGTACTGGAGTGGGGTGCCACTGCCTTCTCCGTATATCTTACTTAGGTAGATGGAAAGCTTTTTGAGACTTTTGAGCAGTTTTACATTTGTAGGTTTATACAATCTACATAGCATTTTCTTTGAAACAGATTTCTATTGTTTTAGAAAAATTGGGCATTACTAAGAGTCAGTTTCTCCTCCTCATTAAGAATTGTCAATACTGACTGTGCAAATTCAAGATTTTTGTTTCAGAAATTTGTCTCTAACAATTAGTATAATATAATAGTTAATATCCTACATAGAGTTACTAGGGGGTTAACTTAAATGTAGCAATGTATTTTCTTTTCTAAATCTAAATTAATACAGTTTATTTTTTTTTCTCACAACTAGAATCAGAATTCAAGCTATCAATCATTATGGACTAAGCCCTTTCAGCCAATCAATAAGAACCAAAACCAAGCCACTGCCACCTGAGCCTCCACGACTTGACTGTGTGGTCTATGGGCACCAGAGCCTCAAACTGAAATGGGGTAACTCTTCAAGCAAAAGATTACTTTCTAACCTTACAAGCTATAATTTATTAATGGGAGATCGATCTGACAGGTAAACTATTTTTTACTATTTAGCATGTATCATAATAAAAATATTTTAAATTTTCCTATTTTAATTCATAATCCAAAGTGGTTTCAATGAACTAATAAAGTTTAAAGCATCCCATTAACATGCTAGCAATACTTTCTTAAATTCTTACTGATAATTCAGCTCTCTATTTTTGCCTCTTTCAAAACATTTCTTCCCTTATACAACAGATATCAATACTATGGAATATAGAGTTACCAAAGAAATATGAAAGCCTGCACCTTCACATTGTGATATTTACAATTTGATTTTTTTTTCTTTAGTGTTTTACCTTTATGGCTTCAAGATTATTTATTTAGGGCTTATTGTAATTTTAAAAACAGTTTTAAGTCAGTCATATAGAGTTATTTGTACCTGTGGGCCAGTTGATTAATAATATTGCTTCCTTTCATCTCGATTCCCATTTCCAGATTTTCTATTATTTATCATGGACCTTGTCAAAGTCACAAGGTACAAAGATTGAGTGAACATACACAATATAAATTTAAAATCCAAGCATGTAATGAAGCTGGTGAGGGGCCACTGTCTGGTATCTATACTTTCACTACAACCAAAACCCCACCAGCCACACTTAAAGGTAAGTATTATAAGCCATGATAATGAAGACTATGTTAATTTGAGTTCCAGTAGCTCATATATAAAATTTCACAGTAAGGTTTATTTTAAATATTCAAAAATAGAACACCAAAATTATTTAATTATGGATTAAAAGGGCAAGATAAAATTTAATGATGTCCCAGAATCATGATTTTTTATGTTTTAATTTTATTGGAGTATAGTTGATTTTTTAAATGTTGTGTTAGTTTCAGGTGTAAAGCAAAGTGATTCAGCTATACATATATATATATATATATATATATACACGCATATATATATATCCACTCATATATATAGTGGATATATATATCCACTATACATATATCCACTCTTTTTTTAGATTCTTTTCTCATATAGGTTATGCCAGAAAACTGAGTAGAGTTCCCTGTGCTATTCAGCAGATCCTTTTTGGGTATCTATCTTATATTTAGTAGTGTGTGTGTATTCATCGCAAGTTCCTGATTTATCCCTTCCCCCCATGTTTTCCCTTTGGTAGCCATAAGCCTGCTTTCCATATCTGTAAGTCTGTTTCTGTTTTTGAAATAAATTCATTTGTCTTTTATAGATTAAATTGCACATATGAGTGATATTATAGAATATTTGTCTTTCTCTTTCTGACTTAACTTCACCTAGCATGACAGTCTCTAGGTCCATTCATGTTGCTGCAAATGGCATTATTTTATTCTTTTTATGACTGAATGAGCTTCCTTGGTGGCTCAGTGTCAAAGAACACACCTGCCAGTGCAGGAGATGCAGGTTCAATCCCTGGGTCAGGAAGATCCTGTGGCGAAGGAAGAGAAGGAAATGGCAACCCACTCCAGTATTCTTGCCTGGGAAATTCCATGGACACAAAAGCCTGGCAGGCCACACTCCATGGGGTCACAAAAGAGTTGGACACAACTCTTAGTGACTAAACAACAACAAACAATACTCCACTGTATATATGTACTACATCTTTATCCATTCCTCTGTCGATGGCCTTTTATGTTGCTTCCATGCCCTGGCTACTGTAAATAGCACTGATATGAATATTGGGGTGCATGTATCTTTTCAAATTATGGTTTCCTCCAGATATATGCCCAGGAGTGGGATTTCTGGAACATATGGTAGCTGTATTTTTAGTTTTTAAAGGAACCTCCATACTGTTCTCCATAGTGGATGTACCAATTTACATCCCCACCAACAGTGTAGGAGGGTTCCCTTTTCTCCACACTCTCTCCAACATTTGTTTGTACACTTTTTGATGATGGCCATTCTGACTGATGTGACATGATACTTCATTGTAATTTTGATTTGTATTTCTCTAACAAATAGTGATGTTGAACATCTTTTCATGTGCTTTTTGATCATCTGTATGTCCTCTTTAGAGAAATGTGTATTTAGATATTCTGCCCATTTTTTTTTATTGGGTTGTTTTTTTGGAAATTGAGCTGCATGAGCTGCTCGTATATTTTGGAGAATAATTCCTTGTTGGATGCTTTGTTTGCAAATATTTTCTCCCATTCTGTGGGTAGTCTTTTCATATTGTTTATGGTTTCCTTTGCTATGCAAAATCTTTTGAGTTTAATGAGGTCCCATTTGCTTATTTTTGATTCTCATTATTATAGGAGATGGATTGAAAAAGATATTGCTGCCATTCGCATCCAAGAGGTTCTGCCTATATTTTCCTCTAAGAGTTTTATAATATCTAGTCTTATATTTAGATCTTCAATCCATTTTGAGTTTATTTTTGTGTATAGTATTAGAGAATTTCTAATTTCATTCTTTTACATGCAACTGTTCAGTTTTCCCAACACCACTTATTGAAGAGACTGTCTTTTCTCCATTATATATTCTTGTCTCCTTTGTCATAGATTAGGTGACCACAGGATTATGGGTTTATCTCTGGACTTTCTATCCTGTTCCATTGATCTATATTTGTTTTTGTGCCTGTATGATACTATTTTGATTACTGTTTCTTTGTAGCATAATCTGAAGTCAGGGAGCCTGATTCTTCCAGCTCTATTTTTCTTTCTCAAGCTTGCTTTGGCTATTCAGGGTCTTTTATATTTCCATATAAATTGTAAATTTTTTTCTTCTAATTCTGTGGAAAATGCTATTTTAATTTGATAGAGGCTGCATTGAATTTGTAAATTACTTTGGGTAGTATAGTCATTTTCATAATATTGATTCTTCAAATCCAAGAGTGTAGTATATTTCTGCATCTGTTTTTGTAATCTTTGATTTTTTTTCAAATCAAAATTTGATTTTTTGATTTTATAGTTTTCAGAGTACAGGTTTTTTGTCTCCTTAAGTGGGTATTTTATTCTTTTTGTTGCAAGAGTGAATGGGATTGCTTCCTTAATTTATCTTTCTGATTTTTCATTGTTAGTGTGTAGAAATACAAGAGATTTCTGTGTATTAATTTTGGGGGTTTTTTTGTCTTTGGGAATTTTTTTACTCAGCATAATTCTTTGAAAAGTCATTCAGCTGGGTGTGTATATAGCAGTAGTTTGTTTCTTTTTGCAGCTGAGCAGTATTCCATGATATAGAATAGCCACAATTTTTTTAAACACTCACCCAAAGAAAGATACCTGGTTGTTTCCAGTTATTAGCTATTATAAATAAAGCTTCTATAAGTATTCATTTATAGGTTTTTGTCTGAGCACAAGTTTTCATTTCTCTGGGATAAATGCCTAGGAATGCAATTGCTGGAAGTTGCGTATTTAATTTTTTAAGAAACTGCCAAATTGTTTTCAAGGAGGCTGTGCCAATTTATTATACATCCCCACCAGCGATGTATGAGCAAGCCAGTCTCTACACTTTCTCATCAGCATTTGGGATTGTCATTATTTTTTATTTAGTCATCCTGATAAGTGTGTATTGGTATTCAACTGTGATTTTAATTTGCCATTCCCTCATGGCTAATGATGTTGAACATATTTTCATGTGCTTATTTACCATCTGGCTATCTTCTTGGGTGATATGTCTTCACAATTTCTCCCATTTTCCAATTGGATTTTTTGTTTACTATTGAGTTTTGAGAGCATTTACATTCTAGATATTAGTCCTTTTTTGGATATGTGGCTTGATAATATCTTCTCTCACTTTGTAGTTTTTCATTCTCTTCACAGGGTCTTTTGCTAAGCAAAAGACTTTAATTTTGATGAAGTTGTTTTCCTTTATTGTGTTTTTGGTGTCAAGTCTAAATTCTTTGCCAAACTCTAAATCCGGAAGAATTTTTCCCACGGTGTTTTGTTTTCTTTTTTTCCTAAAGGTTTCATAGGTATAGGTTATACATTTAAATCCATGAGCTGTTTTGAGTAAATTTTCTTTTTTTTTTTTTCAATGTATTTTAAATGTATTTATTTTAATTGGAGACTAATTACAATATTGTAGTGGTTTTTGCCATTCATTGACATGAATCAGCCATAGGTATACATGTGTTCCCCATCCTGAACCCCCTTCCCACCTCCCTCCCCATCCCATCCCTCTGGGTCATCCCAGTGCACCAGCCCTGAGCACCCGGTCTCATGCATCAAATCTGGACTAGCGAACTGTTTCACATATGATAATATGCATGTTTCAATGCTATTCTCTAAGACCATCCCACACTCGCCTTCTCCCACAGAGTCCAAAAGACGGTTCTATACATCTGTGTCTCTTTTGCTATCTCGCATTTAGGGTTATTGTTACCATCTTTCTAAATTCCATATATATGCGTTAGTATACTGTATTGGTGTTTTTCTTTCTGGCTTACTTCACTCTGTATAATAGTTTCCAGTTTCATCCATCTCATTAGAACTGATTCAAATGTATTCTTTTTAATGGCTGAGTAATATTCCATTGTGTATATGTACCACAGCTTTCTTACCCATTCATCTGCTGATGGACATCTAGGTTGCTTATAGGCTATTATAAACTCTATGTGTGTGTGTGTGTGTGTGTGTGTGTGTGTGTGTGTGTGTATATATATATACGCTATTATAAACAGTGCTGCCATGAACATTGCAGTACACATGTCTCTTTCAGTTCTGGTTTCCTCAGTGTGTATGCCCAGCAGTGGGATTTCTGGGTCCTATGGCAGTTCTATTTCCAGTTTTTTTTTAAGGAATCTCCACACTGTTCTCCATAGTGGCTGTACTAGTTTGCATTCCCACCAAAAGTGTAAGAGGGTCCCCTTTTCTCCACACCCTCTACAGCATTTATTGCTTGTAGATTTTTGGATAGTAGCCATTCTGACCAGTGTGAGATGGTACCTCATTGTGGTTTTGATTTGCATTTCTCTGATAATGAGTGATGTTGAGCATCTTTTCATGTGTTTGTTAGCCATCTGTATGTCTTCTTTGAAGAAATGTCTGTTTAGTTCTTTGGCCCATTTTTTGATTGGATCGTTTATTTTTCTGGAATTGAGCTGCAGGAGTTTTTTGTATATTTTTGAGATTAATTCTTTGTCAGTTGCTTTGTTTGCTATTATTTTCTCCCATTTTAAAGGCTGTCTTTTCACTTTGCTTATAGTTTCCTTTGTTGTGCAGAAGCTTTTAAGTTTAATTAGGTCCCATGTGTTTATTTTTGCTTTTATTTCCAATATTCTGGGAGGTGAGACATAGAGGATCCTGCTGTGATTTATGTCAGAGAGTGTTTTGCCTATGTTCTCCTCTAGGAGTTTTATAGTTTCTGGTCTTACGTTTAGATCTTTAATCCATTTTGAGTTTTTTGTATGTGTGTATGGTGGTAGAAAGTGTTCTAGTTTCATTCTTTTACAAGTGGTTGACCAGTTTTCCCAGCACCACTTGTTAAAGAGATTGTCTTTTCTCCATTGTATATTTTTGCCTCCTTTGTCAAAGATAAGGTGACTATAGGTGCATGGATTTATCTCTGGGCTTTCTATTTTGTTCCATTGATCTATCTTTCTGTCTTTGTGCCAGTACCATACTGTCTTGATGACTGTAGCTTTGTAGTAGAGCCTGAAGTCAGGCAGGTTGATTCCTCCAGTTCCATTCTTCTTTCTCAAGATTGCTTGGCTATTTGAGGCTTTTTGTATTTCCATACAAATTGTAAAATTATTTGTTCTAGTTCTGTGAAAACTACTGTTGGTAGCTTGATAGGGATTGCATTGAATCTATAGATTGCTTTGGGTAGTATACTCATTTTCACTATATTGATTCTTCCAATCCATGAACATGGCATATTTCTCCATCTATTTGTGTCATATTTTATTTCTTTCATCAGTGTTTTATAGTTTTCTATATATAAGTCTTTTATTTCTTAAGGTAGATTTATTCCTAAGTATTTTATTCTTTTCGTTGCAATTATGAATGGAATTGTTTCCTTAATTTCTCTTTCTGTTTCCTTGTTGTTAGTGTATAGGATTGCAAGGGATTTCTGTGTGTTGATTTTATATCCTGCAAATTCACTGTATTCATTGATTAGCTCTAGTAATTTTCTGGTGGAGTCTTTAGGGTTTTCTATGTAGAGGATCATGTCATCTGCAAACAGTGAGAGTTTTACTTCTTCTTTTCCAATCTGGATTCCTTTAATTTCTCTTTCTGCTCTGATTGCTATGGCTAAAACCTCCAAAACTATGTTGAATAGTAGTGGTGAGAGTGGGCACCCTTGTCTTGTTCCTGACTTTAGGGGAAATGCTTTCAATTTTTCACCATGGAGGATAATGTTTGCTGTGGGTTTGTCATATATAGCTTTTATTATGTTGAGGCATGTTCCTTCTGTTTCTGCTTTCTGGAGGGTTTTTATCATAAATGGATGTTGAATTTTGTCAAAGGCTTTCTCTGCACCTATTGAGATAATCATATGGTTTTTATCTTTCAATTTGTTAATGTGGTGTATTACATTGATTGTTTTGCAGATATTGAAGAATCTTTGCATTCCTGGGATAAAGCCCACTTGGTCATGATGTATGATCTTTTCAATGTGTTGTTGGATTCTATTTACTAGAATTTTGTTAACAATTTTTGCATCTATGTTCATCAGTGATATTGGCCTGTAGTTTTCTTTTTTTGTGGCATCTTCGTCTGGTTTTGGTATTAGGGTAATGATGGCCTCATAGAATGAATTTGGATGTTTACCTTCCTCTGCAATTTTCTGGAAGAGTTTGAGTAAGATAGGTGTTAGCTCTTCTCTAAATTTTTGGTAGAATTCAGCTGTGAAGCTGTCTGGTCCTGGGCTTTTGTTTGCTGGAAGATTTCTGATTACAGTTTCAATTTCCATCCTTGTGATAAGTCTGTTACGGTCTTCTATTTCTTCCTGGTTCAGTTTTGGAAAGTTGTACTTTTCTGGAATTTGTCCATTTCTTCCAAGTTGTCCATTTTATTGGCATATAGTTGCTGATAATAGTCTCTTACGATCCTTTGTATTTCCATGTTGTCTGTTGTGATTTCTCCATTTTCATTTCTAATTTTGTTGATTTGATTCTTCTCCCCTTGTTTCTTGATGAGTCTGGCTAATAGTTTGTCAATTTTATTTATCTTCTCAAAGAACGAGCTTTTGGCTTTGTTGATTTTTGCTATGATCTCTTTTGTTTCTTTTGCATTTATTTTGGCCCTAATTTTTAAGATTTCTTTCCTTCTACTAACCCTGGGATTCATTTCTTCCTTTTCTAATTGCTTTAGATGTAGAGTTAGGTCATTTATTGACTTTTTTTTGTTTCTGAGGTAAGCCTGTATTGCTATGAACCTTCCCCTTAGCACTGCTTTTACAGTGTTCCATAGTTTGGGGTTGTTGTGTTTTCATTTTCATTCGTTTCTATGCCTACTTTGATTTCTTTTTTGATTTCTTCCACCTTGTTTTTTATTCAGAAGCGTGTTGTTTAGCCTCCATAGTTGGGATTTTTAATAGTTTTTTTCCTGTATTTGACATCTAATCTTACTGCATTGTGGTCAGAAAAGATGCTTGGAATGATTTCAATTTTTTTGAATTTACCAGGCTAGATTTATGGCCCAGGATCTGATCTATTCTGGAGAAGGTTCCGTGTGCGCTTGAGAAAAAGGTGAAATACATTGTTTTGGGGTGAAATGTCTTGTGGATATCAATTAGGTCTAACTGATCCATTGTGTCATTTGAAGTTTGTGTTTCCTTGTTAATTTTCTGTTTAGTTGATCTATCCATAGATGTGAGTGGGGTAGTGAAGTCTCCCACTATTATTGTGTTATTGTTAACTTCCCCTTTCATATTTGTTAGCATTTGCCTTACATATTACAGTGCTCCTATGTTAGGTGCATATATATTTTATAATTGTTGTATCTTCTTCTTGGACTGATCCTTTGATCATTATGTAGTGTCCTTCTTTGTCTCTTTTCACAGCCTTTGTCTTAAAGTCTATTTTATCTGATATGAGTATTGCTACTCCTGCTTTTTTTTTTTTTTTTGGTCTCCATTTCTGTGAAATGTCTTTTTCCAGCCCCTCACTTTCAGTCTGTATGTGTCCCTTGTTTTGAGGTGGGTCTCCTGTAGACAATATATATAGGTGTCTTGTTTTTGTATCTGTTCAGCCAGTCTTTGTCTTTTGGTTGGGGCATTCAACCCATTTACATTTAAGGTAATTATTGATAAGTATTATCCCATTGCCATTTCCTTTGTTGTTTTGGGTTTAAGTTTATATACCCTTTCTGTGTTTCCTGTCTAGAGAAGATTCTTTTGCATTTGTTGGAGAGCTGGTTTGGTGGGGCTGAATTCTCTCAGCTTTTGCTTGCTGTAAAGCTTTTGATTTCTCCTTCATATTTGAATGAGATCTTTGCTGGGTAAAGTAAGTATGTCTTGCCATTCCCTTCTGGCCTGAAGAGTTTCTATTGAAAAATCAGCTGTTATCCTTATGGGAATCCCCTTGTGCGTTATTTGTTGTTTTTCCCTTGCTGCTTTTAATATTTGTTCTTTGTGTTTGATCTTTGTTAATTTGATTAATATGTGTCTTGGGGTGTTTCGCCTTGGGTTTATCCTGTTTGGGACTCTCTGGGTTTCTTGGCTTGGGTGGCTATTTCCTTCCTCATTTTAGCCAAGTTTTCACCTATTATCTCCTCGAGTATTTTCTCATGGCCTTTCTTGTTGTCTTCTTCTTCTGGGACTCCTATGATTCAAACGTTGGGGAATTTCACATTGTCCCAGATGTCCCTGAGGTTGTCCTCATTTCTTTTAATTCTTTTTTCCTCTCTGCTTCATTTATTTCTACCATCTATCTTCTACCTCACTTATCCTATCTTCTGCCTCCGTTATTCTACTGTTGGTTCCCTCCAAACTGTTTTTGATCTCATTTATTGCATTATTCATTATATATTGACTCTTTTTTATTTCTTCTAGGTCCTTGTTAAACATTTCTTGTATCTTCTCAATCCTTGTCTCCAGGCTATTTATCTGTAACTCCATTCTGATTTCAAGATTTTTGATCATTTTTACTATGATTATTCTGAATTCTTTTTCAGGTGGATTCCCTATCTCCTCCTCTTTTGTTTGGTTTGGTGGACATTTATCATGTTCCTTTGCCTGCTGGGTATTTCTCTGCCTTTTCATCTTGTTTAGATTGCTGTGTTTGGGGTGGCCTTTCTGTATTCTAGCAGTTTCTGGTTCCTCTTTATTGTGGAGGTTCCTCCCTGTGGGTGGGGTTGGATGAGTGGTTTGTCAATGTTTCCTGGTTAGGGAAGCTTGCATCGGTGTTCTGGTGGGTGGAACTGGATTTCTTCTCCTTGGAGTGCAATGAAGTGTCCAGTAGTGAGTTTTGAGATGTCTATGGTTTTGGTGTGACTTTGGGCAGCCTGTATATTGAAACTCAGGAGTATGTTCCTGCATTGCTGGAGAATTTGCGTGGTGTGTCTTTCTCTGGAACTTGTTGGCTCTTGGGTGGTGCTTGCTTTCAGCATAGGTATGGAGGCTTTTGGATGATCTCTTATCAATTAATGTTCCCTGGCGTCAGGAGTTCTCTGGTGTTCTCAGGTTTGGGGCTTAAGCCTCCTGCCCCTAGTTTGCAGTCTTCTTATTACAGTAGCCTCAAGACTTCTCCATCCATACAGCACTGATGATAAAACTTCTAGGTTAATGGTGAAAAGATTCTCCACAGTGAGGGACACCCAGAGAGGTTCACAGAGTTACATGAAGAAGAGAAGAGGGAGGAGGGATATAGAGGTGACCAGGAGGAGAAGATGGGGAATCAAAAGGGGAGAGAGCAATCTAGCTATCTCCTCCCTATCTCAGTAAACAATTCCCTATGTACTCTCCACAGTCTGGAACCCTCAGAGAGGTTCATGGAGTTACATAGAGAAGAGAAGAGGGAGGAAGGAGATAGAGGTGAGCAGGAGGAGAAGAAGGGGGTGATCAAAAGGAGAGAGATAGATCTAGGCAGTACTCTGTTCCCTAAGTGTTCTCCACAGCCCGTAACACACACAGAGATTGACAGAGTTGGGTAGAGAAGAGAAGGGGAAGGGAGGAGATAGAGGTGGCCTGGGGGAGAATAAAGAGAGTCAAAAGGGGAAGAGAGTAATCAAGCCAGTAATCACACTCCTAAAAATGGCTACTGAAGGTTGGATTCTTAAATGTACAAAATTGATAACAAATACCATAAAGCAAAGATTAAAAATCTAGAGTAGAGGTTAGAGTCTCAAAAATAACAATATTTTAAAAAATTACAAAAAGTATAAGAAATATATATAAGTATAAGAAATATATATGAAGTTTGCTTTAAAGATAGGGATTTTCTTTTTTGCAGGGTAATCAGATCAGATCAGTCGCTCAGTCGTGTCTGACTCTTTGCGACCCCATGAATCACAGCACGCCAGGCCTCCCTGTCCATCACCAACTCCTAGAGTTCACTCAGACTCATGTCCATCGAGTCAGTGATGCAATCCAGCCATCTTATCCTCTGTCGTCCCCTTCTCCTCTTGCCCCCAATCCTTCCCAGCATTAGAGTCTTTTCCAATGAGTCAATTCTTTGCATGAGGTGGCCAAAGTACTAGAGTTTCAGCTTTAGCATCATTCCTTCCAAAGAAATCCCAAGGCTCATCTCCTTCAGAATGGACTGGTTGGATCTCCTTGCAGTCCAAGGGACTCTCAAGAGTCTTCTCCGACAGAACAGTTCAAAAGCATCAATTCTTCAACACTCAGCCTTCATCACAGTCCAACGCTCACATCCATACATGACCACAGGAAAAACCATAGCCTTGACTAGACGAACCTTTGTTGGCAAAGTAATGTCTCTGCTTTGCAATATGCTATCTAGGTTGGTCATAACTTTCCTTCCAAAGAGTAAGCGTCTTTTAATTTCATGGCTGCAGTCATCATCTACAGTGATTTTGGAGCCCAGAAAAAATAAAGTTTGACACTGTTTCCACTGTTTCCCCATCTATTTCCCATAAAGTGATGGGACCGGATGCCATGATCTTTGTTTTCTGAATGTTGAGCTTTAAGCCAACTTTTTCACTCTCCTCTTTCACTTTCATCAAGAGGCTTTTTAGTTCCTCTTCACTTTCTACCATAAGGGTGGTGTCATCTGCATATCTGAAGTTATTGATATTTCTTCCGGCAATCTTGATTCCAGCTTGTGTTTCTTCCAGCCCAGCGTTTATCATGATGTACTCTGCATATAAGTTAAATAAACAGGGTGACAATATACAGCCTAGACGTACTCCTTTTCCTATTTGGAACCAGTCTGTTGTTCCATGTCCAGTTCTAACTGTTGCTTCCTCACCTGCATACAAATTTCTCAAGAGGCAGATCAGGTGGTCTGGCATCCCCATCTCTTTCAGAATTTTCCACAGTTTATTGTGATCCACACAGTCAAAGGCTTTGGCATAGTCAATAAAGCAGAAATATATGTTTTTTCTGGAACTCTCTTGCTTTTTCCATGATCCAGCAGATGCTGGCAATTTGATCTCTGGTTCCTCTGCCTTTTCTAACACCAGCTTGAACATAAGGAAGTTCACGGTTCACATATTGCTGAAGCCTGGCTTGGAGAATTTTGAGCATTACTTTACTAGCGTGTGAGATGAGTGCAATTGTGTGGTAGTTTGAGCATTCTTTGGCATTGCCTTTCTTTGGAATTGGAATGAAAACTGACCTTTTCCAGTTCTGTGGCCACTGCTGAGTTTTCCAAATTTGCTGGCATATTGAGTGCAGCACTTTCACAGCATCATCTTTCAGGATTTGAAATAGCTCAACTGGAATTCCATCACCTCCAGGACTAGCTTTGTTCGTAGTGATGCTTTCTAAGGCCCACTTGACTTCCCATTCCAGGATGTCTGGCTCTAGGTCAGTGATCACACCATTGTGATTATCTGGGTCATGAAGATCTTTTTTGTACAGTTCTTCTGTGTATTCTTGCCATCTCTTCTTAATATCTTCTGCTTCTGTTAGGTCCATAGCATTTCTGTCCTTTATCGAGCCCATCTTTGCATGAAATGTTCCTTTGGTATCTCTGATTTTCTTGAAGAGATCTCTAGTCTTTCCCATTCTGTTGTTTTCCTCTATTTCTTTGCATTGATCACTGAAGAAGGCTTTCTTATCTCTTCTTGCTATTCTTTGGAACTCGGCATTCAGATGTTTATATCTTTCCTTTTCTCCTTTGCTTTTCGCTTCTCTTCTTTTCACAGCTATTTGTCAGGCCTCCCCAGACAGCCATTTTGGTTTTTTGCATTTCTTTTCCATGGGGATGGTCTTGATCCCTGTCTCCTGTACAATGTCATGAACCTCATTCCATAGTTCATCAGGCATTCTATCCATCAGATCTAGGCCCTTAAATCTATTTCTCACTTCCACTCTATAATCATAAGGGATTTGATTTAGGTCATACCTGAATGGTCTAGTAGTTTTCCCTACTTTCTTCAATTTAAGTCTGAATTTGGCAATAAGGAGTTCATGATCTGAGCCACAGTCAGCTCTTGGTCTTGTTTTTGTTGACTGTATAGAGCTTCTCCATCTTTGGCTTCAAAGAATATAATCAGTCTGATTTTGGTGTTGACCATCTGGTGATGTCCATGTGTAGAGTCTTCTCTTGTGTTGTTGGAAGAGGGTGTTTGCTATGACCAGTGCATTTTCTTGGCAAAACTCTATTAGTCTTTGCCCTGCTTCATTCCGTATTCCAAGGCCAAATTTGCCTGTTACTCCAGGTGTTTGTTAATTTCCTACTTTTGCATTCCAGTCCCCTATAATGAAAAGGACATCTTTTTTGGGTGTTAGTTCTAAAAGGTCTTGTAGGTCTTCATAGAACCGTTCAACTTCAGCTTCTTCAGCATTACTGGTTGAGGCATAGACTTGGATCACTATGACATTGAATGGTTTGCCTTGGAAACAAACAGAGATCATTCTGTCGTTTTTGAGATTGCATCCAAGTACTGCATTTCAGACTCTTCTGTTGACCATGATGGCTACTCCATTTCTTCTAAGGGATTCCTGCCCACAATAGTAGATATAATGGTCATCTGAGTTAAATTCACCCATTCCAGTCCATTTTAGTTTGCTGATTCCTAGCTTCTCTTCTTTTCTCAGCTATTTGTAAGGCCTCCTCAGACAACCTTTTTGCCTTTTTGCCTTTCTTTTTCTTGGGGATGGTCTTGATCATTTTCTCCTGTACAATGTTACGAACTTCCGTCCATAGTTCTTCAAGGCACTCTATCAGATCTAATCCCTTAAATCTGTTTGTGACTTCCAAAGTTGTAAAAGATATTACTAGAAAATAAAATATTTTTATTAATTGACAATTTTAAGTGCTTAAAGATTTTATTACAAGCATTAAGATGCTGGTGATACAGCAAAAGTCTTTACAATAAGAACTAAAAATATATATCACTTAATCTTACATGGGTTACCTTTTACTGACCATATAAAACTGTATGAGAGATTTCAATGTTTTCAAGACCACCTGGGCAAAGTGGAACCATCTAAGCTGAAATTCTCTTTTTCTAGCACCTAAATTGCACCACTTGAATAACAATACTTGTGAGGTCAAATGGGAATCTTTGGAGCCAATAAATGGAGATTCCATAGTTTACAGTCTTCAGGTCATCAGTGGAAGTGGAACTGACCTGGTAAATTCTTATAAATTTTGTCTTTGTAATTTATAGTTTTACATCCTGCTGGGGACTGAGCTCTTGTCAAAGAGTACAATATTCTTTTATGATGTTGAAAGTAACTAAATCTTATCCAAAAATCCTATCTGGTCCTAAATATTTATGTACATAATACTTGGGAACAATTTGTTTATGTATTTAACTTAATATTATTGGATGTAGTTATTTTTAGATTCCACTGACCACATGCCAAGCCATTTCAAACCAAATGGAATTTAATGTTTAACAGTTAACAGTCTTTGTTATCTGTTATATTGAAGAAAATTACACCTAAATAGTACTGGGATCTCAAGATATTAGAGACTGTAACAGTAAACTTTTATTTTGTTGTGAACATATTCATGCAATGTTTCCTGTTGTCAAAAACCTTTTTTTTTTTTTTTGTAAGAAAATACAATTTTAATTTTGACTCTTTTTCATTTAGATTTACAAAGGACCGAACACATCATTCTCCTTTTCCAACTTTCTCACAAATTCACATTACCACTTCAAAGTCTGCGCTGGACGTCAATGTCAGAATTCTGCTGGGATACAAGAGCTCTGGGGACAATGTAGCCCAAGTGCTCTTTTCTCAACCTATAAGCAACAGCCGGGGCCTGGTAAAGATGTTAGAGGAAGGCAGGGAAGCAGCCCTAGTGAAGGGAAACATGAAAAACCCAAGATAGAGATGAGTGATGATACCTTTGTTCTAATCCTTGTAATAGGATTTGCACTAATTGCCATTCAATGTGCTGCTATGATTCAGTACCTCCTTATCAACTAATCTATTTTTACACATTTTCAACTTTTTAGGAAGTTCTAAAACAAATTACATCAAATATAGAAATTGCTAGATGCATCTCAGTTCTTAAAAGTAAATTTTATTGGGTAGAAATCCTTATGAACTTTTATCTGACATCAAAAGAACTGCCTTCAAGAAATTCATTTTTAATTAAAAAAAAAAAGAAATTCATTGTGAGAGTAGAAGAGTTTTTTTTAGAAAATAAGTATATTTTAAATTTGAGAATTTTAGCAACACTCCACTATTATGTAAAATGACCTAAAACCTCTCTTGAAAACTATTCCCTGTCTTAATTTTTCAAATGAATATTTTGCAAAGTTTTAAGAGTTATGAGAGGATAAAAGCATTTCCAAATTTTATACAGAACAAAATGGTAAAAATCAATTCTACATGTCAACTTACATTCATATGAAATAATAAAAAGTATCTACCAACTTTATGTACTGTACTGTAATTTTTTCAAGGTAACATACTCAGCTGTTTGGCTTGTGCTCTGATAATTACTTTGATAGTGGGAAAGTACTAATTTACAGCACTTTGGGAGTGGAAGTAGGGAAGTAGGAAGCCATTTTATACCATTCTAAGCTCTTTCAAATACACTCAGTGCCGATTATTCTGTAACTGGAATAATTAAACATGATACATATGATTATTCATATTTTACATGGAATATTTAAATGATTTATTCTCAAAATTGATGCATTCATATTTATTTCTAGTTACAAATGAAGCATCTCTCTCTATTCTCACAATCTTTCAGGAGCTGTTTTGGCCATCTTGCAAAGGAGATGTCACCCTCTCTAAAGAATATTTCTTCAGTTCAGTTCAGTTCAGTCGCTCAGTTGTGTCCGACTCTTTGCGACCCCATGAATCGCAGCACGCCAGGCCTCCCTGTCCATCACCAACTCCCAGAGTTCATTCAGACTCACGTCCATCGAGTCAGTGATGCCATCCAGCCATCTCATCCTCTGTCGTCCTCTTCTCCTCCTGCCCCCAATCCCTCCCAGCATCAGAGTCTTTTCCAATGAGTCAACTCTTCGCATGAGGTGGCCAAAGTACTAGAGTTTCAGCTTTAGCATCATTCCTTCCAAAGAAATCCCAGGGCTGATCTCCTTCAGAATAGACTGGTTGGATCTCCTTGCAGTCCAAGGGACTCTCAAGAGTCTTCTCCAATACCACAGTTCAAAAGCATCAATTCTTCAGAACTCAGCCTTCTTCACAGTCCAACTCTCACATCCATACATGACCACAGGAAAAACCACAGCCTTGACTAGACGGACCTTTGTTGGCAAAGTAATGTCTCTGCTTTTCAATATGCTATCTAGGTTGGTCATAACTTTCCTTCCAAGGAGTAAGCGTCTTTTAATTTCATGGCTGCAGTCACCATCTGCAGTGATTTTGGAGCCCAGAAAAATAAAGTCTGACACTGTTTCCACTGTTTCCCCATCTATTTCCCATGAAGTGATGGGACCGGATGCCATGATCTTCGAATATTTCTTACCTTTATTGAAAATGTTTAAATATTATCTCTATTTCAGTTTGCTCTTTGTGTTTCAAAAATGAAAATCATAAGTTGGCCCATTTTCACATGGGCTAATTTTGGCATACCCAATGAAATTGCACTGATACGTGGTGTGTTACAGAAAATTTATTTAGGTGGTTGCTGTTCAATTTAGAGCTTGATGTATTGTTTAAATATGAAAAACATAAAACAGTTTTCTTCAAAAGTAAATTGTGATACCATATTAATCCACATTCTAAACGAATATTACCTTCATATTTTAACATTAAAGAATACTAAAAATGAAATTTTTAATGTAATAACTTGTTATATACACCACGGAAATAATATTTTAAAGCCTATTTTAAAAAATATATCTTATCAGTCTTTCTTTGCCTATAAGCAAACATTTCCTTAAAATTTACCTAGTGGAAAATAATTTAAAGGTGTATTTAAAATCTTACCTATATAGTAATTTGCTTTTAATGGAAAATGGAAAATTCTCTCAATTTAAAATACCTTGTAAGATTGATAATTAAACTGAATACACTTTAATCTGCTAAAAGTAAATGTTTTGCAGCTTTTATATTTCATATACCTACATTCATCAAACTAATGTAGAACCTAAAATTTACACTTATTAAAGTATTACTATCATAGGAAACATTTTTAAATACCAATAAAAATAACAAAATTATTCCCCTGCTATTTTTGAAACGGGACTTGTACAAGTTTATTTGGAATAATTATCCCCTTGATATTACATATTTATCTCCTCCCAAAGAAACTAGAAAAATTACAACCAGTTTAAGATGTCTTTTTTTTAATTTATTTTTAATTGAAGGATAATTGCTTTACAATATTCTGTTGGTTTCTGCCATATATCAACATCAATCAGCCATAGGTATACATATGTCCCCTCCCTCTTGAACCTCCCTCCCACCTCCCACCCACCTGACCCATCAAGGTTGTCACAGAGCACCGGACTTGGGCTCCTTGCGTCATACAGCAAAATCCCACTGGATATCTAATTTTACATGTGGTAATGTATATTGTTCAATGCTACTCTCTCAAGTCTTCCCACCCTCTCCTTCCCACCTTGTGTCCACAACTCTATTCTCTTTGTCTGCATCTCCATTGCTGCCCTTCATATAGATTCATCAGTATCATCTTTCTAGATTCCATATATATCTAGATGTCTTTAACTGGCTGTTACAACATTGTTTTATAAATCTTGTTTCTGACTTTTTTCTAATTCTAGGGCATTGTATATTCTGAATATCAGAAGAATAAGGTTTTAGTCTCATCTCTGCTACTAACAAATTTTATGACCTAAAGAAAACCCACAAAAATAAACTCAAATGGATTAAAGACTTAAATGTAAAGCCAGAAACTATAAAACTCTTAGAGGAAAACATAGGCAGAACACTCTTTAACATAAATTGCAGCAAGATCCTCTTTAACCTACCTCCTAAAGTAATGGAAATAAAAACAAAAATAAACAAATGAGAACTAATTAAATTTAAAAGCTTTTGTACAGCAAAGGAAACTATAAACAAGGTGAAAAGACAATACTCAGAATAGGATAAAATATTTGGAAATAAAGCAACTGACAATGGATTAATCTGCAAAATACACAAGCAGCTCATGCAGCTTAATATAAAAAAAGAACAACTTAATAAAAAAGAGGGCAGAAGACCTAAACAGATATTTCTCCAAAGAAGACATGCTGATGGCTAATAAACACGTGAAAAGATGCTCGGCATCACTCATTATTAGAGAAACACAAATAAAAACTACAATGAGGTATCACCTCACACAGGTCAGAATGACCATCATCAAAATATCTACAAACAATAAATGCTGGAGAGGATGTGGAGAAAAGGGAACCCTCTTACATTGTTGGTGGGAATGTAAATTGATAAAACCACTATGGAGATTCCTTTAAAAACTAGGATATTGATGTATGGCAGAAACCAACACAATATTGTAAAGCAATTTTCCTCCAATTTAAAAAAAATAAATAAAAATAGGAGTAAAGCTACCATATGACCAGCAATCCCACTCCTTGGCATACACCCTGAGAAAACCATAATTCAAAAAGACACATACATCCCAATGTGTCTTTTTGACACACTCTAATACTTTGGCCATCTGATGCAAAGAACTGACTCCTTGGAAAAGACCCTGATGCTGGGAAAGATTGAAGGCAGGAGGAGAAGGGGACAACAGAGGATGAGATGGTTGGATGGCATCACCAAGTAGATGGACATGAGTTTAAGCAAGCTCCAGGAGTTGGTGATGGACAGAGAAGCCTGGTGTGCTGCAGTCCATGGGGTCACAAAGAGTTGGACATGACTGAGCGACTGAACTGAGTTGATCCCAATGTTCATTGCATCACTATTTACAATAGCCAGGACATGGAAGCAACCTAGATGTCCATCATCAGATGAATGGATAAAGACGTTATGATACATATATACAATGGAGTATTACTCAGCCATAAAAAGGAATGAATTTCAGTCAGTTGAACTGAGGTGGATGAACCTAGAGCCTGTTATAGAGTGAAGTAAGTCAGAAAGAGAAAAACAAATATTGTATATTAATGCATATATATGGAATCGAGAATAATGGTACTGATTAACTTATTTGCATGGCAGGAATAGAATCACAGACATAGAGAATGGACTTGTGGATACAGTGGGGGAAAGAGAGGGTGGGATAAATTGAGAGGGCAGCACTGACATATATACACTACCATGTGTAAAACAGATAACTAGTAAGAAGATTCTGTATAAAACGGGGTTCTCAGCTTGGTACTCTGTGACAACCTAGAGGGGTGGGATGGGGAGTTGGGAGGAAGGCTCAAGAGGGAGGGGATATATGTATACTTATAGCTGATTTGCATTGTTGTATAGCAGAAACCAATATAACATTGTAAAGCAATTATCCTCCAATTAATTTTTTTTTAAAGAATGGAACAACAAGGTCCTACTGTATAGCACAGGGAACTATATTCAATGTCCTCTGATAAACCACAATGGGAAAGAATATGAAAAAGAATGCATATGTATGTGTATAACTAAGTCACTTTGTTGTACAGTGGTAAATAACACAACAATGTAATTCAACTATGTATGCATGCTAAGTCACTTCAGTCATGTCCGACTCTTTGTGATCCAGTGGAACTATAATTGAATTTTTTTAAGTTTTTTGATGTGGGCCATTTTTAAAGTCTTTATTAAATTTGTTACAACACTGCTTCTGTGTTATGTTTTGGTGTTTTGGCCACAAGGCATGTGGTATCTTAGCTCCCTAACCAAGGATCGAACCTGCACCCTCTCCATTGGAAGGCAAAGTCTTAACCACTGGACCACCAGGGCAGTCCCTATAATTGAATTTAAAAAAGGGAAAAAAGAAAACCCTTTCCCTTCTATAGGCATCAATTGTATAAAATATTAATAAATAAAACTTACAGGTACATGATCTTTAAAGTTCTTTTCACATCTAAGAGTCTATCCTGATACATCAGCTATAATGCTGGTATACTAAACTCAAGCAGATTAAGTCAATAATTCCACATAGAGGTAGACAAATAGCAATTAGGCAGAGTCAAGAAGAACAGTAGCACCTAATAGGTACCATCTTGGGTCCAATTCACTGGAGTCCCTATTCTTTAGGGGACCCCAGATTTGCCTTGCCTATTTTTATCTTCTTCTATACCACTGAAAAACCAAAAATCTCCATAACATTTCAGCTACTTTCTTACCCATGCAGCAAGCCTATAACTGCTTCTTGATTGTCTGCTGCTGCTGCTGCTAAGTCGCTTCAGTCGTGTCCGACTCTTTGCGACCCGATAGGCAGCAGCCCACCAGGCTCCCCCGTCCCTGGGATTCTCCAGGCAAGAACACTGGAGTGGGTTGCCATTTCCTTCTCCAATGCATGAAAGTGAAAAGTGAAAGTGAAGTCGTTCAGTCGTGTCCAACTCTTCACGACCCCATGGGCTGCAGCCCATCAGGCTCCTCTGTCCATGGGACTCTCCAGGCAAGAGTACCGGAGTGGGGTGCCATCGCCTTCTCCACTTGATTGTCTAAGAACTGTTTACTGCTCACTACCTGAGAAAATAGAAGTGTGAAGAGATCCCATCAGTGGATGGCTTTCTTCTTAAAGCACATAATTGCCCAAGATGTGAGCAAAGAAAAGCTCATGAAAAGTAGTTCTTGGTAGAAATCAGATGATGTCAACAACCAACTCAAGCATATGTTCATGCCCCTTGGGGGTTCTCACATTCATCCCACAGATATGCACTGCTTCCCCTTTAATATATGTGCCAAATTTAGATTAAAACCCACTTTCTGGGTTAACTATAAACAGGCACAACAGATCTTACTAGGGTGATGGAACTGTTCCAAAATTGTATTAAGGTGATAACTGGATAACTTGGTAAGTTTATTAAAAATTACTGAATTGGATGGGGTAGGGATGGATTGAGAGTTTGAGATTAGCTGATGCAAAGTCTCATATATAGAATGGATAAGCAACAAGGTCTTACTGTATAGCACAGGGAACTAGATTCAATATCCTGTGAAAACCCATAATGGAAAAGAATATGAAAAAGAATATATATATATATATATATATATATATATAACTGAATCACTTTGATGCACATCAGAAACTAACACGACATTGTAAATCAGCTATACTTCAATAAAATAAACCTTAAAAAACATTGAACTGTATGCTTAAAATGAGTTAATTTTATGTTATGTAAATTACACCTCAAAATGTTATTTACAAACAACCTTGCTATATCACCAGGCTTCCCTGGTGGCTCAGACAGTAAAGAATCTGCCTGCATTGCAGATGACATAATCCTCTACATAGAAAACTCTAAAGATACCACCAGAAAATTACTAGAGCTAATCAATGACTACAGTAAAGTTGCAGGATATAAAATTAATACACAGAAATTTCTTGCATTTCTATATGGCAAAACCACTACAATGTTGTAAAGTAATTAGCCTCCAATCAAAATAAATTAATTAAAAATAAATAAATTTAAAAATTTTTTTAAAAAGCTTTTGCACAACGAAGGAAACTAAACAAAGTGAAAAGACAGCCTTCAGAATGGGAGAAAATAATAGCAAACGAAGCAACTGACAAACAATTAATCTCAAAAATATGCAAGGAGCTCCTGCAGCTCAATTCCAGAAAAATAAATGACCCAATCAAAAAATGGGCCAAAGGACTAAACGGACATTTCTCCAAAGAAGACATACAGATGGCTAACAAACACATGAAAAGATGCTCAACATCACTCATTATCAGAGAAATGCAAATCAAAACCACAGTGAGGTACCATCTCACACTGGTCAGAATGGCTGCTATCAAAAAGTCTACAAACAATAAATGCTGGAGAGGGTGTGGAGAAAAGGGAACCCTCTTACACTGTTGGTGGGAATGAAAACTAGTACAGCCACTATGGAGAACAGTGTGGAGATTCCTTAAAAAAAAATTGGAAATAGAACTGCCATGTGACCCAGCAATCCCACTGCTGGGCATACACACCGAGGAAACCAGAACTGAAAGAGACACAAGTACCCCAATGTTCATCGCAGTACTGTTTACAATAGCCAGGACATGGAAGCAACCCAGATGTCCATCGGCAGATGAATGGATAAGAAAGCTGTGGTACATATACACAGCACGGCAAAACCAATACAATATTGTAAAGCTAAAAAAAATTTTTTTAATTTCAAAAAAAATAAAGCCAAAAAAAATCACATATGTTTTCAAAAAATTTTAAAAAAAGAATATTATTCATTTATTAAAAAGAATGCATTTGAATCAGTTCTAATGAGGTAGATGAAACTGGAGCCTATTACACAGCACGAAGTAAGTCAGAACAAAAACACACCAATACAGTATATTAACGCATATATGTGGAATTTAGAAAGACAGCAACGACGATCCTATATGTGAGACAGCAAAAGAGACATAGATGTAAATTAAGAACAGACTTTTGGACTCTGTGGGAAAAGGCGAGGGTGGGATGATTTGAAAGAATAGCATTGAAACATGTATATTATCATATATAGAATAATGACCAGTGCAAGTTCAATGCATGAAGCAGGGCACTCAAAACCGGTGCTCTGGGACAGCCCAGATAGATGGGGTGGGGAGGGAGGTGGGACGGAGGTTCAGGATGGGGGACACGTGCACCCATGGCCGATTGATGTTGATGTATGGTAAAAACCACCACAATGTTGTAATTAGCCTCCAATTAAAATAAATTAATTTTTTAAATAAAAAAAGTAAATGACAGGGCTTTGAGTGTGAGAACAGCTGACCAAATGCCTGCTGGGTGGAGAGCAGGCTATAGGCTAGAGTTGCCAGATTTGGCAAATAAAAATAGGGGACGCTAAAAATTTGTTCGTCGTTGATTCAAATTTAACTGGGTTTTCTGCATTTGACCAGGCAGCCCCACCACAGAGGCAGGTGGAGGCAGGGCGTCTGCAGACATTTCAGGGAGACTTAAGGGGCCAGGGTGGCGGCAGGGGAGGTAAGGAGGGGCCCCAGAAAAGTCAAGGGTGGCCATATTGTGCACTTTTCCGGGGAACAGCTCTGGGAAGGCGAACTTATCCGCTCGTCCAAGCGTTGGGCAAGGGCTCTTCAGGGAAGGCTTCCGCGTCTCTTCAAGCCTCCTGCGCCGTGGATTCCCTGCAAGCCCGCAAGCCCGGCCGCCCTCAGCCTCCGCAGGAGGGGAGGAGGCGAGGGAACGTCCGCCCGCGGAGCAAGGGCCAGCGCGGTAACCCCGCCTTCCGCGATCGCAGGGGAGGGGCCTGAGCGAGGAACCCTAGAGCAGCCTTCTCTCCGCCGGATGACGAGCTGCAGGATAACATGGAGTCGGGGAAGATGGCGCCTCCCAAGAACGCTCCGAGAGATGCCTTGGTGAGTGCGAAGGATGCGTGGCGGGTTGAGAGGCTCCTCGCGGCCATATCCGGGGTCCGAGAGGTGGGCCCGTGTGGAGAACCTGGTGATGGGCTTGCAGGCCGAGTTCAGTCCTGCCAGGGACGCCAGGAGTAGTAGACTGGCGTGCCCTGGACCCCGGGGCTCTCTCCCGCCACCCTGGCGGCCCGGCTGGAGGGAGGCTGGAGCCCTCCGAATGCGCAGGCCGGCCGCCCAGGTTTATCTCCTGGACCTTGGGCCCCGGCCGCCTAGCCGTCCCTCCCCGTCTGCGAATCCTGACTCGTACGTCCAGGGTTTTGATGCTAAGTTTCCCCGGTAGCCACATCTGAAAATGACAACCAGCTGTAGCCACCTACCTAGGGAGGGAAAGCCAACCCGGGACTTTTTCTTCTCTTTGCCCCCGCCCCCACCCCCACCAAAAAAAAAAAGTTTTCAGCAAAGAGGACTCCGAGGGCATTTGGAGTGGTCTTTGTGCGGCTTCACAGGTGGCGCTAGTGGTAAAGAACCCTCTTGCCAATGCATGAGACCTAAGAGACAGGAGTTAAGAGATCACTGGAGGAGGATATGGCAAACCACTCCCGTATTCTTGCCGGAAGAATCCCACGGACCGAGGAGCCTGGCGGGCTACAGTCCATGGGGTCGCAAAGACAGAAGTGACTTAAGGTGCATGCATGACACTTGCTTGAGAGGAAAAGGACGAGTACAAGTTTGGAACCCAGAGAAGGGGGACCTTGTATCACAAATGTAATTATTACCTTCGGTCCAGTCTTGATTTCTATACCTCGATTAAGCATCTGACATTTTTATTTGAATCCACAGGTGATGGCACAGATTCTGAAGGATATGGGAATTACGGAGTACGAACCAAGGGTTATAAATCAAATGTTGGAATTTGCTTTCCGTAAGTTAACATCAAAAATTTGTCTAACTTTTGAATTTGAAAAATCGTTCATTGTAAGAACATTTTCAACAAAATTGCTTTTAACAGTTAACGTCATAACATGTCATTATATACACTTATCCAAACCCACAGAATGTCGAGTTCCAAGAGAGAACCATAATATAAACTATCAATTAAGAGTCGGACATGACTTGGCTACTGAACAACAGACAAGTGATTATGATAGGTCAGTGTATCAGTCTATCAGTTGTAACAGACGTGCCACTCTGCAGGGAACACTGGTAACAGGGGATGCTATGCTGCATGTATAGCTGCAGGGAGTATATGGGAAATCTCTATATTATCCCAAATTTTGCTGTGAATCTAAAACTACTCAACAAAAATTAAGTTTTAAAGTATGTGGAAAAAAAGTCATAAAATTCAGAAAGCAATAAAAAGGAACTCAGGCTAGGGAACAGTATTTATATTGTGATCATCTGTTTAAAGTTGATTGTATAGATAGGACAATTAGACATTAAAACCAAAATTCATAAACTTTCTGGAAATTAGTGAAACTTTTTATTAAGAAAAGTGCCCATAAATATTAAGCTATTTTCATATGTTTAAAAAATAATGTTTTGTTGTTAAAGGATACGTGACTTCAATTCTGGATGATGCAAAAATTTATTCAAGCCATGCTAAGAAACCTAATGTTGATGCAGATGATGTGAGACTGGCAATCCAGTGTCGGGCTGACCAATCTTTTACCTCCCCTCCCCCAAGAGATGTGAGCAAACTTTTATTTGAAGTTCATTTACTTATAGTTTTTAATTGTTGTTCTAATAAGCATTTTTTTTTAGTTCTTACTGGATATTGCAAGGCAGAAAAATCAAACCCCTTTACCGCTGATTAAGCCGTATGCAGGACCCAGACTGCCGCCTGACAGATACTGCTTGACAGCTCCAAACTATAGGCTAAAGTCCTTAATTAAAAAGGTAAGGATTTTTAGTCATTTTAGTTTTGTAAAAGGGTAAGATGTGTTAGGGGAATTTGTAGAGATCAAATTCCTGTAAATAGTGCAGGAAATTAAAGGCTAAGATAAGCTAAATACTAAATTTATAATCTAGAGTGAGGGAGCTGCTGAAAACCATTATTAAAGATGGAACCATGTTTTAAATTTTTTTTAAAGTAAAATGAGTTTTCTAAAGTGTAAGACGTAAGCATATACTCTATTCAGTTTTAAAGCCAAAACTTCATGCTTACTTAAATGTTAACAATTTCCTTATGTTTCCGGACAAGGAAACATTCACCTGCTGTGAATTTTCCTGACAAAATGAAATATTGCTTCATTATCCATCACCAAACTCTTTGTGCCACTCCTCAATACATGGGAAAAGTTGCCTAGAGATGGAGGTATGTTAGGCTTTTGTTAGATGCATGTTGATTTAGCTTCATGGGCATAATAGACACCTTCTTATACCCAGAGATTAAAGTGCCATATATAGCACTTTATAAGGTATATTATAGAAAATAATATAATAGAAAATAAAATACTATATAAGGTAATTAATAGAAAACTTGGGTCATCACTGGGATGACCCAGAGGGATGGGTGGGAGGGGGGTTCAGGATGGGGAGCACATGTACACCCATGGCTGACTTATGTGAATGTATGGTAAAAACCACTACAATATTGTAAAGTAATCAGCCTCCAATTAAAATAAATAAATTTATATTAAAAAATAATAAAAAATAAAAGCCTGTATTATATAAATTTCATAACTCTTAAGTTTTAAAAGGCAAACAGGAAAATTAAATGTTTGGTACACAATAAATAAATAAAAAATTTTTTAAAAAGAAAACTTGGGCCTTTAATTCTGCAGTTTATTTATATGTTCAACTTCACAAATTCTCGTAGCTAAAATTCAGTGCCAAATGCTGTGTGAAGAGTTTTACATGGATTATTCAATTCTCACAAGAATCCTATGAAATAAGTATTGTTATCCCCATTTGACAGATAAGAAAACTGAGGCACAAACAGATTAAATAACTTGCCCAGGGTCACTCAGTGATAAAGCCTGGATTCAAACTCAAGCAGGTAGGCTCCAGAGCCTACATTCTTTACCACTATACTATCCTGAATTTTTAGCATCTTAACTATTGAACTTGTAAACATTTTTGAAGTTACTTTGTGCTTATTCCCAGGTCTCATAACTCCCAATCTTTACACTACACCGTAACAGAGTAAATGATAAACCATCAGGCATTGGACTTGCTTTCTAAAATATGACCTAAGGCTTTCCCACCACTGAGAAAGTTCTCCCCACATTGGGCTACATTTGTACCTCTGAAATTCCACCATAAGGAGTTTCTTTCTTTTTGGGTTAAGATATTAACTAGTTAAGATTCAAAAATCATAAGGAAGTTAGCTGTTATACCCAAATAAGACTCTACTTCAAACTTTAAAACTATATAGGATTATATATCTTATATATATATATATATATATATATATATATATATATATATATATATATATATATATTCATATCCATGTTGATATAGATATGTATTGTTTCTATTACTTGTGTTTATATGTGAGTGTGAGTGTGTATGTGTGTGTGTGTGTGTGTGTATTTGTGAAACCCCTAGTTTAAATGTTGCATTAGAACACTGAACAAATTGGCATTCTTGCCATCAGTTATCCATTGATAATTCACATCAAAAATCCTAATTTCATTTCCTGGTAAATTTAGTTGTCAAGTCTGAACAACATTAAAACTAATTTGTGTTTTAAATCCCCTAGGGACCTAACCAAGGACGACTGGTTCCACGGTTAAGTGTTGGAGCTGTTAGTAGCAGACCTACCACTCCTAACATAGGTAAGTGAGAGAGAGAAAAATGGCTTTTCTGGCTGGTAAAGAAGTGCCCCAGCACTTGATTTTGAACTATAATCCAAGTCAAAAATGGAGTCAGAAATTCCCATATGTGTTGCCATTAATACATTTACTCATCCTCTAGTATAGCTGTAAACATATATTTTATCAGATTTCAAAATGAGACAGCCACAAGGAATATCTGATCCCAAATGAGAATAGAATTGGATGTTACTCAACATTATTGTATGTACTAAGTGTGGTACCAAAAACAAAAGTTTAAGCTGTGTTCTATCTGGCTTTTATACAAATGAAGTTGCCAAACTCACTCATGGCAGTAGCCTACCTATTATCAGAAATTAAATTTCTGAGTAAATTGGGAAGAGATGCAATCAAAAGAAGTTTAAAATACACAAAGCTCAGTCATGTCCGACTCTTTGTGACCCCATGGACTATAAAGTCCATAAAATTCTCCAGGCCAGAATACTGGAGTGGGTAGCCTTTCCCTTCTCCAAGGGATCTTCCCAACCCAGGGATCAAACCCAGGTGTCCCACATTACAGTCTGATTCTTTACCAGCTGAGCCACAAGGGAAGCCCTAAGAATATCAAAGAAAATCATTTTTAATGTAACCTTTTCAAAAGTAGTACTATTATTCTGTATTGGTCAGTGAGCACCCCTTCAAACTGTCAGTTTTAACAGGTCTCCATCATTCTTTGAGCATTTCTTCCTTTCTGGCACAAGATGTTCCAAGCTCATCTTATATTTTCTTTACCCCAGTCCCAGAATCATCCTTTCTCCAAAGAACCTTCATTCCTTTTAGTATAGAATGGTATTTAGAAACCATAATGTCATTGTTATTTAGATAATAAGAAACACATAAATAATAGATGTAGATTTCCTGTTTTTTTGTTCTATATTCCTGCTGGATTTCTTTCATAGTCAGTCTTTTCAGGAAAAAAATCCCCTTCTCTTTGACCAGTAGTGATTTCTTGGTTTTTATTGCTTATAACTTGAATCCTATAGATGTTGTATAGCTCTAGAGTAAGCAGCATTTGATTTTTGAGATGTGTAGACAGTCTTTCATTATTTTTAAGGTGTGAATTCACATTTTGGCATTTAAAACCAGCCTGGTACAGTATTAATTGTACACTTCTAATTATATGCATGTCCTTTATAGGCAGGAGTTTGCATATATAATTTCTGTAACTTTTTGATCATATACTGTTTATATGTTGGTTCATATTACTTTTTATGAACTTTTTAAAAACTCTAGGCTGTGGTAATCAGTTACATGTGTTGGCAAGTTAACCAGTTTTAGTTATCAGTTGTGATTTTTATTCCTGGACATTTATTGTACATGTTTTAGAGATTTTATAATCTATAACGGACAAAGAAACATTCACCTGCTGTAAATTTTCCTGAAAAAATGAAATATTGCTTCATTATCCATCACCAAACTCTTTGTGCCACTCCTCAATACATGGGAAAACTTGCCTAGAGATGGAGGTATGTTAGGCTTTTGTTAGATGCATGTTGATTTAGCTTCATGGGCATAATAGACACCTTATACCCAACAAATGACAGAGATTAAAGTGCCATATAAGGTAATTAATAGAAAACTTGGGCCTTTAATTCTACAGTTTATTTAAATGTTCAACTTCACAAATTCTTGTAGCTAAAATTCAGTGCCAAATGCTGTGTGAAGAGTTTTACATGGATTATTCAATTCTCACAAGAATCCTATGAAATAAGTATTGTTATCCCCATTTGACAGATAAGAAAACTGAGGCACAAACAGATTAAATAACTTGCCCAGGGTCACTCAGTGATAAAGCCTGGATTCAAACTCAAGCAGGTAGGCTCCAGAGCCTACATTCTTTACCACTATACTATCCTGAATTTTTAGCATCTAAACTACTGAACTTGTAAACATTTTTGAAGTTACTTTGTGCTTATTTCCAATGATTTTTTTTTCACCTTTCATTAACTCCATGTGTTTTGAAGGTAATTTCTAGTAAGCTAAAGGAAAGCAGAAATTGAACCTATATAATAAGTCATCTAACTAACATGATCTGTTAATTACAACTGTAGCGACCCCACAAACAGCATCTGTCCCAAATAAAGTTGCACCTCCAGTGTCAGTGACAAGCCAGAGATTCACGGTGCAGATTCCACCTTCTCAGTCCACACCTGTCAAACCAGGTAACATGATGGGTGGGGTATGGGGGGTTGAAAGTTGTTCTTTTAAATTTTCCTGAATTTTAAAATTTGTGAGTGATTGTCATTATTGAACAGTTTGTATTCCCATAGCAATAATTGAATTGTTTTACTATCATAATAGGTAAATTAGGGTTCATCAGAGGTCTATAACCCCATTAAAATTGTATGAAATTTTATATGTGTAACATTTTGGGGGAGAAGGGAGAGATTTCAACATGATCCTCAGATTCTCAAACAACATAGTGTTAAATCTCAAGAAAATAATACAACTTAGTGTATATCAAATGAAAACTGTATGTTTATTCAATTCATGGAAGTATAGATAGGAAGTTTGAATATAAGTAGAATTCTAACATAGTTTATTCTTGAATAAGTTTAGATTCCACATCTTCTGAAACTAACCGTGTACAATAAACTACTTATATAAAATATTGGTCTCTAAGGGAAGGATGATTCCTGACCTTGAACATATGCCTTTAGTATGTTGCATGATGAATCCAGTCTACTGCTAAGTACTAATTGAAATTTTAGGTAAATGCTCTGTGTCTCATTTTTTAATTGAACATTAAGGGAATGTAGCATTTTAATCATAACTGCCAATATCTTTATCTAGAGGCCTGTTGCCATTTTTATCTTTTATGAAATTTTTGTCACCAAGAAAAGCAGGATTACATTTTTTCCTTCCAGATGGAGTTGGTATAGTATATTCTTGGTTATCAAAATACTCATAGCTTTTGGATGCTGGAATAGTAAATATTCATGATATATGAAGAAACATATACATAACTATAGTATATTAATCATATAAAAGTGGATATTTAATTATGTAAATACACAAACGAGACCTAGGACACAAACAGTAAACTGCTTGTGATTATGGATGACTTTGGTTTTTTGTGTCTTGTGTTTTTTTATTTTCTTTTATGTACATTAACTTTTAAGGAATGTTATTTTTAAAACCTTTAAAAAAAAGAAATTATTATAAGAATTACATTCAGCTTTGTTGAATACTTTTTACCGTATGTGTCTGATTCTATGTAGTTCATAGTTTGGGTGTGTTTTCTCCTCTGTTTACAGTTCCTGCAACAAGTGCAGTTCAAAATGTTCTGCTTAATCCTTCAATGATTGGGCCCAAAAATATTCTTATTACCACCAACATGGTTTCATCACAGAACACAGCCAATGAATCAAACCCATTGAAGAGAAAACATGAAGATGATGATGACAGTGATACTATATAAGAAATACAGTGTAGTCTCTATGCATTTCAAAATTATAGTTGGTTCTGAATCCATATACCGAACTAGAACATTCTTGATCTTGTTTTATCTTAGAAAACTTAAATGTAGCTGCAGTATTTTTCACATTAGTTTAAACTGTTAGATTTCTTAAGGGTACCAGTGTTTTTTCACTAGGCTTAAAGTATAAAAAGCTAAGTGCTTGTTTTTTAATGATTTCATTAATGTTGACTCCTGCTACATTAATTCTATTTTTGGAAACAGCTTTCTGCAATGTATCTGATGTAGCACTTAAGTGTCAGTTTCTAAGCCTGATCAATGGACTAATCTTTAACAGCCTAATTTCTAATCTATATTTAAATACTTCTTTTGAAGATAAAATAGTCGCTTCTGTCCTCACCAGCTTTTTTTTACCAAATCTCTTAATTAAGCAAACATTTTTTGGAGGGGATGGATTTAGAGGGATTCTGAATTCATTTTGAATATATTTAAACTGTAACCTCCCACCTCCTCAGTCCCATTTCTACACCCTATTCGTTTTCTACACTACCTCCTCTCCACAGGCTTAGGTTTCTCCCTATTGCTCTTAAATTTAAAAGGCTAAAACTGGACTGTTAGGAATATAATTCCTGATAATATAGTTGTGTCATTTTTAAAACCTGCTTCACATGCCTAATGGTCTGTGGTTTACTTTAACTGGAAGGTTTACATTTGCTGTTTTTCTCTCCATATCAGAGCAGTTGTTTTATCCTTTGCCTTTTATGCCTGTTGAGCATTCCTCTGCTTTTGACAGGTAGTTTCTGGGTCAGTTATATGCAGTTTCAACCTTATATTCCAAGTTGGTAACTCCACCGTATTTCACATTTCAAAATTTAACACAGAAGATGGTATAGTTTAAAATCTGCCTTGATAAGTATATTTACACTGGACCTAGGCAAAACCACTGAAGAACAAGTGTTTTCTTCCTTTTTACCACCCGCATATATGTTTTGATCACTACTGCTTGAACCCTACTATTGGTATCAGTTCAGTTCAGTCACTCAGTCGTGTCCAACTCTCTGCGACCCCATGAATTGCAGCACGCCAGGCCTCCCTGTCCATCACCAACTCCCAGAGTTCACTCAAACTCACATCCATCAAGTCGGTGATGCCATCCAGCCATCTCATCCTCTGTCGTCCCCTTCTCCTCCTGCCCCCAATCCCTCCCAGCATCAGAATCTTTTCCAATGAGTCAACTCTTCACATGAGGTGGCCAAAGTACTGGAGTTTCAGCTTTAGCATCATTCCTTCCAAAGAACACCCAGGACTGATCTCCTTCAGAATGGACTGGTTGGATCTCCTTGCAGTCCAAGGGACTCTCAAGAGTCTTCTCCAACACCACAGTTCAGAAGCATCAATTCTTTGGCACTCAGCTTTCTTCACAATCCAACTCTCACATCCATACACGACCACTGGAAAAACCATAGCCTTGACTAGATGGACCTTTGTTGGCAAAGTAATGTCTCTGCTTTTCAATATGCTATCTAGGTTGGTCATAACTTTCCTTCCAAGGAGTAAGCGTCTTTTAATTTCATGGCTGCAGTCACCATCTTCAGTGATTTTGGAGCCCCAAAAAATAAAGTCTGACACTGTTTCCCCATCTATTTCCCATGAAGTGATGGGACCAGATGCCATGATCTTAGTTTTCTGAATGTTATGTATAGTGCAGATCAATTTTCACCTTGTCGCTGAGAATGTCACACATAAGATGGGATCACACCTGAAAGTTTTCTAATGGTTTCCTTCCTATAGAAGGCCAAAGCAAACAAATTAATGTGATGTGACGTGCATTTAGGTGTACTCTGTATAGGTTTCCCAATAATATTGCTAAACACCTTTCCCTATTTTCCATTTGTACACATCTAAACACCATATTGGGAAAAACTACAAAGCTTTCAAAAACATAAACAGGCTTGTGTTCTTTTTGTTAAGTAAGTTGACATATTCAACATAGGAATACTTTTGTAAAACTTCTACAATAAGTTTTCGTATCATAATTTAGAACTCATAGCCAAAGATCCTCAAAACTTAAGACGCAGGTTAAGTTTCATCTTAGGATGGTGCTTGATACATCAAAGAAAAATTGTCCAATAACATGGAAGAAATGTCTCATCAAAACTGTGATTCAGTATTTTTGGATAATAAAAGGTGATATCAAACTTACAAAAATACATCTGATCATCATAGGAGAAATGTTCATTATGTAGCATAGGATGTCATTACTTGAATGTTCTCAGGGAGGCAGCATGTCAAAGGCCTAGGTTCTAGTCCTGGCTCCATCACTAACCAACTGTGTGACCTTATTTCACCCATGAGCCTTGTTCTCACTAGTAATAGTAAACTGACACCAACCCTGCCTACCTCACAGGGATGTTGTGAAGGTTTAATTGGTATATGTTAAAGTTCTTTCAAAATTGTAAAAATGCTATATAACTCTGAGGAATTGTTAACATATTTGTTCTAAGATTATTAATAAAAAAAATTGAACTTATTTCTCATATTTTATTTAATGGCTTCAAAGAGGATGAATAAGGCCCATTAATTCTGAAATCCAAAAGACAAGATTTGCTTAATGTATGAATTAATTATAAATCAAGGTATAGCTTGCTTTTATTTGGAATCAGCATGTGACTCATCATAATGAAAGCAAAATAAATATGAAAGAAAATATGGGTTTAAATCTGTTAATAACATGCTTTTTATTTTTATTGAAATATAGTTGCTTTACAATGTTGTTTCTGCTGCACAGCAATGAATCAGCTATATATATATTAAAAAGGGATATATATATATATATATATATCCCTTTCTAATCCTTCCCATTTACACATGCTGTCTTTAATGGGAATTTATACATTTAACTGAGCCAGCCAGTGGGCGGTTTGCTCTTTCAGGTAAGACTGCTTTATCTTGCAGATCTCCCTTTCCTAATTACATCCGCCCATTCCAGCATCAAGAATGACATCAGACAGAAGCACTTCTAGGTGGAATTTTTTTTTAAGATGAAGATGTACTATAGTAAATTAGGTAACTGTCATCCTAAGTTCTTCCTTCTACAAGTAGGAAATAAGTGTCTTTAATTGGAATAAGAATATAGGGATACAGTCAGAATTCAGGGAATGGAAGATGTGGCCTAAGGGGTCCAGAGTGAAGAGAAGTACTCAAGAGGTAAGGAAAAAAAGAAACTAGTCAGGAGAGGTGCAGAGCAGTGTGTAACATACCACCATACATAACCCACACACACACATACCTGTTGTATGTGCATTAAGTAGCTCTAGATTGAAGGAAACCAGTCTTAACAGTGATTGATTGTTTCTAAGAAGGGAAACTGGCAGCTAGGGTAGGAAGGGGTCTTCTCATTGTGTGCCCCTTTTTGACTTTGGTATCATGTACTAGAAGGAAGTTTTACACATAAAAAGGAAAATAAGGGAAGCTGGAAACACTGAACTAAAGAAACTGAACTCATTTATGACATGATTATAATTTTTTTCTATATACCAGCATACATGTTTTCTGGAGGTTAAAAGTGAATTTGCTACACTTAAGCCTAAACCTTTGCAGTGTTTTATCAATAATTCCTAACTCTGTTATTAAACCAGGAAGCACATCTTTGTTCAATTCTACCTTATGTACTCATAAGTTGTTACGTACTGCCTTCCTTAACTCAGTTGTAAATTCCTTTAGGACATAAGTGTTATATTGCCTCCATTATGCCTCCATTATGTCCTAAGCATATAGCAGGTACTCAAATATTTGGCTGTTGGCATTTCCCCATTCATTTTCTGGATTAATGACTAAAATAAATGGGGAAGATCCTGGAAACGGAGTCTAGTAGAAAGCACTCGTACAATTGGGTTGATGGATGGATGAATTGGCAGTTGTAGAGTCTTAGGTTTATGGGCATTTACAATTCTTTCAGTTCCTTTGTACATTTGAAATAAAATGTTGGGGGAAAGGTAATCAGTAGGGGAAAAAAGTCATCAGTAGGCTGAAGTTCTGGCCCTGCTATGACATTAATTCACTGGATCAATGGGTAGTATCACTAGGCCTCACCAGCAAAAAGAGTGTACTAGAATTCCTGCTTTTCACATAAGGTTATAGCATACTATTAGAGGTATATAGAAACATGGTGTTTTTTTAAGATTAACTACAGCTATGAGGACAGTATTAATTAAAATACAAATGAACTTTTAGAAAAAAATTCAAGCCTTCAAAATTTGTTTAAAGCAGCCACGAAAATGTTCTTTTGCTGTTCTATCCAGAGTTAAGCAAAAGGTAGAATAAATAATATTTATTAATATTAATAAAATAGTCTACAGTAATCATCTCAGAGAGGCACAATGAAAAATCACCAGCCAAACCTGGATTTTAATCCCTGCTATTACTTACTGGCTCTATGATTGTGGCCAATAGTTTAACTATCTCTTTATCCAATAAAGGTGAAATATATACTCTAGTAAGTAAAACGCCCAGTAGAAAAATTCTGGTTAAACACGACCTTTTGAAAATACATGTTTACTTCTGCTCATTCCTGAAACTCCATTAAAATGACAGGAACAAGAAAGGAGGGACAATTACAAGGACAGTAAAAGAATCATGTCATTGGAATTACTTTGATCTTTTGATACAGTGTCATTAGATTTTCAGCAATAACAATGAATCAAAGCCTCTAATTCTGAGAAACTGCTGTGTAGGCTGAAATTCTACATATAACCAAATAGGCAAATATGAGTTAGATAAAGATACCTTCAGACACATAAAAATTTTACCTCCTAGGCACTCAATTTCTCATAAAGCTAATGGAGTCTTATGTTTCACAAAAGGAAGAGTAAAAGAAGAAAAGGTGGGGAGGGGAAGAGATTCAGGAAAGGGAAGGCCCAACACAGGAGTTTAAAGAAATCCCTAAGAGCTACCCCAGAGATTTCCTCTGGAAAGAAACCCCAGGGCAACAGCTATACAGGCAATCTAGGGGGCATCCAGGACAAACTGGAACAGGAACACAAGGACTCCAGAAGGGACATCTCTAATAAAAATGAACCAACTGGGACTTACCCCAGTGGTCCAGCAGTTAAGACCATGCTTCTGGCTGCAGGGGGCCCAGGTTTGATCCCTGCTTAGGAAGTTCCACATGCCACACAGTGCAGCCAAAAGAAAAAAAGAACCAACTGGTACGTTTGAGTATGTTGGGAATGAATCAGTGATAGATACACAGAAAAAAAGACACCAAGTTTTAAAACTATTTTTTAACTCCAAAGAAAAAAGGTATATAAGGAAATATAATCATGGCATAGTTCAGCTATGAATTGTAGTTACAATCACAATGTAGGCTTCTATTAATTAAATCTCAAATTATGACAAAACTATACTGGGAGAATCAAATAGGGGAAGTATATATGGAACAGAGGCTATAAGGGAGCTAAATCTCCCCATGTATGAAATTAACAGATACCTTGTTTAGGAAATCGAGATGTTAACAGTTTAAGCATATTACTTAGAATCATGGACACAGATGACCTGACCCCTTCCTCAAGATTCTGTTCTCATCCTAAATAACAAAATAGGACAGGAAAAAAAAATCCAGTTTCAATGGATCTTTTTATTTAATATGTCATCAACTTCATCTCCCTCCGTACCAATAATTGGAATTTCATCTTGTTTTCATGCTGAGTGGTAAAGCAATGACAAAGCTAATCAGAATAAGCTACTTCAGAAAGAGAACTAAGCTAACACAGCCCACTTTAACAGGCATAATATAAATATATGTACTCTAGAATGCACAACGGTTTAGTCTCTAAGAAATTCAAATGGGATCTTGAAGAATGTAGGCAATTCCCAGGTACAGCAAAGATGAGCTGAGATGTTCTGCAACTGTTTGAGGGTTCCTGGCACTACATCCCTTGGCTACTAGCTGATTCTTGACAAAGGGGAAGACATTAGCTAATGCCAAGTGGAGATGCAGACAGTGCTATGTTGACTTAGGGGCTATGCACAGGAACCAGAAGGCAGAAAAGTACTAAACACTGCTGAGAGCATCCACTCCAGGAAGCACTTTACCTGTTTTTGAGAGAACACACACACACACAAACACACACACACGGTCAGCATTACTATAAGATCCACTAAGCCAGATCTGTCCCCTCCTATCTTCCTAATAACATAGCAGTTCTTCTCTAGGATATATGGCCAGGAGTTGAGTAACTTCTACATTCTGGGCCCCAGGTATACTAGTGTGTAACCTCTTTGAGAATAAAAGTCTTCCCATCTGGCCCTCCCCACATCAAATGGAACCCAGGAGCTTTACTTGACGTTCCTCCTTTTGTATTGCCCATGACTTCTAATGACAACCCTACCACCTACTGTCTCCACCCCATTCTACTTAACTCTTACTGCATAAACCCTGTCATTCCTCCAAATAAGCCAAAAACATTAAAGATCCTCACCTTCCAGGAGCTCTAAACTGGCACCACCCCCAGTGCTCACATGACTGACTTTATCCTCTGTGTTCCATTTGGCACAGCAAGTAGCAGTGTCTCCACCACCTGTTGAACAAAAGCCAAATAAAAAGGGGAAAGAAGAGAAGAGAAAAAAGACTGGCACCAAAATTATAAGGCACTGTGTTCTCAAGCCCAAAAGGTAGCTGATAACCCCCCAACTCCATCTCATTTAGAGGTTTCTCCATGAATCATATACCCACTTAGCTCTCAAGATCCACCCAGCACCAAGGAACCTAGGAAAAGTGAACTATTTCTCCTCTACTTTCCTCTGATCTGCTAGCTCACATGGCATTAGCTTTGTACCCTTTACCTATGATGGTGATGCAGCCCCTGGAAGTGGCTTTCACCACCTCATCCATAAGGGCTTTGGTTCCTCGGGCAAAAGCTTCCCATTCAAATACACCCACAGGTCCATTCCACACGATCTGCTTAGCCCGAGCAACAGCCTCAGCATACTTCTTACTGCTCTCAGGACCACAGTCCAAGCCCTAAAAGGCAGATTTAAAAAGAGAGGATGAGCTACCAAGAAAAGCTACTTAGAGGAGCAAATACCACACCTCCACCAAAACCAGAACTCAAGGCTGAATATCAGAGTGTCTTCTAGAACTAAAAGATACAAGATACATTTCATTCTTTAAAATTACAAACTTGTTCATATCCTTTATGGAAGATCAAGTCTAAGGGAAAACCTCAAAAGTTATTTGATAAAAACATTTTTAGCCACATTATTTTATGACTGTAACTAGCTCAGTGGTTTTCAACTAGGGTCAATTCCACCCCTCCCTAGGGAACACATGGTAATATCTCAACATTTTTGTCTATCATGATTTAGAGGTGGTAGGGAGTTGCTACTTAGTATCTAGTGGGCAAACAGTCCTTAAACATTCTACAATGCAACAACAGCCCTCCATAACTAAAACTACCTGAGATGTCAGTAGTGCCGAGGTTGAAAAACACTAAACTAGATCAGTGGTGCTCAAACCTTGTGGTGCATCAGAATCATCAGGATGGCTTGTTAAAGCACAAATTTCTGGGCCCTACTCCCAGTTTCTGCTTCAGCAGGTTGGGAAAAGGGGGCAGGAATTTGCAGTTTTTAACAAGCTTCAAAATGATGCTGCTGTTCTTGGAACCACACTTAAAGCCACATGCCTAACAAAAGGACAGTGACTAAGCAAAGTAGTATGTCAACATTAACAATTTTCTACAGATATTAGAATGATAACAAATGGAGAGTACTACAATCAACTATTTAAATAAGTCCTTAATATACACATAGATTTTTCCCTGCTTGTAATAATTGTACTACCTTAATGTTTTCATATACAAAAAAATTCTTATACAGGGTTCTAGGCAGAAATAATAATATTTAATCCAACAGAACAGCCCAAACTATGAAAGTACATAGCATCATCCACAGCAATCAGTTAAGTACTTAATAAACATTAAATAGATGAAGAAACAAAAAGCAGTTTTGCCCTCACTTTTCAAATGAAAAGTCTTAGCAGCAATCTGATACCACTGCTTTTGCCCCATGGACTCTCCCTGAAGGAAGGGCTCACTGCCATATTTGGAGCACTTCCTTTAATTTTTTATTAGTTGAATGAATGATACCAAAATGTATTTGTTCACTCATACTACCAACCACCCAAGTGACTCACCATCCAGCCAGCAGGTATGCCAGAGGCCACAGTGGCTTGGCCAGTCTTGGCATTCTCATCAAACTTATCAGCAGTGACAAAGTCAACAGGCAAAGTAATCTTCACGCCATTCTTGTCAGCTTTGGACATCAGGTCTTTGACAATCTTGGATCCCTCTTCATCAAACAAAGAAGTGCCAATCTATATAGGGAAGTCAAGATGAGGAAGGTCAGCCTATATACTAAGAATGTGGTTACCTCACAAAGCAGACAGTATGAAATACAGCACAATATAAAGGAATAATTCTAAGACAAAAGAAAAACAACTTGCAAAATAAATAAAAATGGAGTTTTTAGGGCTCATGCCATAAGCTAATTTCCTTTGTAAATTTACATAACCTATTTCTCATGGAGAGCTATTTCACATCTACTTGGCATCGGTTTCCTACCTCCATGTTGTTGAGCACCTTAAGGAAGGTAAAGGCCATTCCACCACCAATAATCATTTCATTGACTTTGTCCAGCATATTACTGATCAGCTGGATCTTGTCTGCAACTTTAGCTCTGGAAGGGAAAGCAAGAATCATCACCAAAAGAACAAAGGACTAAAGAGCTGGTATTACACAAAGCCTGAGGTTTTATATCAAGGGACAGGAACAGAGAAATGTCCCACAGAGTGAGAAAAGTACTGGCTCTCAGCCTGGTGCTCTGTGAAGACCTATAGGGGTGGGATGGGGGTGGTGGGAGGAAGTCTCAAGAGGGAAGGGATATATATATTCTTATAGCTGATTCATGTTGTTGTACAGCAGAAACCAACACTGTTAAGCAATTATCCTCCAATTAAACATTAAAAAAATATTTTTTAAAAAGTACTGGCTAGCTTTGCCCTATGTTTCTCCAACACCAAAAAGCCAATCCATTACTAAGAAATCTTTTTAAGGTGTGGCTCTTGGCCAAGAAGGGCTTAGAAGACTTGCAATCATCTAAAGAAATCACAAGTTCCAAATAGATCTGTTTTGTCCCTCTTATTCCCCCAAAATCAAAGGTCAAGACTGGTAATTATACTTGAGAAAGATTGCTAATTGTGGGATCCCTAAGCTCACTGAGAACTGTCCTAACCCTAAAGCAGGTATCAAATTACATACCAAACAAATATATACTGAGCAAAAATAGACAAGATATTCACACTCTTAGGTCCATGTTTAGTTGCTGGAACATTTGCTTTATGGCATTCATTATTCTATTGGACCACTTGATTCAACACATTGGTTGTGGGACTTCCCTGGTAGTCCAGTGCCTAAGACTTTGCATTCCAATGCAGGGGGTGTGGGTTTGATCCCTGGTCAGGGATCTAATATCCCACATGCCTCATTACCAAAAAAACAAAATGTAAAACAGAAGTAATGGTGTAATAAATTCAATAAAGACTTTAAAAATGGTCCACATCAAAAAAAAAAAAATCTTAAAAAGCACTGAGTACTTACTCTGTGCCAAGCACTGTTCTAGGTCTTTAAGAAACATAAACATCACTGGGCAAAAGCAAAGATCCCTACCCCCTTGGAGCTTATATTCTAGAAGAGGGAAATAAGATAATCAACACAGATGTACCTTTCACCTCCCTGTGAGAGAAATATACATATCTAAACAGAAGAAATGGAGAAGGCGATGGCACCCCCCTCCAGTACTCTTGCCTGGAAAATCCCATGGATGGAGGAGCCTGGTAGGCTGCAGTCCATGGGGTCGTGAAGAGTCGGACACGACTGAGCGACTTCACTTTCACTTTTCACTTTCATGCATTGGAGAAGGAAATGGCAACCCACTCCAGTGTTCCTGCCTGGAGAATCCCAAGGATGGGGAAGCCTGGTGGGCTGCCGTCTATGGGGTTGTGCAGGGTCGGACACGACTGAAGCGACTTAGCAGCAGCAAACAGAAGAAAGGAGAAGGCAATGGCACCCCACTCCAGTACTCTTGCCTGGAAAATCCCATGGATGGAGGAGCCTGGTAGGCTGTAGTCCATGGGGTCGCTAAGAGTCAGACATGACTGAACGACTTCCCTTTCACTTCTCACTTTCATGCATTGGAGAAGGAAATGGCAACCCACTCGTGTTCTTGCCTGGAGAATCCCAGGGATAGGGGCGCCTGGTGGGCTTCCATCTATGGGGTCGCACAGAGTCGGACAAGACTGAAGCGACTTAGCAGCAAACAGAAGAAAAACAAATTCACTTGAAGCACAACCTTTAAAATCCTTCACATAAGTAATGGCTTGCTTTCCACAAATATTCCTATATATCTAAGTGAAGTGAAGTTGCTCAGTCGTTTCTGACTCTTTGCAACCCCATGGGATTCTCCAGGCAAGAATACTGGACTGGGTTGCCATTTCTTCCAGGGGATCTTCCAGACCCAGGGATTGAACCCAGGTCTCCTGCATTGCAGGCAGACCCTTTAACCTCTGAGCCACCAGGGCAGACCCCCCTATATATATCTAAATCCCACTTAAATAAGCAAATCACCTTGGGCTTATTTGCCTCTTCATTCAATAAACAAGATGATATCTATTCTGTAAGAGGCCTTATGCTAGGATTTGTGAAATGGAGGTTCAAAACAATAGTGATGTGGGAGAATGGATGGCAAGAGACTACTGATCTCTCACTTGTAAAGACTGATCACCACCAAGAGTAAAAATGGATTAACTGCTTTATACAAAAACATACACATACACACACAGAGAGTGAGAGGGAAACAGAAAGGATGAAAAGAGACTCAACATATAAAGAACATGGGATATTCTATACATCAAATACCCTGTTTCTTCAACAAATCAATGGAATGAAAAATAATAAGAGGGAACTATTATAAAATAATTAGGGTTAAGGTTATAAAAAATAGGAGAAGGCAATGGCACCCCACTCCAGTACTCTTGCCTGGAAAATCCCATGGATGGAGGAGCCTGGTAGGCTGCAGTCCATGGGGTCGCTGAGGGTCGGACACGACTGAGCGACTTCACTTTCACTTTTCACTTTCATGCATTGGAGAAGGAAATGGCAACCCACTCCAGTATTCTTGCCTGGAGAATGCCAGGGATGGGAGAGCCTGGTGGGCTGCCGTCTATGTGGTCGCAGAGTCAGACATGACTGAAGCGACTTAGCAGCAGCATTATAAAATAAAATATACCTAACAACAAAATGGCACCCCATTCTAGTACTCTTGCCTGGAAAGTCCCATGGACAGAGGAGCCTGGTGGGCTGCAGTCCATGGGGTCGCAAAGAGTCGGACACGACTGAGTGACTTCACTTTCACTTTTCACTTTCATGCATTGGAGAAGGAAATGGCAACCCACTCCAGTGTTCTTGCCTGGAGAATCCCAGGGACGGGGAAGCCTGGTGGGCTGCCGTCTATGGGGTCACACAGAGTCGGACACGACTGAAGCGACTTAGCAGCAACAACCATATACAATGCATAGATTTCATTTGGATCCTTATTCAAACAAACTGACTGTAAAAGACATTTCTGAAATGATGGAGAATTTCTGAATATAGACTGGGTATTGGATGACAGTATTAATAATAAGACTCTTAAATTTTGTTAGGTTTAACAGGTGGTTATTTTAAAAGAAATCTCAAGCTATGAGATGTATACAGAAGTATAAGAAATGAAATTATATGATATCTAAGGCTTGCTTTCAAACACTCCTGACATAAAAAGGATTAGAGGACAGATGAAACTGGATTGGCAAAAATGCCAGTAATTATTAGAACAGGGTAATAGGTACCTGTGAGTTTATTATACTATTTCAACTTCTATAATGTTTGAATGTTTCTACAACAATGTTTTGGGTTTTTTTCTCTTTTTGGCCACACTGCATGGCTTGTGGAATCTTAGTTCCCTTACCAGGGGTAGAATCTGGGCAGTGAAAGCAAGGAGTCCTAACCACTGGACCACTAGGGAATTCCCAACAGAATAATTTTTTTAATTAAATACAAATTCTTCCCCTATATTGTTAATGTTCTCAGGGACACTACATTGCAAGAAAGGTGGCCAAAAAAAACCCTCCGTGTAAACTTCCCCCAAATAGCAATTTTAGGCAGAGTCCAAAACCTAATCATAAGCACTAGGTAGCACTCACTCCCATATTCCAGGTCTAGAGAAGGACTGAGAACAAAACTCAAGTCCTAGTCTCCAGAGAAGCAAAGATCAGAGGCTGACCTTTATAATCCAGTGCACAAGAGTGGCAATGCTTCCAGGACACAGATTCAAGTACCTACCTTAACTATTTTTAGGACCCTGAAACTGGGCTCATGAAGCCTGGACAGCAACTATGCTACCTGAAATTGACACCCAACTCCAGAATCAGCTTTCATAGGGAAATGCTGAGTGTGTTCAGTCCCATGGGAAAATAATACCCTGCTCATAAAAGGGTCAGGAGCATCTAGCCATAAAGAGGCTGCTATCTAGAGAGTCGTGCCAAGTGACAAGATCTTATCCAGGAAGTCCCAGGTCTCTGTCCCTACTTTATCACCTAAAATGTATCCTCCTAGTCTCTTGACCTACACTTCTGAAATTTCTACTTTTAACTAAACCAGTAGCATATCACTATTCAGAGTACTCTTCCCCATAGGAGAAAATATAAAAAGGTATCGGATCTGAAAAAATGAGTTCCAAATAATATATTCAACACATATAAGGAGGTTTTCATATCTGAAAGGCTCAAGTGCTTCAAAAATTGTTAGATGAGCATTAGTGGGTAATAGTGGATCTTTCCAATTCTTCTCCCCAGAACCATTTTCTATCCTTTCTAGCCCTGTTCTCTGTCCCAGGAGGCTGACCTGCATAGACTGCATCAAGGAGGTCCTCTGCCCTCTGACATCCAGCTGGGTTGCAGCCCATTGTGGGTAAGAGGGGATACATCAATAGGACATTAAAATGAGATCAGAGTATCTATTTCCCTGGCTCCTTCCCTGCTAGATGACTATCCTCCATCCCTTGACCAAAGGCTATACAGTTCTTATCAGAGGTCCATCTCCACACAACTACCCTCTCTGGATTCTGGTAACCATCACTTCCCTTTTGCCCTTCAGGTCTAAGGGTGGTGATGATGGTTTCCTCAGATGACTGTATAGTCCCTTTTGTGTTTCCCTAAACCCCACCCACACCTTTGCAGATACTCCCTTTATTAAATTTTCCTCAGTCACCCAGTTTGATTGTGCTAATAACAATAAACCACCCAATTTATGGCCTCATGCTTGTGCTCAGTCACTTCAGTTATGTCTGACACTTTGTGACCCTATGGACTGTAGCCCGCCAGGCTCCTCTGTCCATGGGATTTCCCAAGGAAGAATACTGGAGTGGGTAAGCTATTCTGTCCTCCAGGGGATCTTCTTGACCCAGGGATTGAACCCACGTCTCCTGCAGCTCCTGTATTGCAGGCAGATTCTTTACCACTGAGCCATCAAGGAAGCCCAAGTTATGGCCTACTAGCAGGTAGGCCCAGATATTGAAGAAAGTGGGGAAAACCAATAGACCATTCAGGTATGACCTAAATCAAATCCCTTATGATTATACAGTGGAAGTGAGAAATAGATTTAAGGGACTAGGTTTGATAGAGTGCCTGATGAACTATGGACGGAGGTTCGTGTCATTGTACAGGAGACAGAGAGCAAGACCATTCCCAAGAAAAAGAAATACAAAAAAGCAAAATGGCTATCTGAGGAGGCCTTACAGGTAGCTGTGAAAAGAAGAGAAGTGAAAAGAAAAGGAGAAAAGGAAAGATATACCCATTTGAATGCAGAGTTCCAAAGAACAGCAAGGAAAGATAAGAAAGCCTTCCTCAGGGATCAGTGCAAAGAAAATAGAGGAAAATAATAGAATGGGAAAGACTAGAGATCACTTCAACAAAGGTCTGTCTAGTCAAGGCTATGGTTTTTCCAGTAGTCATGTATGGTTGTGAGTGTTGGACTGTAAAGAAAGCTGAGCGCTGAAGAATTGATGCTTTTGGACTGTGATGTTGGAGAAGACTCCTGAGAGTCCCTTGGAATGTGAAGAGATCCAACCAATCCATCCTAAAGGAGATCAGTCCTGAGTGTTCATTGGAAGGACTGATGTTGAAGCTGAAACTCCAATACTTTGGCCACCTGATGCAAAAAGCTGACTCATTTGAAAAGACCCTGATGCTAGGAAAGACTGACGACAGGTGGACAAGGGGATGACAAAGGATGAGATGGTTGGTTAGCATCACCGACTCAATGGACATGAGTAGACTCCAGGAGTTGGCAATGGACAGGGAGGCCTAGTGTGCTGCATTCCATGGGGTTGCAAAGAGTCAGACACAACTGAGCGACTAAACTGAACTGAACTGAACCAGGTATAAAACACTACTTAAAGCATGATCTTGAAGAGTTCTCTGTACCCGCCCAGGATGGCCAGGAACGGTCGCTCAGGGCTCTCCAAGGCCTTGGCAAAGTAGTTCAACTCCTTCTTCATCAAAAAACCTCCAGCCTTCTTTGGCAGATTTACTCCTACCATGGAGCTAGAAAGGAACAGAGACATTCAAATTTTAGTCAATCCTTAGCAATTCTCCCAATTCTAAAGGCCTTCTCCTTATCACTGAAATACTTTCACTTTTGAGACACCAGGACACCATGGTTTTCATCCCCAAACTACAACAAAACACTTAAGTACAAGATAAGGTTTTTGGCTAATAATGCAGGATAAAGCATAATAATGCAGTGAAAAGTAACTACCTTAAGTAGAATTTAAGATACCCAATTAATAGTCTTCAGGCCAAGGGTTTAACCACAATAAATTATCAGCCAGGTGATGCCAACAGGGAAGGATTCCTCGGTTTGCTTCCTACTGATAGCCTAAGACTCTGCTCCCACAGCAATCACAAAGGGAGAGCTCTCCATGAAATATCCGAAGTAAGACAGAACAACATCTTCCTAAAGCTCGACAAAAAGTTTCACAATCCTCAACATTTTTTACTTTTATTTCATCTTTAGATCAGGGATACTCAACAAGAACCACAGTTTTATTTGTAGCTCCAATTAGAGATAGAATCCAAAAAGACCACAATACAACACAGAAATTTCCAAAACTATTCCAGAGCTTTGGCTGCTTAAGTAAACAGAGAAATAATGCTCTCCCCGTTTGACAATGAACAAAAAACTTTTAGTACCTGTGGGCTCGGTGAGCAGTGCCAAAAGCATCATTGACATAAACATCCCCTAGCTTAGAAAGTGAAGCTCGGAAGGCTTCTATTTTGGTTGGCTCAGCTTTAACCTGAAGAGAAAAACAAAAAAGGGAGATATTGATGATTCCAAAGAAACTATAAAAGCATTTCATACCAAGAGTCCTCTTCAACATATCTAAAGACCCTGAGTTGGCAGGATAGCAATTTTTAAAACTAGCAACAGGATCTGTTCTTTCTTCCAAATATTCCAGATCTTTTGCTCATTTCTGTATGTTTCTGCTCTCCTTTGCCTTCCCTCAAATTGCAAGCCTAAGATTCCTAAATCACAGCTTAACCTCTAATCACATCCTACTGGTCTCTCTCCAGCTCCTAGGACAAAATACAAATTATCCTTCTCTCTCCTTGACTCATTGCTTCATTTTAACATATTCTCCTTGTAAAATTTAGGATTATACTTGTGTCAAGCTGCTAGCTGCCAAGACTCATACATATTTCTCATGAAAGCAACAAGGACAAGCTGGGGCAGAGAAGGCAGATGGAAACCTGACAACAGAAAAGCACCTCAGAAACACTGTATATATCAAAAGGAGGTAATTCATATAGCTTTCCCTGGAAGTTAGGCATCTGAGAAAACAATATACTTCTACAAAAAAGACAGAGGACAGAAAGTTGATGTAAAACATATGGCTTTGAATGTCAGCTCATTATCCAGGGATACTACCCTTTTCATAGGGGAAAGAAAGCAGGACAGCAGGATAAACAATGAGTCTCCAGTAAGAAACAAAGCAAAGATGCATAGAAAACCAGATGAGGGGGATTATGACAGAGAAGTATCAAAGCAGATGTTTAGTCACTGTCCACTCCCCTTCTCCTATATATTGAAATGAAGAAGGCTGTCACAAAGAACGGGCTTTCCTCTAGTGGCCCAAAGAACACAGGGGCACTAATGCTAAAACTAAAGTGTAGAGCCCCCATAATCTCTTTAAAATGGAATATTATCTGCCACCGCTGACTGCAAGATGTGTAGTCATGAAAACACTGCCCAAATGCCAGGAGACCTGGGTTCTAGGCCCACGTCTGACACTAATTTACTGTGTAACCTTTGTCAAGTTTTTCTCTATCCTTTCCCATCTATTAAAAAGGGAAGATAACTTCTCTAAGAACTGTTCATGGGAAAATGACACAAATTAAAAGCTATCTATGAAAAAGGTATTGTAAAAATTAGTAATAATCAGAACCTATTTCTCATTTTTTATCTGCCAGGAACCAGAAGGAAGAGAATGCTCCTAAAAGATAATGCAGGTACCCTGCATAAAGGAAAAAGTTCATGCCTCACTTCGTTTTTTATTCACTTTGAACTTATGGCTGGCTCGCTCCAAAAATTTCAAGCATGAAAAGCCACTGAACACTAAATGTAAAGTAAACTACCCACAAAGACATAGACTAGCACAGTTGGTTCATCACTTACTGTATATAACGATTTGCCTCAACCTGCCTCCTGCCATTTCTAAGCCCAAGAGTTTGAGTTTCAGCTTGAGTTTCAGTCTAAAAGGGCACCAAATTTTAGGTCAGCATTTAACTCCTACTACTGTAGCAAGACCATGCCAAAGGCAAGATAAGGCAAGACCTGAGCCTGCAGTGCTAAGAAAAGAAACTGCTTGAAAGCAGGCACTCTGATGACCTTAAGAAATGTCAGAAGCACAACAGGAGATTGAGATGCTAGCCTCAGAGCATCTTGTTCCCCAACATACTAAAGACATTAAGATTGGAAAGTATAAAGGGTGCTCTCTGATTCCCTTCTTATTTCTTAAGATAAGGAATGACAAGTACCTTCATATTTAAAAAAAAAAAACAAAAAAACCTAGGTCTCAGGAAGGCAGTTATTTCTGGAGTTACTTCTCCACTGATCTCCAGTAGCATGCATGCCCAGTTGTATCCAATTCTTTGCGACCCTATGGACTGTAGCCCACCAGGCACCTCTGTTCACGGGATTTCCCAGGCAAGAATACTGGAGTAGGTTGCCAGTATTTTATGAATCCATTTAATGAATCATTTAATGAATTCATTTAATGAATCCTCCAGGGGATCTTCCCCACCCAGGGATCGAACCCAAGGCTCCTGCATTGGCTGGTGGGTTCTTTACCAATGAGCCATGTGAGAAGTCCAGCTTCCTTTCTACAAATAGGCAAATTCGAAATCATCCTCAAAAGAGCCAGCTCTATCATTTAGTATTTAAATCCTGGTTGTCAGGTCACGGTAATCTATGTTGTGGGTATCTATGGTTGCCTTTTAAATTTTTTTTGGTTTTTTCCCCTATGGTTGCTTTTGTACAACAATGACAGAGTTGACTAGTTCCAATAGAAACCATATAAGGTTGTGACTGACCATCTGACCCACAAAGCCTATAATATTTGTTGTCTGACTCTTTACATAAAGTTTGCTTATTGATGGACTGAGCTACATACAAAGCCCAGCAACAGTACTCCTCCTCCTAACTTTAGTCAAATAACTGCCTTTCTGAGACCTAGGTTTTTTTTTTTTTTTTAAATATGAAGGTACCTGTCATTCTTTATCTTAAGAAATTCAGAGAAAGATCCTTTACACTTAAGAAAAGTGCCTTAAACCCAAGGTAATATCATCATGACCATTATCTACCTAACTCAATCAAATGTTCCAAATAGTCCCTTTCCACTTGACTTACGAAAGTACTTTTTCTGGTCACATGATTCTTTTATAAGAAAACCCCAATGATATCAAATTTAATTTACTGTTTTAAAAGTAACAAGTTCAAGCTTTAAGTTAATTCCCCTTCTAAATAAGAATACAGATTATTCTTCCATAATACACTAGGGCCTGCTGCTTATAAAAACTGTTCTAGCCCTGACAAAAAAATCTAAAACTGGCTCTGCTGGAAGAACAGCTGGTATATCATGAATACTCACTCCCCATAACCACCTGTAAATGTCTGCTCTCAGTCCTTGGGAACGATAGCCTACATTCTGATAGGATATTATCACATACTATTAGAAAAATACATCTTCATATATCAAAGGCCAGGTGTGTAACAAAGGGACAATTAGAAGCAGCATGTTCACCAAATACTCTTACACCCAAATGGTGTTCACATCTTTCCAAGGTATTTCAAAAACACTTGAGCATGATGAGGAGGGCTTCCAGGGCTGGCAATATCTTATTCTCTGACCTCGGTGGTGGTTACACAGGTGTGCTTACTTTGTGATAATTCATCAAGCTGTGCATTTATATATGTATTTCAATAAAAAGGTGTCAAAATAAACATGAGCTTCTTCTATTCTTCAATCACAGTCTCATGTACTCAGCCCTCCTCACCCCTACTAATGTCGAAATCACAGGTCCTACCTTGTTCCCAGAAGCATCTTTTCCCTTCCCTTCTTCCTCCACATGAAAACGAAGGTTCTCCAGCAGGATGACAGACCCAGCAGCTGGGTCAGCACAAGCCTTCTCCACTTCTGGGCCCACACAGTCCTTCAAGAACAAAACATCCCTGGAGAGATTATGACACAGAAACACTTGAACAGTCTGAATGTTAAGAACCAGCAACAACATACTTGACAACATCTCCTGTCACAGAGTTGACAAGAGCCTGAAACATACTTGCCCAGCAGAGATTTGAGTTCTACAGCAACTGGCTGCAAGGAGTACTTATCAGGCATGGGGACACCATCAGGCCGGCCCAGGTGGCTCATAAGAACAACTGACTTGGCTCCACTGTCCAAGCAGTATTTGATGCTTGGAACAGCAGCCTTGATCCTGCAACCAAGAAGAGACAGCAAGTAGAATAAGGCTACTCCTAAGAATTAGTGAGAACTATTTTATTCATGGCCTCATAAAACATAAAGCCTTTCTTCTCCAAATTCCTTCAAATCTGTCAGCAACTCAGTGATGGTCCTCAGGTTCATGTGTAGGGGAAGAAGTTAATAGGATGTCAACCCTCTACCTAGGGTTATACAATTTCATCATGTTTTGCACCTTGTGCAGAAAAAAAATTAATATAGTAGGACGGAAACTGCTGTCTTCAGAAGGACCTGCTTGCGAGGTTGGCCCTCGGCTGGTGTCTGGGAACTTGGCTTTTGAGCTGGTCCTTCAGTTCTCTGACAAAGGCTGTTCACAGTTCCTAGATCGTCTGTACAAACAGGTTTATATTCAACACTTGCTTCCCTCCAGGAGTAAGGAATTTTGGTAGCTGCTGGACAGAGGGTACCTATGTGATCAGCTCCCAGTAAAAATCTTGGGAGTTGAGTCTCTGAAGGGCTTTTCTGGGCAGAGATATCACACACAATTACTGCATTTTCACTGCTGGAGAAAAGGACCACACTTGGTGTCATGAGGGGGAGAGAGCATGGAAACCTAAGCATGGATTTCTCCAGATTCTGCCTGTGTCTTTTCCGCTTGCTGATCCTGTCATGCATCCTTTCACTTTAATAAACTTTAGCAGTGAATCCTTTCACCTTAATAAACTTTAGCAGTGAATCCTTCTAGTGAATCACCAAACATGTGGGTGCTTTTAGGGACCTCTGAAATACCCTAAGTGTTTGACTTTGGAAGAAATATAAAATTCTCAAATTTTGAAACCATTAAAAGAAATTTGGGGAAAACTGAAAAAACGTTACTTTTCAGTACCCATTACAAAATCCTAAGTCACTTTTTATGTAGGATAAAATAAATACATTATATAAAATGTGGTTTACATAACACATTGCGTTTACTAAATTATAGTTTAACCAAAAGTTTATTTAACTTCTTTAAACACTTCAATTTTTGTTACAAACCCAATACTAACTTTCCATTCATGGCAGTACTTAAGAAATTAAACCTGATAACAAAGAAAATATTTATTTATTCAACAAATATTTGTTGAATGCTACTTTTGTAGCAGCTACTATATCAGATTCTGAGAATACAACAGTGAATAAAATAATTTCTGCTCTCACAGAAGTGATAAGAACTATGGAGAAAATAAAGCAAGGTACAGTGACAAGAACGACTGGAGAATAGTGGTGGAGGGGATTTTAGAGAGGGTAGCCAGGGAAGGTCTCTCTAATAAGATGACATTTCAGCAAAGAATGGAATAATAAAAAGCCAAGTTATATTTCTAACTATCTTATGCTATTTGGCAGATATAAAAACTCAATTATACCAAATAAACAAGAAACCTTCATCAGGTACATTTGCCCAATGAAACCAAATTAATCTTCAGTGCTTTCCCTTAACAGTCAAGTTCTATTAGTTCTAATGCTTCATTTTATTTATCAACTCCACGGATTTCTGAAAATGAAGATCTACTCAGACTTGTTTCTCTGCTTTCTACTCATAAAATACCTTGATAGGCATATTTCTAATCTTTTATGTATGTTGCAGAAAATAACAAAAAAGCCAAGAAGGGTCAGAGATGGCTTATACAAAGACCTTTCACTATGGTGCAGGAGGGATGTGCTTGACAGAATGCCAGGCTCTATTCTGGGGCCAATATCTAAAAATGTTCTAGGTCTATACCTGTACCGTCCAATATGGTAGCCATTAGCCACAGGGACCTCCTGAATACTGGATATGTGGTTAGCCAGACTGGTATGTTGTCTAAGAGTAAAATATGTATTGGATCTCAAATACTTAATACCAAAAAAGTTAAATGTTCCTTTCATTAATTTTTAATTGATTATATATTAAAATGATTATTTGGAGCTTACTGGATTAAATATATTAAAATTAAGTTAATCTGTTTGTTTACTTTTTAATGGGACAACTAGAAAATCTTAAATTACATGTGGCTTTTATTATATTTTTACTAGACAGCACAGGCCTAGATCATTAGAACATACCTTTCCAGCTCAAACCCTTCATTTAAAATAAAAATCTTTTAGAATCTAATCAAAAGCAAGAACAATACTATCACTTAAAATTTCTGCTTCTGAATCTAGGAGCCAAGACATGGACAGCCTGAACAAGACATGTGGAGAGCCTAAACTGACTGAAAGTATTACTTCCAAAGTCTTTTCCCTTAAATCAAAATTCTCAAAAACTGATTTTATGGGGGCCAGTTAGAATAGGGGCTTGTAAAACTACATGAACAGTTCTTCATTTTGCAGGAAAGCTAAGTAACCTTAAACCTTGATAATCTTTAAAAATGTACAACCTCAAATTCTTCAAATTAAAAAAAAGGAGGAAAAAAATCACCTTCTTAAAATGATTTTTTTTCAATTTCTAAATTGTCATAAGAAAGCAAACCAGATGGTGGGTTGGTTGAAAGCCAAGATCATGCAGCTTAAGTTGCCATAATTCTACAATAAGAATGGAAAACCATTTCATTACATATACTCAGACCCACGTACATCTTAAACCTAGCTCAGGGTGTAGCAGGGACATTACCTCTGGTTGTTTGTTATCTGGTTGTTCTTCATAGGAACATTGAAGTCTACTCTGAAAAAGAAACAAAGTGTCAAGTTCAGAGCCACAATCAAATTATCATTCCCTCAAAGATTATGAGAGGTACTTTTAGTGAACCAGTTAAATAAGTGGAAGTTCAAAAGTCACCTTAAAAATAATCAGCAGTATTAGAAGATAGTGATTAGCCATGTGGAAGAGAGTGGGAGTAGTGACTTAGACAGGACACCAGAGGGAGCTTCAGGGGTTCTGATATTGTTCTCTTTCTTGATGTTGGTGACAAATGTGCTCTTTCTGTGATAATTCTTTGAGCTTTTGATTTGTGCCCTTTTAGGTATGTATTTCACACTTTTTAAGAGGAAAATTTTAAAAAAATCACAGGAACAAGCCCTGAAGACCTGGGAAGCTGAAACTAGTTCCATCTAAAAAGATTTCTATATGGGCCCAGCATGCTACTAACAATGGTGGCAGCCTGAAGGGTAAGGTTATAAAGAACACATCTGGATTCTGATTTCCCTGGTATTATTTCTGGGTCCTAATGAAGCAAACATTTCTCAAAAGAAAAAAAAATGGAAAAATAAAACACACCAAGAGAGTATCATTCGTTTTGGACGAAGTTTGGGACCTCAGGACCAGAAAGAAACCCAGTGTCCAAGGCTAAGTTCACACAGTATCCTTCAAGCAAAACAGTCAATAACCATAAGATAGCTTCTTTCTAAAAGCCTGATAGGACATTTTGCTGTACACCTGAAACTAACACAATATTGTAAATCAACTATACTTCAATTTTTTAAAAAACTTATTTAAAAAAAAAAAAAAAAAAAAACCTGAGAGGATGGAACATGTGACCCTACCCACCTAACAAACAGACAATCAGAAGAGAAGTGATCAAGACAGCACAGGCAGGGAATTCCCTGGCAGTCCAGTGGTTAAGACTCAGCGCTTCCACTGCCAAGGGTCCAGGTTCAATCCCTGGTTGGTGAACTAAGATCCCAAAAGCCACAGGGCATGGCCAGGGCAGGGGAAAAAAATATAGCAGTTTCCTTTCTTATGCAACTTCTTGCTGCTTTATCATTTTTAAGAACTTGTCATTCCTTCCCCTTTCTTCCAGATAGACTGGAACCTCAATCCCCTAGAAAGCAATGATGTGTGGTGGCTAGCTATCTGTAAGGTTTCACCTGCCAAGATCCTTTTTAAGTTGATTTCTTTTTCATCTATAGAATGGAGATGATAGTATCTACTTCACAGTTATTGTGAGAATTAAATGAGTTAGCGATCTGCAAAGTGCTTAGGAGAGTAACTGATAAACAGTGCCATAAAAGTGGTAACTATTATTATTCATGTGAGGACTTCTCCAAAACATGATTCTGTGATCTAAAAGGCACATCAACCATTACTAAAAACAGCTAGCAGCACGCACCAAAGGACAACAGTGAAGGTGTGACTGATTCAAAAAGACTTGTTGCTGTGTCTGACCATAAAGCTCCATCACTAGTCCTTCCTCTCTTAGGCTGAGGCTTGGCAGACAATTACAAAATCCTAAACCAACTAAGAAGACCACCAATTTCCTATGCCTCCTAGGCCTGTACGCTACTTCACTGAAGAATAACCTTTCCAAAGAGGAGTTGAAGGATTAATTCTATATTCAAATACTTTATTTAAAATCTTGAAAAATAAAAGCAGTATGCCTCTGAAAAAAGAAACAGTCTACTTAACTTCAGGCTACTTGATTCTGATTCTAAGCATCTTCTTTAAATATCCTAAGCAAGGCTCAGAGCATTCCAAAGAGGATAGAGTATCTCATCATGGATCATTTTCCCCCACCCTCTGCAGACTCCAAGAAGGCCCACATTCAAAAGGGTTAACAGCAAGTGGCCGAGCACAAGCCACCCCTTCAGTGCTGCTCCCTATCCCAGAGCCATGACACAGAAGAAATTCTCTAGAAACACTCAAGAATCTATCTCACCTATCCATGCTGCCATGGCATAGCTTACTGATGAGAAAAGGACTTATACTTTCTTCTCGTTGCTTGTGGATTACCTTCCCCCTGATGTTAACAACAGCTCTGCTTTTAACATCTCCTCTCTGAGGACTCCACCACAGAAACTGCTCTGGCCTACACATTTCACTTATCCTGTGTAAAATCTGTACCCTTTCCTTTTCTATTTCTCTTAATCCTGAGCTCAGCCTCAGGAACAAAGTCAGATATCACTACACACCACTCATATCAGAGTGGATGAAATAAAAAATGACATCAAGAGTTAGTGAGGATGCAGAGAAATTGATCACTCATACGCCCGTAGGAATGTAAAATGATGCAGCTGCTTTGGAAAACAGTCTGGAAATTCCTCAAAAGGTTAAGCATGTGTGCTAAGTCTCTTCAGTCATGTCCGACTCTTTGCGACCCACTGGACTGCAGCCTGCCAGGCTCCTCTGTCCATGGGATTCTCCAGGCAAGAACACTGGAATGGGTTGCCATGCCCTCCTCTAGGGGATCTTCCCAACCCAGGGACTGAACCCAGGTCCCTGGCATTGCAGGCGGATTCTTTACTGTCTGAGCTACCAGGGAAGCCCAAGAATACTGGAGTGGGTAGCCTATCCCTTCTCCAGAGGACCTTCCCAGGAATCGACCTGGGGTCTCTTGCATTGCAGGTGGATTCTTTACCAGTTCAGCTACCCAGGAAGCCCATACCACAGACTACTATTCAGCAATCCAAGGAATGAACGACTGATACATACAACAATATGGATAAATCTCAAGGGCGTTATGCTGGGTGAAAAAAATGCCATGTGTGATCCCACTTATATAACATATTGAAATAAAATTATAGAAATGCAGGACAGATTAGTAGTTACCAGGGGTTTAGGAATGGAGGGAGAGGGGCCAAGATGCTAAAGGATGACACATAGGGAGATCTTGGTGCTGCTCAAAGAAAATTAGTTTTGTATCTTGGATAGTGGTCAGAGTTACACAAATCTACACATGTTATAAAACAGCAAAGAACTATATGCTTTATTCTAATGTCAACTTCCTTCCTACTCTTGATATCGTACTGTAATTATGTAAGATGTATCCAATGAAGGAAACTGGGTGAACACAGGACCTCTCTATATTATCTTTGCAATGTTCTGTGAACATATAACTATTTCAGAATGAATCTTAAAAATATTAATTTAGTTGTAATAAGGATATCAAGTCTCTATCACCTGAAATCTCAGAAGTCCAGGCCCAGTTCCATTAAAAGCTCTCCAAGAAACCATTCCCACCCTTACTTCACTGTCCCTGATCAGGAAATAGGGGTATTATGGCTCTCTTAGAGGGCTTCCCTGGTGGTTCAGACAGTAAAGAATCTGCCTGCAATGCAGGAGACCCAGGTTCAATCCCTGGGTCAGGAAGATCCCCAGGAGCAGGAAATGGCAACCCACTCCAGTATTTCTGCCTGGAGAATTCCATGGACAGAGAAGCCTCGTGGGAGACCACGTGGTCGCAGAGAGTCAGACACGACTGAGCGACTAATAACTAACTGACTCTCTGAGACTTTTTTTTTCTTCTCTGCTGTTTTTCCTCCCTGTTTCTTCTTCCACTACACCAACTTGTAGCTGTTGCTTAACAAGTTACAACAGGTTAGAGAAAAACTGTGAGGTTTGTAAAAAATGGAGGAGGGAGAGCAAGCAAAAGGGAAGTGCTTCACCAGTCGGCAAAGGAGTATGACTGGCAACCTATGAGAGAAAGAAAGGAAATGACACAGCAAAATTAAACAGGAAATTTACTCAAGGTCTATAAAGTCAAATGGAATCCTAAAAAACTGAGGTACAACCTGGTAATTATCCAGTCAGAGATTTCTGGCTATCAGGAAGTTCCCTCAACAAATCAGTCAATTTCCCTTGGCAGTTCAAAGCAGGGGCCCTAAACATCACAGCTCCCCTTTGCAAGACAAAGAAAGGAGGCTAGTAAAGCAGCCACTACTCTGGAGGCTCCACTTCCGGAACACTGCCAGCAACCACTACATAAAGGCAATTAAAACAAAAAGAAATTTGAGCTGACATGCAAAGCTACCTAGATTCTTGCAAAAAGCAATCCTACAATGTTCAAGAGCTCTTTTCAAGAGCTACATTAATAATCTGGGAAAAAAGCAACTTCCTGTCCTCAAATCAGATAAGTAGAATTTATCCAGATTACAGGGGGAAATTATTGGCTGCAACCTTCAGCCGACAAAAGGTCTATTTTAACCTCTCCTTGTTCACTACATCCAAGAATTTAGAGGATATGGTTGGTAGGCAAGGAGACCCAAATTCTAGTTCTGGTTCTTCCACCAACGTGCTAGTTCAGTGACCTTGGATAGGTCATTTTCCACCAGCAAAACAGGACTAGCCAATCATTTCAAGGCTTACGGTTAATCTGTGTTAAATGAAACTTTGAGCCCTGGGGCAGAAACATATTTCAAATTAGGTCCAGAGGGAGAAAAGATAAGCACTTCCTCCAGTCTCACTCTCAACCAGCTCAGATAATTCCTCAAACCTGGGAAGAGAGGAGATAAAGCCTCAGACTGCAATTGTAGGTTCTCCAAGATATCGGAGAAGGCAATGGCACCCCACTCCAGTACTCTTGCCTGGAAAATCCCAAGGATGGAGGAGCCTGATGCAGTCCATGGGGTCGCTAAGAGTCGGATACGACTGAGCGAGTTCACTTTCACTTTTCACTTTCAAGCATTGGAGAAGGAAATGGCAACCCACTCCAGTGTTCTTGCCTGGAGAATCCCAGGGACAGGGGAGCCTGGTGGGCTGCCGTCTATGGGGTCGCACAGAGTCGGACACGACTGAAGTGACTTAACAGCCAAGATCTAGCTGCACGCCACTTTCCACTTGTCCTGTTTTTCATAAGTTCTATCCATCTTTCTTAAAAGCATCTGAGGGATAGACAGGGCCATTATCTAATACTAGGATGTCTGTGATTCCTACTCTGTTCAGATTGCAAAGGACTAGGTGATTTAGCAAAAGGGGACACCAGGCGTTTTTCATGGCCATAAGCTATTGGGTTCTTCTGATTATTGCCATAGCAAAGCAAAGCAGAAAAGGCCACTTGTAAACTAATAGTGGCCATAATGAAATTAGAGGGAAGGGGAGAGCTACATTAACTTTTAGGGCATCCACAAAGTACACCAATTCACAGCACCTACCTAGTTTAAGCCTTAAGTAAAGGGAGATCCCCTACTGCTTTCTGAACCGTTAATATAGAAAAGTTGCCCTCTCTTGAACCAGCCCAAATTGGGAAAGGATCACATCATTCACATGCCTGCCCATCAATCAACCACTTCCCTAAAAGGACAAGACTACCCAATGCTGTCAAGCCCTTATGCTGGCAAAAGCACCACCCTTGGATCCTATCAAGGTCAAGTCAGTTACATACCTAACTGAATTCCTGCAGTTAGCTCCTGACATGCACGAATGTACACGTTACAAAAAGGAGAAATGTAAATACTCCATACATCACACTAGTAATTTTGGCAAACAAGGGAGAAGCCATGTGGCCAGGGATCCACATGTTTGGAGTAAGAGACTCCAAGGCAGGTGGCTAGCCTTCCCCACTTCTAATATTCTAATATCCTGCTTCTCTAGCCACTTCTGGGAGTGAGGTTAGAGAACATCAAGAATGAGCAGCCACACCCTGCTCCACCATTACCCAGTGTGTGTCACAATCCTGATGCAAAACCCAAGGCCTGTGGTCCAAAGACACTACATGGCGGCAGAGGCCTGTTACGTAAGCTCTGCAGGGCCTCCTTCGGTGCGCCCCACCCTACCTCACCCTCCTACCCTCCTACCCTCCTACCCTCAACGCTTTAGTGGATTCTGCTCCTGAACAACATCCTCTGGGAAACATGTCCCTTTGGGCAGGGACCTTAGAAATGTGGGCCGTTTCTCATTTGTCTGGGGTGGTCTAGGGTGGTGGAGGAAGGAAAACTATCCAAATGACCTTTCAAGGTCCCTTCACTGGAGGCCTAGGGATCTGCAGGCTAAGCATCAGGTCCCACCTCACCAACTGAGAACTGGAGGCGACGGAACTGCCCTTCAGAAATAAGAAAAGAGGGCAAAATGGATCCCCGCAATCTGACCCTCCCTGGGAGGATCCACCCCAGCAAAGAGCAAATTCGGCTCAGTTTCTGGGCTGGGGAAAATGAGGTCAGAAACCGTTAAACCCGGGCAAAACCTCAGCCACAATGGTGGCCAGCCTCGCCCTACTGGGCTAGAGCCCTTGGGACCGACAGTAGGGCTAAAGGTCACTTGAGGCAGGAGGAAAAGAAGTCTGCCCCGGCCGGAGAGGCTGCGGGAGAACCCCAAGGATTACCTCATGACGACCCGCTTCCCCTTCACATCCAGCTTGTCCAGAGTCAGCTTGTTAGAAAGCGACATCTTGGCAATTCAGCTGCAGCGAGAGGCCAGGGGATGAGACAGCGGCAGAGACTGAGACCGACTCAGGGTCCGAACGCGTGGAAAATGCCTAGCACCTCACGGGCTGGGTCGCCACTCCTCCCGCCCCGCCCCTTTCCGGCCGCCGCGCCCGGCTCTCGGCGCCCAGTGGCCGCTCTAGAACGCGGCCCGAAGGCGCCCGCTGGCTGCCATTGCACCGAGGCGCTGTCAGTCAGCGAGCGCGATTGTGGGACGTGCAGCTGCCGCCAGTCACGTCCAGCACGCAGCGAGCGGCTGGGAACTTTCGTGACTAGAGGCAGGAGGCGGTGCCGCCGGACTAAGCGGCGGCGGGATCTGGAGCCAGTTGGCGCCGAGGGGCGGACACGGCTCGGGTTCCTGCGGCCGCACCGGAGGCAGCTGCAGAGCCCCGCAAACCCATGGCAGCCTCGGGGAAAACGTCACCCCACATCCCATGGAATTCCCGGCAACCCTATTCAGGATAGATGCAAATGAACCTCCTTGTGGAAAATTTCTGTTTTCCTGGCTCCCCCCAAAGGAATTCTCCGTAAGACTGCTAAGTGCCTTTAAGAATTGAGACCTTTCAGAAGTTGGGAAAGGCCCTGCTTCTCCCTTTCTCCCCTGCTTACCTTTTTTTGTAATAAGTGCAATGATTTGATTACAACGCAAAGCTAATGGCAAACACATAGAACATTTTTCACGTATTAACTCACATTGCTCACAAACTCTCAATCCTCATTTTACAGATGAATGAACTGATGCACAAAGAGGTTGCTTAGGGTTTCCGGTCTTGTAAATGGTGGATTCAAACCTAGACAGTTAAGATGTAGAGTTCATACACCTAACTATAGTGTAGTACAGATACCACTTCTCAGGACCAGGCACTCAGGTCCAACATACTTACAGAGTTGGCTGGAATGAAATAATTTGAGTCAGAAACATAAAAATTTTCCACATGGCACTCAAGATCTGTGTAAGATGTAGGAAATATTAATTCATAGTGCACTGGTACTGAGACACAAGTTCAAAGTTATAAGCATTCGTTTCTTTCAATCCTGTCAATGCATATTTGGGAAATCTCCATGGAGTTATTTCCAACTGAGTCTGAATTTGAGATGGGCCTGCTGGCCTCCTGGTCATCAGCTCTGCATACGTTGAGTACTCATTTCACTCCACCTGGGTTGTTGCTGTAGTAGTCGGAAGCAATTCCTTTTGCATAAGATAGAATAGCAACCAAGGGTATCAGCAAGCATATAATCTGACAGACTGAATTTAATAACAGTTCTCAATTATTGAGTGCTTGCTCTATGCCAGACACTGTACTAAGGATTGAACATACCTGACTCATTTACTCCTCACAATAGCTTTCTGAAGTAGGTACTGTTATTGTCTCTGTTTTACAGATGAGAACATGGAAGCTCAAAAAAGATAAGGAAGATTTTTCCACTACAGATTTGAAGGAGCATCAGATATGCAAAGATCCTAAAATGGGAAAGAGCATGAGACAACATAAAAAGTCCAACATTGCTGGAAAGTAGAGTTGAAGGAAGAGAGGTCTAAAACTATACTGATGAGGTAAAGCAAGGGGAGACCAGATGCTGTGGACTTAACAAACATGATAAAGATGTGATTTTTATCCTAAAGAGCTATGAGAAGCTATTTGTTGTGACCACTGTTACCTTGAATTCATGATATATAAAGAACTCTCAAAACTCAATGTTAAGAAAACAATTTTTTTTTCAATGGTCAAAGGATTTAGTGTGTGCATGCTCAATTGCTCAGTCTGTCCAACTCTTTGCAACCCCATGAATTGTAGCCCACCAGGCTCCTGTGTTCATGGACACTTCCCTAAATACAATATACAGATAACAAATTAGCACATAAGAAAATGTTTAATATCATTTGCTATTAGGGAAATGCAAATTAAAACCACAATGAGATGCAACTTTGTATCTATTAAGGTGGCTAAAATAAAAATAATAATACCAAGTGTTGACAAGGATGGAGGGCCACTGGAACTCTCCTACATTGCTGGTAGAAATGCAAAATGGTACAGCCACTCTAGAAAACAGCGTGGCAGTTTCTTATCAAATTAAACCTATACTTAGCATATGACCCAGCAATCCCACTCCCAGGTATTCACCCTACATGTAAGGTATAGTTCGGGCCGAGGCAGAAAGAGGAAAGACGACCTCAACAGAAGTAGGTTACCTTTATTCAGACAGTCGGCCTAACGACCAGGCTAAGGGCAGAGAGGGATCAGGGAGGTTCCATATTTAAAGGGAGGTTTGTGGAAGCGGTAAGGGAAACGTTAATCAGGCGGGATGTTTTGGGTAGTCTTTAGTTGAGATGGCATTTGTAGTTGGGCAGGGGCTGATAAGTCTTCTGGACAGGTGTAGGGGGTGGAAGGTTTCTGGACAGGGGGTGATAAGTCCCAGATAGATGCAACCGGCCTGGAGCATCAGGGCCTAAATTTCTGTTTTGTTTTCTCTGAAGTTAGATGATTAAGCAAGGGCCTTTGAAACCATTGTTTTCTTTCCTAGGCCCCAAAGACTCCTTTATTCCAGACCCTGAAATCATAAAAAATAAAAAAATGGGGAAAAGGGCGCCGTATCTCTCTGGCTACTTCCTGCTGGATAGGGGTGACAATTTTTGGGTCTGAAATGGAGGATCGCCCTAGGGCCCAGGGTCTCCTTTTGCTGAGCTTGGGGTGAGGCTCTCGAGAAGAATGGTCTTGACCTGATCTCGAGAGATGGCCTGAATCCATTCTTGGAGAAACCTTTGAAAGAGATTGAAGAAACAGGGTCCAAATAAGAGGAATAGAATGATAAGTACCAGTGGCCCCAGGAAAGGGAGCAACCAAGGGAGGACCTGTTGGAACAGGTTTTGAGGGCTGTAAAGGTTTTGTAACTCTTTTCGGCGGCATTCAATTCTGTCTCTAAGTTCTTTGATTCTGCCCTGGACTGTGACCATTTCATTAACAAAATAGCAGCAGTCCTCTCCTAGGAAAAGGCAGGTCCCTTCTCCCTTTTCTGCGGTGAGAAGGTCTAGGGCTTACCTATTTTGAAGGGCCACAGAAGCTAATGAGTTAATTTGTCTTTGAATTGAAACGAAGGACTCCACTACCTGCTCCATGTCTTCATTAGGTTCTTGGGACAGCTTGTAGTAGAAATGGGCAGAGGTAGCGATGCATCCAATCCCAGTGCCTAGGGCTGCTGCTATGCCAGTCCCAATCAGGAGAGGGGCTATGACAGCTCATCTTTTCCTGTGGGAAAGTTCCCCTTGGGGGTAGAATATTTGTTCTACCTCTTCTTCTTTGAGGAATGTTAGGCCTGGGGTCAGGAAGACCAAGATGCAAGGTCCGGGGTAGGGGGGGGTGTGTCCAACGGGAGACATGAATATGCATAGGTCCCGCAGAGAATGAAGATTCCCGGATAGGTACAATTATTTGTGCTGTTCCAGAGAACCCAAGTGGAACAGAAGGAGGGAGCAGAGTTTGTCAGACCAGTGTAGTTGGGACTAGAGTAGTTAATACAGGTTAGGTTTGAAGAGGCTGAGAGTAGGACATTGTCAGAGACTGGCCCAATGAGTTGTGTAGTTTTTTTGTTGGGAAGGGGAGGTATAGTTGCCCTGTAACAGCCAGGTTGAAGGTAAAGGAATTGCTATGTGCGGTGAGGGAGACAGTGACATGCATATCCAACACTGGGATGTGTGTTGTGTGTACTGGAAGAATTGGAAGGAAGAGTTGAGAAGGCAGGTAAGGTGTTGGTTGCCAGAGGGAGGTTTTAGGAGAGGCCGTAATTGGGAAAGAAAGTCTAGGCATTTATAAGGCTCAGGGGTTGCCTGTAACCGGGAAATTATGTTCTTTATGACTTGTTCTTGTTTCTTTTCCCGATTTTTATCTAGTACCCCGCCCCCATCTGAGTACCCCCAGTGATTAATGGGATAGAAACATATGTTTCTTCCATTTGGCTTATGGCAGGTACTCACAAAACTCCCTCTCTTTTGTACTTTAACAGTGAGTAGGAATTTGGACTTCCCACCCCCGAGGTTCATGGTGCATGGCTTTGGAGCTGTATTATAACATGAGGAATGTACATAGGAATAAATGTCAGAGCAGGGGCAGGGAGTAGCCAGAAGGCTGGGGAGTGCAACAAGGATAAGGAACAGAGGAGTCATGGGCTGTTAGTTAGGCAGTGCAGAGGAAATAGTACCCTAGGAGTAGAACACAGCTAGCAACACAGGCAATACCCATGGAGAGATGAAGGATAGGTGGCCAGTCCTGAGGGGAGACAGTTACTAGGCCTATAGCAAGGATTAAGATTAAGAGTGCTATTATAGTTAGAGAGACAGGGAGAGGCCAGTCAGGGCGAGGGGAAGAAGGCCCCAAGTTGGTGGTTGTTTGAATCTGAGGAGGAACAGTGTTCATTAGGCTGTAGAATGATGTAGAGAATGAGAGTAAAGAAATCAATTTCATCTGGAGTCAGGTTGTAGAAGGTTCCCTGGAGCCACAGTTGAGACACCAGTGTAGTCATGTCTTTGAAGGAGGTTCCTGTCGGGGCGCTGGTCCAGAGGTCTTGTAGTAGTTGGGTCAGGAACAGTTGTAGGTTGAAGAGAGTCCAGGTCATTCAGTGTCTTCTTGGATGGTTGACAGAAGTTGTCGCCGGGTGAATTTTAAGGAGGTGGGCCTTGTGAGGGAGACCTGATAGTTGTCTGTTAAGGAGAGCAGCACAGGATCAGAGGTGACCTGTTTTAGGCGAGAGAGGTGTACCCAGGAGGTGACCTTCTCAAGTTTAGCTGCAGTTGGGGTAAGGAAGATGATTTTGAATGGTTCCTAACACTTTGGGGTTAGGTCACCCTGGGGATTATCAGACAGATAGACCATGTCCCCAGTTTGTAAAGGGATCAGGGAGGCTTGGGGGTCAGGGGCAGGCAAGTTGTGGTTGACTTATTTCCAGAGGGCATTGCGGAGTTCTGCCAGCAGAGGGGAGTATAAGAAGCTTGGTATGAGAGGAGGTTCAGGGGGAGTCCAGGAGGGAGCATGGGCCTTCCATACATCACCTCAAAGGGGCTCAGCCCCAGGGGCTTTCTGGGCAAAGTCCGTATTCTGAGGAGAACAATTGGGAAAAGTTTAGTCCAATCCAGATGTACTTCGAGGGTTAGTTTGGTAAGGATTCCTTTGATTATTCTATTCATCTTTTCTACCTTTCCTGAGGACTGGGGATGGTATGGAATGTGAAATTTCCAGGGTATCTGTAAGAAATGGACAAATTGTTGGGTGACTTTGGATGTAAATTCCGGGCCATTATCAGACTGTAGGGATGAAGGCAGGCCAAACCTGGGGATAATTTCTGTGAGGAGGATTTGGGCCACAGTGTGGGCTCTTTTGTTTGTAATGGGAAATGCTTCTACCCATCCCAAAAAGTGTCCACAAGGACCAGAGGGTATCTGACTCTCCGGACCGGGGGCATATGAGTTAAGTCTATCTGCCAATCCTGTGCTGGGAGGCTGCCTCGTGTTTGAAGGGTTGGAAAGGATGTCGGTTTAAGGTTGGAATTGGGGTTAGTATGTTGACATGTTTGACAGGAGCGGGTAAGATTATCTAAATATTGTTGGTCAGCATTGGATATGGAGAAGTGGTTATGGAGGAACTGTTGGAGTGTCTTGGATGAGGGATGAAAAAGTGAATGTAGATAAGAGGATTTCTCTGGTGGTGAGAGGGTCGGGTGGAGTCAAAGCTAAGATGACAGGGGACTGGAGGAAAGGATGGGACAGTGCTATCTCCCTTCCTTCTGGTCTGCAACATTGTTGTAGGCTGATATGAGACTTCCCTTTTTATGTCCCCTACAGTGGAGGATGGCGGCTTTGTTTGGTAAGAGTGCTGCCTCTAGAAGTTTGTGGATGATGTCTGAATTAATAACGGGGGATCCCTTTTGGGATAGGAAACCTTTCTCTCCATATTAGGATGTTTGAGTGAAGTATGTTATAGGCATATTTGGAGTCTGTGTGGATGTTAACCCTTAGATTTTTAGCCAGAGTTAAAGCTCTGGTGAGAGCTATCAATTCTGCCTGTTGGGAGGTGGTGTGAGGTGGCAGAGGTGAAGCTTCAGTTGTCTGGGTTTCGTGACTGTGACAAAGGTCCCCCTGGATGATGGCATATCCTGCTGCAAAGGGTGGGGATTTTTGAGAGCTGCCATCAACGAACCAGTGTGGGGTGTCTGGGTCTAGCATGGGCTGATCTGTTAAATGTTGGAAGGGGTTTTGGGTAAGATCTACTGTTAGGCTGCAGCTGTATAGGAGGGAGTCTGTTTTAGAGGATGTGGGTAATAAGCTGGCGGGGTTAAGGGGAGAGCAGGGGGAGAATGAGAGCTGAGGGTTGAGGGGAAAGGCATGTAGGGCCTGTACCCTGGAAGGGGGAAGGGAGAGGAAAGCCCCGTGTGATAGTAAATCTCGGAAGGTGTGTGGAGAACAGACTGTTAAAGGGGCATGTCTAGAGACTTTATTTGCTTCGGGTACGAGGGCTGTGATAGCCCCCATGGCCTGTATACAGGGAGGCCACCCCTTGGTCACCATGTCAAGCTGTTTTGATAGATAGGCTATGGGAGCCCAGGTGTCTCCAGCCCGCTGACACAGAAGTCCCAGGGCCTGTCCTTGGTTGGAATGTGCAAAGAGAAAGAATGGTCTGGTGTGATCTGGCAGGTGGAGAGTTGGAAATCAGAGGAGGCTCTGAGTGAGCTGGTGAAGAGGATTGGCCAGCAAGGAGGGGTTAAAGAGGGGCTCATCCAGACATCCTTTAGTTGCCTCATAGAGCGGCTTTGCAATGAGGGAGAAGTTAGGGATCCAGATACAGAAAAAATTTAGGAGGCCGAGGATAGACAGGAGTTCCCTTTTCGTTTTTGGAAGTGGACAGTTAATTAAGGCCTGGATTCTATCTGGGGGACTAGTTCTTTGTTGATGGGATATGGAGAGCCCCAGGTAGGTGACGTTTGTCTGGGCTATTTGGGCCTTAGATTGGGGTACCCAATAACCCCAGGATCCCGGAGCCCCAAGGAGTTTGGCAGTATGTTGGAGGCAGAGTTTTCGGGTTGGGCTACAAAGGAGGAGGTCATCTACGTATTGGAGGAGATGACTCGGGGCTAGGTCGATTGTCTGTAGGTCCTTTTGTAAAGCCTGTCCAAAAGAGTGAGGACTGTCTCTGAACCCCTGGGGGAGAACTGTCCATGTTAGTTGTTGGGAAACGTGAGTCTCAGGGTCTTGCTAGGTGAAGGGCAAAAAGGGGTTTGGAGAAGGGGTGGAGAGTGATGGTGAAAAAGGAATCTTTGAGATCTAATACCGTGAAGTGGGTTACAGTCAGGGGTATAGTAGACAGAAGGGTGTAAGGGTTAGGGACTACTGGGAATGTTGATGTGATGACCTCATTGACTTTTCGCAGATCTTGGACCAGTCTTCAAGAGTTTGGTCCCTTCCTTACTGCCAGAATAGGAGTGTTTTGTGGTGAATGGGTAGGAATTAGGATAAAGGCTTGAAGAAGACGGTCTATGATAGGCTTAAGTCCCTTGTGGGCCTCCGGGGTAAGAGAGTACTGCTGTTGGGTGATTATAGTCGAGGGGTCTTTTAGGGTAATGTGGACTCGGGGATGATGTTTGGCTATGGATGGGTGATCAGTGTCCTAGACTTGGGGGTCTAAGGGTAGATCCAAGGGAAGGTCAGGGGTGAGGGATAGGGACCGTCCAGGTGCCATCTGCATGCAGAATATAGAGACTGTATCGAGGGGGATATGATAATAAAGACCCCTAATTTGGATAACAAATCTCTCCCTAGGAGTGCCATCGGGCACTGAGGCATTATCAGGAATGAGTGTATACGTGTCAATTTCCCAAACTGACAGAGTGATGGAGGGCTGATTTTTGGCCTCAGGGGAACTCCAGAGACCCCCTTGATTGTGAGTTCTGAGTCTTGAGTTGGGCCAGAGTAGGAAGTTAAGAGAAAGTGGCTCCAGTGTCTACTGTAAAAGAGGTCTTTTTTCCAGCCACTACTCCGTCTACCCTAAGTTCCGAGCTCGTGTTTGGGACACGGGCCAGGGGGCTGGAACCCAGGCCCCATCATTGGAACAACTCTCGTAGGGTTGGGCTGGGGTTCTGGGGAGAAGTGGGGATTTCCCCAGAGGCGCCAGGGCGTCCCTGTGGACATTCCACTCTCCAGGTCTGGGAGGTGGGGACCTCCCCAGGGGTGCCAGGGCGTCCCTGGGGAGAGTCCATCTTTCAGTGTCCCCATTGGCCACAGGTTGGGCATGCTTTTGTGGGGACCGCGAGTTTGGGCATGCCTTTGCCCAGTGTCCTGACTCTGCATTGGAAGCAGGGTCTGGGGCGTGGGGGGGGTGGGGTGGGTTTAAGCCCCATTCTGGGATGACTTGGGCCAGCCTGATCTCTTCCCTTAATTGCTGCTGCCAAAAAGGCATATTTAGCTTTTCTCTCACATTCTTTTTCTATCTTAGCCTCCTCCTCCCTATTATTGAACACCTTGAAGGCTACTTTTAGAAGGTCTCTTTGAGGGGTCTCAGGGCCCTTTTCTAGTTGTCAAAGCTTGCTTCTGATGTCAGGGGCAGACTGGCTGATGAATTGAATGTGAAGGTAGAGTAATCCAGCGGGGGTGGTGATATCTAGGTTGGTATACTTCTGGACTGCCTCTGTGAGGCATGCCAAGAATAAGGCTGGATTTTCGTCTGCCCCTTGGGTGACTTCTCTGACTTTATCATAATTGACATGGATATGAGTGTTTTTCTGCATTCCTTCTAGAATGCAGGTAATCATATGATTGAGTCTCCTGATACCTGGCTCACGGGGCTGATAAGTCCAGTGGGGATCTAACTGAGGCACCGCCTTAGCAGCAACTGGGCTATCCCAGTCTTGGTTATGTAAATGATCAGCATGGGCTTTTGCAGCTTGCCAGATACGGTCTTTTTCATCAGGGGTGAGAGTGGCATTTAGAATATAGTATACGTCACTCCATATGAGGTTATAGGCCTGGGAGAGTCTCAGGAATTCTTTTCTGTATCTGGTAGGATTTTCAGAAAATGATCCTAACTTTTCTTCTATCTGGCTCATATCTGACAATGAAAATGGCACATGGACTCGGGTGGGGCCCTCTGGTCTTGCCACCTCTCTCAGGGGAAACATGTGTTGCATACGTGACCGTGTGGCAGGGGAGGAAGGAAGAGAGGAAGATGGGCTCCATAAAGGACAAAAATGGTATGGACTTAACTGAAGCAGAAGATATTAAGAAGAGATGGCAAGAATACACAGAAGAACTGTACAAAAAAGATCTTCACGACCCAGATAATCACGATGGTGTGATCACTGACCTAGAGCCAGACATCCTGCAATGTGAAGTCAAGTGGGCCTTAGAAAGCATCAATACGAACAAAGCTAGTGGAGTGATGGAATTCCAGTGGAGCTATTTCAAATCCTGAAAGATGATGCTGTAAAATGCTGCACTCAATATGCCAGCAAATTTGGAAAACTCAGCAGTGGCCACAGAACTGGAAAAGGTCAGTTTTCATTCCAATCCCAAAGAAAGGCAATGCCAAAGAATGCTCAAACTACCGCACAATTGCACTCATCTCACACACTAGTAAAGTAATGCTCAAAATTCTCCAAGCCAGGCTTCAGCAATATGTGAACCGTGAACTTCCTGATGTTCAAGCTGGTTTTAGAAAAGGCAGAGGAACCAGAGATCAAATTGCCAACATCCGCTGGATCATGGAAAAAGCAAGAGAGTTCCAGAAAAACATCTATTTCTGCTTTATTGACTATGCCAAAGCCTTTGACTGTGTGGATCACAATAAACTGTGGAAAATTCTGAAAGAGATGGAAATACCAGACCACCTGATCTGCCTCTTGAGAAATTTGTATGCAGGTCAGGAAGCAACAGTTAGAAGTGGACATGGAACAACCGACTGGTTCTAAATAGGAAAAGGAGTACGTCAAGGCTGTATATTGTCACCCTGCTTATTTAACTTATATGCAGAGTACATCATGAAAAAAGTTGGACTGAAAGAAACACAAGCTCGAATCAAGATTGCTGGGAGAAATATCAATAATCTCAGATATGCAGATGACACCACCCTTATGGCAGAAAGTGAAGAGGAACTAAAAAGCCTCTTGATGAAAGTGAAAGTAGAGAGTGAAAAAGTTGGCTTAAAGCTCAACATTCAGAAAACGAAGATCATGGCATCTGGTCCCATCACTTCCTGGGAAATAGATGGGGAAACAGTGGAAACAGTGTCAGACTTTATTTTTTTGGACTCCAAAATCACTGCAGATGGTGACTGCAGCCATGAAATTAAAGGATGCTTACTCCTTGGAAGGAAAGTTATGACCAACCCAGATAGCATATTGAAAAGCAGAGACATTACTTTGCCAACAAAGGTCCGTCTAGTCAAGGCTATGGTTTTTCCAGTGGTCATATATGGATGTGAGAGTTGGGCTGTGAAGAAGGCTGAGCGCCGAAGAATTGATGCTTTTGAACTGTGGTGTTGGAGAAGACTCTTGTGAGTCCCTTGGACTGCAAGGAGTTCCAACCAGTCCATTCTGAAGGAGATCAGCCCTGGGATTTCTTTGGAAGGAATGATGCTAAAGCTGAAACTCCAGCACTTTGGCCACCTCATGAGAAGAGTTGACTCATTGGAAAAGACTCTGATGCTGGGAGGGATTGGGGGCAGGAGGAGAAGGGGACGACAGAGGATGAGATGGCTGGATGGCATCACTGACTCGATGGACATGAGTCTGGGTGAAGTCCGGGAGTTGGTGATGGACAGGGAGGCCTGGCATGCTGCGATTCATGGGGTCGCAAAGAGTCGGACATGACTGAGCGACTGAACTGAACTGAGTCATAATTGCTCAGAATTGAAAACAACTTAGAAGTCCTAAGTTGGATGGATAAGCAAACAGATGTTCATACAATGAAATACTGCCCAGCAATACAAAGGTATGAACTATTGATACAAGTAACAACTTGCATAAACTTCAAGGGTATTATGCTGAATGAAATAAGGCACACTCACCAGTTACCTGGTGTGTAAGATTCCAAATGTATGACAGTCAGGAAAAGGCAAAACTAGAGAGATGGAGATCTGATCATTGGTTGCCAAGGACTAAGAGCCAGTGGAATATGTGATTGCAAAGGAGATGCATGAGGAAGATTTTTGTGACAATCAAACACACTGTATACTGAGTGTGGTAGGGGTTGCATGAATCTATACCTGTATTAAAACTCTTAGCACTGTCCCTCAAATAAAGTACATGGAGGAAAAGAAAAGGCCAGTATTGCATAACTCAAACAGAACGTCTACCAGCTGGATTCAGCCCATGAGCTATGAAGTTTAACCTCTGCTCTTTAGTTTGCAGTGCTCATACTAAAATAAAGGACCTCAAAATAATCTACGGTGTTAGAAGTCAGGATAGTTATTTCCTTTGGGGAAGAGAGGTGGGTAGTGACGGACAATCCATATGAGGGTTTCTAGGGTGCTGATAATGTTCTGTTTTTTAATCTGAGTGAATTAGGGTAGCACCCCACTCCAGTACTCTTGCCTGGAAAATCCCACGGACGGAGGAGCCTGGTAGGCTGCAGTCCATGGGGTCGCTAAGAGTCAGGCACAACTAAGCGACTTCACTTTCACTTTTCACTTTCATGCATTGGAGAAGGAAATAGCAACCCACTCCAGTGTTCTTGCCTGGAGAATCCCAGAGACCGGGGAGCCTGGTGGGCTGCCGTCTATGAGGTCGCACAGAGTCGGACATGACTGAAGCGACTTAGCAGCAGCAGCAGCAGGGTAACAAACCTAGTTTGTCCAGAACAGAGGGGTTTCTCAAAATACAAATCTTTCAGTGCTGAAACCAGGACACCTTTAGGGAAATTGGAACATTTGGTCACTCCAGTGGGCATGTCCACTTTGTGAAAATTCATTGAGCTGTATATTTGTGATTCATGCATTTTCTATATGTGTGCTATAAAATACTTTGAACTGAGTACAGATGAGATCTGGTTAACACAGGATACACTAGAACTGTCTTTTACAGTAGCATAAACTTAACTCAACTTAAAGGTTACATTATCATTTTTCTCAGTCATGTCATAGAGATAAAACTGTGGTAAATTAAACTTAGATATTTTTTCACATGAACTGCTATTTACACATAGCAACACTTTTCTTCATATATACAAGTAATTTCTAAACTTAGACAGGACTTTAGATTTTTCCCCCCTATAAAAGTTCATCCTGCTTCTGCTCTTATTCTATTCTATTTTACTGAAATGTATCTTTGGATTGGGAAATTTAATATCTTAGCCTGGACCTGCATGATATTTTGCATGCTATTAAAAGGTATAAGGACTTCCCTGGTGGTCCAGTAGTAAAGAAACTGCCTGCCAATGCAGGGGACATGGGTTCCATCCCCGGCCTGGGAAGATTCCACATGTTGAGAGGCAACTAAGCCAGTGCACCACACCTACTGAGCCTTCCAGTCACAACCACTGAAGCCCATGTGCCCTAGAACCCATGCTCAACAACAAAGAATAGCCCTCAAAATAAGCCCAGGCACTGCACAGAAGAGTAGCTCCTGCTTTGCCCAACTAGAAAAACTCCGCTCACAGCCAAAAATAAATAAATACACCCCAGGTTTAAAAATGGATGTGAGAGTTGGACCATAAAGAAACCTGAGCGCCAAAGAATTGATGCTTTTGAACTGTGATGTTGAGGAAGACTCTTGAGAGTCCCTTGGACTGCAAGGAGATCAAATCAGTCAATCCTAAAGGAAATCAGTCCTGCATATCCACTGGAATGACTGATGCTAAAGCTGAAGCTCCAATACTTTGGCCACCTGATGGGAAGAACTGACTTATTGGAAAAGACCCTGATGCTGGGAAAGATTGAAGGCAGGAGGAGGAGGGGGCGACAGAGGATGAGATGGTTGGATGGCAACACCAACTTGATGGACATGAGGTTGAGCAAACTCCAGGAGTTGGTGATGGACAGGGAAACCTGGCATGCTGCAGTCCTTGGGGTTGCAAAGAGTTGGACATGACTGAGTGACTGAACTGAACTGAGATTTAAAAAATAAAAGGTATGAAAGAGCTCTTATCCACCAAACTCTGTCCCCTTCACCCACCCTTGACATCATATATCAAAACCACCACTTTTTTCTGAGTAGCCCTTCCCTTTTTGACCCACCTAACAATAGAGTTCCAAAGCCTTAGAATACTTCTGTTATAAATTCAATTAAATCTTACTCAAAGTACTTGGGAAATATATTACTGATTAAGGAGATTTTATGGTTAAACAAGTGTAGTGGCCATGTGACATGTCACTTAGAACTACCACCACCCCCATCCCTCACCCCTTCATCCCCCAATTTAGAAATGAGACACTTATTCCTAGCTGCTGGAAATATTGGTTGCTGAACACTCATGACTGAGTACTTCCTCAGAAATTGTCCTGTGTTGCCCTTTCCTCTGCTGCTGCTTAGGTGCTTGGTTCTCCTGAGGAAGCTAAGGCCATTTTGTGGTGAGACCCTCACTTCATCTGGGTGACCAGCACCGCTCCAAGCAGCCTCCATCTAGCACTTGCATGCACTATGGCCTCCACCTTGGAGCTCACCTGCATCTATTCGGTCCTCATCCTGTGCGGGCTATGAGGTGAGGGTCAAGGTCACTGAGGATAAGATCAATGCCCTCATTAAAGCAGCCGATGTAAATGTTGAGCATTTCTGGCCATGCTTGTTTGCAAAGGCTTTGGCCAATGTCAACATTGGGAGCCTCATCTGCAAAGTGGGGGCTGGTGGACTTGATGCCAGCAGCTGGTGCTGCACCCATAGGAGGTCCTGCCCAATCCACACTGCTGCCCCAGCTGAGGACAAGAAAGTAGAAGCAAAGAAAGAAGAATTTTAAGAATCTGATGATGACATGGGCTTTGGTCTTTTTGACTAAACTTCTTTAGTAACACATTCAATAAAAACCTGAGCTTTTTGCTGCTAAAAAAGAAAGAAAGAAAGAAATTGTCCTATGTTGAACCTGCCTTGCTTAAGGTTATGCCCCCTTCTCAGGGGCAGCCCACACGCAGTGGTTGCTCAGTGAAGGTCACAAAGGCCTAGTTCCTTTGCTTCATTTCAGAACACTTCTGAAGGACTATCTTACTCTGTGAGATTGCAACCTCAAATTGCACCTTTTTCCTCTTTATCCAATCTTTTTTTTATATATAAAATTTTTAAAAAATTTATTGACATACAGTTGATTTACAATGTTAAGTAAGTTTCAATAGTACAGTAAAGTCAGTCAGTTACACATATATACACATCCACTCTATTTTAGATTCTTTCCCATATAGGTTATTACTCCTCACTCCTTTACAGTTGTTGTTCCCAAAAGCAGTCCCCAGTAATCCACCTATCCACAAATCTCAAACTCAGAGTGTTTCCCAGGGAAACTTGGCAGGAACTCTAAGATGGGTCTCATGATCTTCACCCTCTGGAATTCACATCTCTGTATAATCCTATCCCTTTGAGTGAGTAGGGCCTGCAACTTGTTTCTCACCAATGGAATAAGCCAAAGTTGATGGGATGTCACTCCTATAATTAGATTACAAGATAGATATGAGTGCTTCTTGCAGACAAACACTAGAGAGATTCCTTTGCTGGCTTTGAAGTAACTGCCATGTTGTGAAAGGGACTATGGAAAGAGCCATATAGCAAGGATCTACAGGTGGCCTCTAGGAGCTGAGAGAAGCTCTTGGTAAGTAGCTAGCAAGAAAACAAGAACCTCAGTACTACAATTGTAAGGAAATGAAGTCTGCCACCATTCTGAGAAAAGTGGATCTTTTCGTAGCTGAACCTCTGGTAAGACTGGCCAACACCTGGCCAACACTTCTTAGATGGTAGACTAATGAGACTTTGAGCAGATTACCCAACCAAGATAAGCCCATTCTCCTAACTCACAGAAACTATGAGATAATAAATGGATGTTGCTTTAAACTGTTAAATTTGTTACACAGCAATAGAAAACTAATACATACACCTTATAGAAAGGAAGGTATGGAGACTGACAATCAGTCAAGGAAGACTGGAGACTGACAATCCTTCATAGTGTACAACATTTGATTTTGAAACTATGTAACTCTTCTTATAGATATCTCAACTTGTAGGGAAGATCTCTTGTTGAGGATTCTTTTTTTTGTAAGAGTGAGTACATATAGACCTCAAATTCCCTAACTATCCCTTCCCCCTACCCTCCCCCCAATAACCATAAGTTTGTTCTCTAAGTCTGTGTCTGTTTCTGTTTTGTAAATAAGTTCATTTGTATAATTTCTTTTTAGATTTTGCATAAAAATGAGGATTGTATTTTAATTAGGTAAATGGATATCTGCTCCAGAATGGAATGAAATTGAGACATTCTAAAATTTTTCAGTATCTAAATTTGTCAAAACAGTCAAAGGAATTAAAAGTAGAGATAAATTATTGGATAAGATTTTATCTTATAAAAACATTATTCAAGGAAAGGTACTCTGAATGGAAGCAAAAAGACAGAACCTATGAATATATTTGAGTTAAAGTATATATCCATTTCTAATAAAAATATGAGTATTGAGAATGTCTTCCATTTAGTAGAATTGTTTTTTCTTCTGTGGAGGGTGTTTTCTCAGTTAAAAACATTGTGATGAGAAGAGCCAATTGAAGATGTTTTCCATTTCAAATTTATAAAAATTTGCAACTATGGGACAACTGCAGGCAATTTTATGAAAAATGCAACTGTGAAACAAATTGCAGACAATTTTATAAAAAAATATCACAACCATATGGAAAAATGCATTTTCAGAGAAATATTGACAGTGTGATGTTAGAGACAGGTGTGGCTAAGAAACAGATTAAAGTATGTGGATATATACCAAAAATTCTTCTGCTTGTATTACTTTTTAACGTTCAGATAATCAATACAAATAAGTGTTTTTGCTTTAATGTGAAGTGACATATGTTTTTACTTTGAGAAAGAATTTTATTTTGAAATTAGTTTTTAACAGTACTGTTTTACAGTCTACCAATATAATAAAGCCAATTTGTTGATAAATAGGTAAATGTTTCATATATATTGAATTACTTTAATGCCTCCTTTCACTCTCTAAAGTATCCCAGTCTAGTTAATACGGTCTCTAAGGCTTTAGGATCTTTCCTTTTTGTTTTCATCCCTATCCTTTAGCATAGCAGTTTCTATAACCCAGATCTCATGTCATATGTAAATTTCAACTTCTGCAAATATAAAAGGGTCACTTATTTGGGTCACTTAAGCTACCCATTCTTTTTCACATTCAAGTGATGTGGAAAGTTTAGAGATATAAACAAGTTCTTGTTTTTGTTTTCTGGGAGGCCACTTTTTGCCAATTAATTCATTAACAGGTTCCACGAGTTGCCTCAGAAAACAATTGTTATCTCCAAGGACATGTGAGTAAAGCAATAAGAAAAGAACAAACAAAAGAAAAAAGCCTACACACATATGAGAACACACACAGAGAGAGAGAGAGAAAGAGAGAGCAGACCTAGCAAATAGTAAATGATTCTGATGGGAAAAAAAGCACCAATGTTGTGAGGGCAGGAAAGTAAAGCCTATAGGAACCCTAGACACCTTTGCACTGGTCCCTGGGAGGGAAGAATTTATGCCATTCTTCAGGTTACAGTGCCTCAATAATTTCAATGTCATAGTCCTTAGCATTAGGTCACCGTTGTAGAAGAAACCATTTCCCCCTATTTACTAATAGAACTCCTAAATTTTAGCCAGCTAGATGGCTATCCAGTGAGAGACTACATTTCCTCATCTCCCTTGCCACTTGGAGTGGCCAAGTGACCAAGTTCTGAAAAATCAGTGTGAGCCATCCCACATATGACACTAAAATGGAAAGTTCATGTTCTCTTTTGGCCCTTTCCCCTATCCTGCTGGCTAGGAGATAACAAAAGATGAAGCAGCCACCTTGGACTCAGACATGGCAGAGCTTCTTTACCAGCCCTGGACCATTTACCTCTACACTGATAACATATGAGAAAAACCAACTTCTATCTTGTTAAACTACCTGCGTTCAGTCTTGGGTCTCTTTGTTACAGTACCTGCACCCTCCTTAATAAAACCATGCTGAGCTGAACTTGCAAAATTTAAAAAATACACACTGAGTCACTACAATATGAGGAACAGACCACTGGGACTAAAAAGAAAGTCCAGCATAGAACCAAACACATGGAGAAAATTAGTACAAAATAAAATCACTGCAGTAAGCATGGACTTTTTTTGCTTATATCTGTATGAGAGTGAAAGTGAAAAGAAATGTCACTCAGTTGTATCCAACTCTTTGTGACCCCATGGACTGTAGCCTGCCAGGCTCCTCTGTCCATGGAATTCTCCAGGCCAGAATACTGGAGTGGGTAGCCATTCCCTTCTCCAGGGGATCTTCCTGACCCAGGGATCGAAACCAGGTCTTACGTATTGCAGGTGGATTCTTTACCCTCTGAGCCACTAAAAAACACTAAAAGGACATATCAGAAACTAATAATATGGTTAGTTGTGAGAGTGGAAAGAGTGGGGTACATGGGAACAGGAATGGTAATGTGAGTTCTAAATTTGAGTATTATGTAAGTAATAATTCATCTCACACTCTAGCAAAGTGATGCTCAAAATTCTCCAAGCCAGGTTTCAACAGTATGTAAACTGTGAACTTCCAGATGTTCAAGTAGGATTTAGAAAAGGCAGAGGAACCAGAGATCAAATTGCTAACATCTGTTGGATCATCAAAAAAGCAAGAGAGTTCCACAAAAGCATCTACTTCTGCTTTATTGACTATGCCAAAGCCTTTGACTGTGTGGATCACAACAAACTGTGGAAAATTCTTAAAGAGATGGGAATATCAGACCACTTGACCTGCCTCCTAAGAAATCTGTATGCAGGTCAAGAGGCGACAGTTAGAACTGGACATGGAACAACAGACTGTTTCCAAATCGGGAAAGGAGTACATCAAGGCTGTATATTGTCACTCTGCTTATTTAACTTATATGCAGAGTACATCATGAGAAGCGCTGGGCTGGATGAAGCACAAACTGGAATCAAGATTACCAGGAGAAATATCAATAACTTCAGATATGCAGATGACATCACCCTTATGGCAGAAACAAAGAAGAACTAAAGAGGCTCTTGATGAAAGTGAAAGAGGAGACTGAAAATGTTGGCTTAAAACTCAGAAAATGAAGATCATGGCATCTGGTCCCATCACTTCATGGCAAATAGATGGAGAAATAGTGGAAACAGTGACAGACTTTATTTTGGGGGGCCTACAAATCACTGCAGATGCTGACTGCAGCCATGAAATTAAAAGAAGCTTGCTCCTTGGAAGAAAAGCTATGACCAACCTAGACAGCATATTAAGAAGCAGAGACATTACTTTGCCAACTAAGGTCCATCTAGTCAAGGCTATGGTTTTTCCAGTGGTCATGTATGGATGTGAGAGTTGGACTGTGAATAAAGCTGAGCGCTGAAGAATTGATGCTTTTGAATTGTGGTGTTGGAGAAGACTCTTGTGAGTCCTTTGGACTGCAAGGAGATCCAACCAGTCCATCCTAAAGGAAATCCGTTCTAAATATTCATTGGAAGGACTGATGCTGAAGCTGAAACTCCAATACTTTGGCCACCTGATGCGAAGAGCTGACTCATTTGAAAAGACCCCGATGCTGGGAAAGATTGAAGGCAGGAGGAGAAGGGCACGACAGAGGATGAGATGGTTGGATGGCATCACTGACTCAATGACCATAAGTTGGAGTAAATTTGGGGAGTCGGTGATGTACAGGGAGGCCTAAGCATGCTGCAGTCCATGGAGTCACAAAGAGTTGGACACAACTGAGCAGCTGAACTGAACTGAACTGAAGTAATAATTATTACTATTATCAAGTATTAATAAGTATTATTATATAAGTTAATGTATTATTTGCATTTTGAACTATGCTGATATATTACTTGTTTTAAACAAACAAATAAATATAAATTTCAAAGAAAAAAAATAAGGGTGAGGAAAACAAAGTCATCCATCAACTGCATTATGAAAACCCAAGGTTTTCATTTACTCAGATGCCAAAGCCGTCACTAAATCCTGCTACATACACATTCAGTGAACACCAGCATGCTACTAGTATACCTATAGAAGACAGAATCAAGAAAACTGGTGTGTCTTTGGGCTGCAAATTGGCTCGAGAATCCAAATATCATGAAACTACAGTAGAAGTCACAGAAAAGGTGATGTGTGCAGAATTCTCTATAGCAGTTAGACTTCTCCTGTCCCTCTTCTAGTCATCACATATGGTTTCAAGAGCAGTCCCTTTAGGCCACATAGGAAATTGGCAGAGAGGATCAGCAACAATGAGATCACAGCATGCAAGGAATTTTTATTGAATTATTTAGCCATTTGGCCATATACAAAGATAGCTGTATGAATAGAGAGAATTGATAAGGATCTTCAAATGGCTTCAAGTGGCCACCTTGCTTAGATTTTCTGGTACATTGAAACTAACAAGTACTTAAATCATTTAAGGCAATTGGGTAAAATTTGGAAAACCTTGTCTAACTAGGCAGTTAGAGAGTTGTATTAGGTGATTACCTAATATTGTGCAGAGGAGAAAGAACCATCAGAGAGGAAAGGGATGAAGATTCAAAGTAAGAGTAGTGATTGGTGGAAAGAGATTTCTAAGAGAATAGGAAGGGATGGGAGATAAAGCTGGCCAGGAATTCTTGGAAAGATTGAGGTATAGCACTGAGAACTTTATTGAAGCAGAAGACTATGAACTTTTTGAGTGTTATCAGATCAAAATGTGGTGAGCCAAGAATATGGAAAAATAGTGGTTGAAGTAATGGATTGTAGGGCCCAGGCCAGTCAGGAAAGAAAATTAGTCTGGAAGAGACTGATAAATTGGGAGAAAACAGGAGACCAAAAATTAGGAATAGTAAGAATAAGGAAATATAATCCCTTAAACGAGAAAAAAAGTAGCCAGAGTGTTACAAATACAAATTTAAGATATTAGAAGTGGAACAGTAATGAGTGATTTAAAAGACCCTGGATGTGGCCATGAGTGTGGACAACTGAAGTGCAGGAGAAGTCTCTGAAGTTGAGCCAAGTGGTGCTCTGTATGATTTATCTTCATGGATGTTAAATTCTCTCCATGATAGTACAAAGACTTGCATCAAATATTCAATTTACATTTGGGAGAAACCAGGAAGTAGGCAGACGCCAGTGATGAGACTCACTGGTGGGAGAAAGCTAGCGTCTCAATTGTCATTTACCTACCCTTTGACTATACCTTTGTCCATATAGTCAAAGCTATGGTTTTTACAGTAGTCATGTATGGATGTGAGAGTTGGACTTTTGAACTGTGGTGTTAGAGGAGACTCTTGAGAGTCCCTTGGACTGCAAGGAGATCCAACCAGTCCATCCTAAAGGTAATCAGTCCTGAATATTCATTGGAAGAACTGATGCTGAAGCTGAACCTCCAATACTTTGACCACCTGATGTGAAGAACTGACTCATTGGAAAAGATCCTGATGCTGGGAAACTGAAGGCAGAAGGAGAAGGGGTTGGCAGAGGATGAGATGGTTGGATGGTATCACCGACTCAATGGACATGAGTGTGAGCAAGCTCCAGGAATTGGTGATGGACAGGGAAGCCTGGTGTGCTGCAGTCTATGGGGTCACAAAGAGTCGGACACGACTGAGTGACTAAACTGAACCTAATAATATTAAGAATTAAACTAGAGTCTGAAAAATGAGAACAAGAAATTATTATTTTCATTCTGAAAAGAAAGCTAAAAGGAATGATGCAATGAACCCAGAAGAGGGCAGGCTTGGGTGAGCCACAATAATAGGGATTGTGAGGGAAAGATGAAACATGAGAGCTTAGAAAATGGAGTTAGACAGGGAAATGGATAGGCCAGGACAAAACTCAGTCTAGTTCCACATAATGTCTGAGCTCCACCAAGATTTACTAGATTATATGGTAGATGAAACTTCATATGATACAAAAATGTAATACAAATTGAAAGAGGAGCTATAAAATTTTATCAAGTACCCCAGGTGAATCTAATGCACAATAAAATTTGAGAATTTCAGTTTTCTGGAATCTATTCACTATGGTAGTTGTATCTGTCATTGTGAATAATTAAATTTGGTTTGGGGGGAGGGCTGGACAATTCTACAAGAATTCAACACTAGGACATGCCTAAGGCCTCAGTGACTTTAGGGGACTCTAATAGTTCATGATCAAAGACTGGAATTAAAGCAAGTGAAAAAAAAAGAGAGGGAAAAGAAACACTTTAAGAAAAGTTTGAAGCAAGGCAAACTTGAGCAAACACTGGCCTTATCGTAAAATGAAGCAACAAATCCACAAATTCCAACAGATTCTATGAAGGAGGAAACAGAAAACGCTCTGTCTTGAAAGCAGGACTCCATCTTGGGCCGGACTATGGACTTTGAGCTATATCCCCAGTATCTATGGAAACGATATACCAACTGGAAAACCAGGCCCCCAGAAGGAAGAGCCCCAGCACTCTCCATCACCTAAAAGAATACCTTAATTATCTGTGTAACTGAATAGAATCCTATTCTATTCTATTCATTCTATTATGCTTATTGGGGTATGACCACAGGCCTGTTGATAACTGTCCACTGTTAACTACCTAGGTTTAAGGCATATGAATCACGGGTTAACTTTCATTGTCAGGGAATTTGGGAAGGTGGGTTTGTGCACGTACACTTAGGGTATATAAGGTTTTCACAAAAACTGGTTGGGGTCCTTGGCTAAGAGGATACTCTTCCTTGGGCCCGCCAGTGTAATAAACTGCACTCCGCTATCTGCATCGTCCTTCTGAGTGAGTTTGTTTCCCGAACGCGTGGCTACAACACTACTATTATAGTTACAAACTGAAGGATACTGTTTACACATGCATAGTACTAAAATAATGATTGGTCACACAATAAATCATCAACCACATTTCTTTCACTATTACCCATATTATCATGGAATATAAAGAACAATACATTATATATATTTAGAATTAATTTAGTTACTTTCACTAATGAAGGTAAACAGTATCATGAATAATTCAAGCTTTCATATAATTAAAGCTCACCACTCTGTGCCTCAGACAGTGAAGAGTCTGCCTGCAATGCAGAAGACCTTGGTTCATTCCCTGCGTTGGGAAGATCCCTCTGGAGAAGGAAATGGCAACCCACTCCAGTTTTCTTGCCTGGGAAATTCCATGGATAGAGGAGCCTGGAAGGCTACAATCCATGGAGTCGCATAGTTGGACACAACTGAAAGACTAACACACACACCAGTTTGGCTGTAGAATATATTTTTTAAATGTGCTCAAAAGCAAATATGTATCAAAATTCAGATGATAACATAACAAATGAGCGTCTGTATTTAAAAAGTTATTTGCTTTATAGCAAGTATGGTCAGAGTATGATTCTCTTTACGATAATTCAACTTATAGACAGCACTTTAAATCTGTTGTTAAATTTGTTTTAATTATTTGGGGGGCAAGAGGTGAGTAGTGACTAAAGAGCGGCTAACAGTCTTTTCTTTGCTAATTGGCTGCTTATTTCTTGGGTGTGTTTATGAAATTTCATCAGGCTTATGCACTTTATGTATACTTCAATTGAAAGGTTAAAAAATAAAAAGATGAGGGAAAGTATGACAGGAAAACAAACAAAATACACAATGAGAAATAAACAATGCTAGAGCAGATACTGTCATTTTCCTGTAAGTTTGAACAGAACCATACAATTTTGGTCACTTTCATCAATCTATACATAACTGTAAACTACACATGGGGTAAAATTTAGATGTGGATATGAATAGCTGAACAAGTGTGAATTAAATTTTTGTGATTGCTTTACCAAAAACAATAACAATAAGATAAAGTTTTTGGCTATATACATTCTCTCAGATTTTCTAGAAGAAAATCATATTGTCTGCAAACAATGACAGCTAGTTTTGTCTTTTCTTTTATAATATTTATACATTTTTATTTCTCTTTCTCATTGATTGGCACTTCCAGGAAACTGTTGACAAGAAGTCATGCTATTGAACATCTTGCTTTTGTTTCTGACTTTTATCAGTACTTTCACCTGTATATCAAAGCTTTTCAACTTTTTTGATCATGTTTTGCAGTTTAAAAAAATTATTTTACATTCCAGTATACACACACACACACGAAGTTTTCAAGAAAAAATGCTTATCTTTTCTATATGCAACACACTCTAACATTTTACATCCTAGTTTATGTTTTCATGCTGAATGCATTAAAGACCTTTAGTGACAACTGAGGAAATTTGAATATGAACAGATTTTATCTGATATTAAGAAATTATTGCTATTCTTCATTAACTGTAATAATGATATTGTGATTATATAGAGAAATATGCTTATATTATAAACACTGAAGGTTTTAAAGGCAGGGTGACATGATAATTTACTTTGGTGATGGACACAGCTATTACATGGCTTTCTTTGTTTTCTGAGGGTTTTTGGTCGTGCGACACAGGATCTCAGCTCCCCAAACCAGGACTGAACTCAGGCCACATCAGTGAAAGCCCAGAATCCTAACCACTAGGTCACCAGGGAACAGTCTTACATGGCTTTTTTTAAAAGCTGGTAATATTAAGACCTGGTGAGGATGCAGAGTAATTGAAGCTCTCATATATTGTGGTAGGAATACCAAATGGCACAGCCATTCTGGAAAATACCTCGGCAGTTTCTTATAAAGTTAAGCGTACACTTACCATATGACCCAACACTCTCACTCTTAGGTATATATTCAAGATAAATGAGAATATATATCCACATAGAGACTTGCACATGAATGTTTATAGCAGCTCTATTCATAATAGCCAAAAAGTAGAAATAACCTTAAATGTCTGTGAACTGACAAGTGGGTTTTTAAAAGTATGGTACAATGGAATAATACTCATCAATAAGAAATAAACCATTATTAAATGCAAAAGCATGGGTGACTCTCTAATGTATCACATTAAGTCATAAGAAGCCACATTCAAAATGCTATATACTACCTGATTCCCAGGGCGAGGAGTAGGATGAGGAAGGTTGGTGCTTAGGGCTGTGCAGCTGCAGGATCAGAATTCGAGAGTGGATGGCTCCTTACATTTTGCTCCATAGACATACCACTTGCCTCTCCCTAGTCATGGCCCTGATGATTCCATTTATATGATGTTCTGGAAAAGGCAAAAAAAGGAATAAAATGAAGATCAGTGCTTGTTAGGGATTGGGGTGGGGAAAGGGTTGTCAACAAAGGAGTAGAATGACAGGATTTGAAAGGTACCAGTCATAGAATATCACCTGATTGTGGTGGTGGTTACATGACTGGGACTGTATGTATTTATCTAAATTCATGTAACAATACACCAAAGAGAGTGAACTTTAGTCCATATGAATTTTTTAAAGTGAACAAAAATCAAGAAAAAATCTAAATAATGAGTATATAATAATTCATGATATTTTCTCCACTTTTCTTGATGCTAGGTATTTTTCATAATAAAGAGTAAAATATCAAAATGCCAGTTGCTTGCAAGCATACTGATTTCTCAACTCATTGTTTTAAAAACACTGTGCTAAATTATACATTGAAACATGTATATTATCATATGTAAAATAGATGACCAGGGCAAGTTTGATGAATGAAGCAAGGTACTCAAAGCTGGTGCTCTGGGACAACCCACAGGGATGGGGTGGGAGGGGGGTTCAGGGTGAGGGAACACATGTGTCCCATGGCTGATTCATGTCAATGTATGGCAAAAACTACCACAGTATTGTAAAGTAATTAGCCTCCAATTAAAATAAATTTTTAAAAATGAAAAAATAAAAACACTGTGCTAAACTATACATTTCTGTAATGTTTGAATATTTACTGCAGGATGGATACACAACTAGGTCCCACTGAATAGCACAGGGAACCATATACAACATCCTGTGATAAATTACAGTGGAAAATAATATATGTATAGGTATAACAGAATCACTATGCTGTACAGCAGAAACTAATACATGATGAGTCAACTATACTTGAAAAAATACATTCGAAAAAATTTTCATCTTCTGTTCAGTAAGTGAAAGCATGCTTGAAGATCAAAAACTTTCAGGCACTTCCCTGGCTGTCCAATGGTTAGGGCTTCAAGCTTCCACTGCAGAGGGCATGGGTTTGATCCCTGTGAACTAGAATCCCACTTACTGCAAGGTATGGCAAAAAAAATAAATAAATAATTGTTCTAAATTTTAACAAGTCTTGCATCTCCCATGAAGGAGTCAGGCTGGCAGGGATAGTTCTCCATATCAAAAGCTCTAATTAAATTGGAAACAATCAATGAGACTTATTATGGAACAGGCATCATGCTAAGTATTATACATGCTATATCAGTTTGCTAGGGCTGCCATAAGAAAATGTCACAAGTTGAGTGACTTGAACAACAGAACTTTATTTTCTGAGTTGTGGAGACTAGAAGTTTGAGATCAAGGTTTCTTCTGAGGTCTCTCCCCTTGACTTGTAGACCAGCGTTTTTTCACTGTGTCCCCACCGGGTCTTTCCTCTGTGCACACATGTTCTGAGATACTGGGGGGTTAGGACATCAGTGCATGAATTCTGGAGGCACACATTTCAGCCCATAACACATGTATTATCTGATTTATCCAACAATATTATAAGGTACATTCATCCCCCATTTTACAAATGCAGAAGTGTGTGGGAAGAAGTCAAAATATAAACTCAATCCATTAATTTAAAAAAACTTCAAAAAAATGCCTGTTCACAAAAAAGCATTTTGTAAAATTTTCACTTTTAATTAAAATATAAAGAGATGGAAACAACTAAAGCAGTACAGATTTTTATTTGAAAGGGAAGTGATTTGGCTTTTTCAATTTGTCTGCTAAGGCAAATACTATTTCATTTCTGTGCAATTTTTGTTTTTACCCTGACTGGGCCAGATGTGACCCTCTACCCTGTGGGGATTTCTGCTTCTCTTCCAGTCTTCTTTACATAGCAAAACCATGTCAGCCAGAGAGCTAAGCTGAAAGAACCATTTCAGCTATCTCCAAGAGGTTACCATAGAATTCTCATCCTCCTTCGGTAACCAGGAAAGGTTAATTTTAAATTCATGCTAGATCTGCTTCTGTGACTTTAACTCTCATCTTGCCACTTGGTTTTGTTATTGTAGCATACATAGTAACTTCCCAGGTGGCTCAGTGGGTGAAGAATCGGCTTGCAATGCAGGAGACCCAGGCGACTTGGGTTTGATCCCTGGGTCAGGAAGATCACCTGGAGGAGGAAGTGGCAACCCACTCTTGTATTCTTGCCTGGAAAATTCCATGGACAGAGGAGCCTGGCAGGCTATGGTCCATGGGGTCACAAAGAGTAATCCACCACTGAAGCAACTGACCATGCATGCATGCAGGCAGGCAGGGAGGCATACCTAATGGCCTGCCTCAGGAGATAACCAGAGCCTGATCACCTGTGAAGGACTCTAAGGAAGTGAAACTAACATGACACCCAGTCTGAGGCTTGCCATTCTAGGAGATATTTGCAAGGATTGAATAGTCTTTTTTATTTTGTTTCCTTACTTCCTCCCATCTCTGATCCATAAAAGAACCTGGCATCTAGGCCCTGACAAGACAGTTATTTTGAGGTGCTAGCCTGCCATCTTCTCCATCAGCCAGCTACCCAAATAAAGCCCCTTCCATGTCTCAACCCCTCATCTCTTGATTTTATTGGTCTAACATGTGGCAAGCAGAGCAAACTTGGACTCAGTAACACTCCATCTGAAAAAAAAAGAGGCTGGAGAGATTTGTCCTATACCAGTTTGGCCCAACTCCAGACTTTGAAAAAGAATCACATAAATTTTTTCATACCAATAGCAAGTCAGAAAAAACTGACTATATTACAGCTTCCTTCAACCAGTGGTTCAAGACCAATCCTTTTTAATTTAAACCTCATTGATTTACTTTCAAATAAGCTAGCAATCCGATTTGAAGAATATATTTGGGAGAAATGCAGCTTTATTATGAAAATTAAAATGGTCACCCATAAGTAAGCAGTTAACCATTTGTCTGCCTGAAGCAGTACCAAAACAATCAAAAAAAAAAAAACCCTAAGAAGTGTTGTTTACATTTGATGTGGCCACTCACTGAAGTAGGGTGAAGTGGACAGAATCTGGTTTCTAACCATACTAGTTGTGTCATCCCTTAGGCACTCAATTCTCAGCAAAAGAACATTAAAATTTAATCTGAAACATTTTTGTCTATGTTGAGAACAAACAGGCATTATGTTGAGTCCTGCCCAAGGCCACAGATATGAGGCTTTGCACCAAAGCCACAGAAGTGGAGCCCAGGACCAAGGTCACCTCCTAAGCTGACTGAGTGTGTGTGTTAGTTGCTCAGTCGTGTCCAACTCTTTGCTACTCCATGGATTGCAGCCCACCAAGCTCCACCATCCATAGGATTTTCCAGGCAAGAATACTGGAGTGGGTTCCCTTCTCCAGAGGATCTTCCCAACCCAGGGATCAAACCCAGGTCTCCCACATTGCAGGCAAACTCTTTACCATCTGAGCCACTAGCGAAGCTGACTAAGCCCCTTTGTAACTGTTGCCAAAAGCCCTCTGATCATCACCAACAAGCTTCCTGACTCCCAATTAGGCAAAGGTGCCCACTTCAGCAAGCACCTTATAGCACCCCAACCAATCACCTAATGCCAACCTGCCAGCAGGAATTTTCTTTGTCTTGAGGCTATAAAAGTTGGCTATTAACCCACAGAAACTGTCGACTTTCCCTGGTCTATCAGGTGGTCAGCCCACTGCGATCACAGTGCCCACATTATCTCTGCTCTTTGTTCTTAATAAACTCACTCCCTTCTGAAATACTCTGTGTCTGGAAATTCTTTTTCAACCCATGCTCGGAGTGCCTCAACACAATAGTCTCCATTCAGTCTTGTGATTGTTGCAGTGAGAAAGAAAAAAGAGGAATGAGTTTTTCTCTTTCTTTCCTGAGAACAAAGAGGATAAAGAGAACAGTGGGCAGGCCTGAACATTCCTAGTATTTTTACTTTAACTGCTCCTAACTCTAATGTCTATTACTAAGTTTGCTTTTCTGCCCCCTAACTCTGCAGGAGCTACAATTCACATTTTCTCCTTTGACTCTACGCTAAATACATCCTCTGTCTGGTGTTTACCCTTACAACACCTTTCCCCTTGTAATTACGTATCAGAAAGAAGGCTGCAGAGCCACCAAACTACCAAATTCAATTACTGGGTTACCAATGCCATTTTATGACTGTTTTGAAACAATGCAAGAGGAGGAAATCAAGATCCTATCACCTTCGTTCCGCATCACTGACTCCTGACTGATAGCCCTTTCCTTATATAAGCCCCTAGACTCCCGCTCATGGAGCAGAGGCACAGTTCTTGAAGCATGTGGCTACTGTGTTCCCCTTTCCGCCGGCTGAGAATAAAAGCCACCTTTCTGTTTCTTCCAAACTCTGTCTCCGTATTTTTCATTTGGTTTCGGTGGGCAGAGAAGGCCAAGATTTTAGCCGGCAACATGACTATGCTCCAATCTGGGGGAGAATTTAATGGCAGCCTCATTATACCTCTCCCTGGTTATTTCCATTTGAAATCATCTAAAAGAGTCCTCCCTTTAAAGGAGGAAACAGACAGAGCTGGACTCCATCTTGGACCAGCCTGTGAACATTAGGCTACACACATGGCCATCCTTCCAATGAACTCTGAACTTTGCACCCAGTTTCTATAGAAACGGCATACCAGTGGAAAACCAGACCACCACCACCACCCCACTCCCGGGGATAAAAGAGACTCCAGTCCAGATTCGATGCACGATACTGTATGCTTGGGGCTGGTGCACTGGGACGACCCAGAGGGATGGTTTGGGGAGGGAGGAGGGAGGAGGGTTCAAGATGGGGAACACATGTATGCCTGTGGCGGATTCATTTCGATATATGGCAGAACCAATACAATATTGTAAAGTTTAAAAATAAAATAAAATTTAAAAATTAATAAATAAGAAAAAAAATAAATAAATAAAAGAGACTCAGGACTTGTACCTAGAGTCTCGGTCGCCTAAAAGAATACGCTAATTATCTCTGTAACAGAACAAAGTCATAAATCCCATAATGCTTATTGGGGTATGACCACAGGCCAATTGATAAATGTCCACTGTTTATCTAGGTTTATGACACATGAATCATGTGTTAACTTTGATCGTATCTCTCTTTTACCTTGTCCCAGACTAGTTTCAAGGAATGTGGGGAGGTGGGTATGAGCACATACACTTAGGGTATATATAAAGTTTCCACAAAAACTGGTCAGGGGTCCTTGGCTAAGGGTCCTTGGGCCCGCTGGTGTAATAAACTGCACTCCACTATCTGCATTGTCTTTCTGAGTTTGTTTCCTGGAACGCGTGGCTACAACACCTTTACCCAATTCCCCCTTTTCCATCAACCTTCCCTAACTTCCCATCCCTTTCCTCATTTTCTCCTTATATTCCCATCAGTCATAAGCCTACAATAGACTGCTTATAAAAAATGTTAATGTTACAATGATTTATTTACTATATTTATACTTATTTAGTGTCACTAAATACCACTTTTGCTTATTCTGAGGTATTTCCATCTTTGCCTGGGTACATAAAACCTGCTGAAATTGAAGTAAGGAAGTGTGAAATGAAAATATCTCCTGCCACATTAATCAACAAGAAATGGCACAGGCATCAGCGATTTCAGGCTTCCAAATGTCAACGAGAGATCCCAAGCTGCAATCCAACCTGGCAGATGCTGCCACTCCCACAGTGATTGCTGAGGAGTTGGAGGAATGCAAGAAGCCAGGTGAACAAAGAAACAGGATGGGCCCCAGACAGCTGAGGTGCACGTGAAAGTAATGAATTCAGTGAGTCCAGAGGCTTGCATCTTCCCATATATAGAGTGCTAAATTCCTTAACTTGATAGCTGATCTTTGATGTTCAGACTGTCCACTCCTCCCTTTGTTGCAAGCTTGTATATAACCTGACTTCCCCTCCTGCCTCCTTGGAACGGTTTTCTCTGAGCTGCTGAGATGCTGTCCCTGGCTCAGTGTCCTAAACATTTCCACCAAATAAAATAACTCTCTACTTTCAGGTCATGACTATATTTTTTAGTTAACAGAAGTCTGCCTAAAGTGCAGAAGACACTGCATACCACAGGTGACAAGAAATGCCTGTGGAGGGCACTGGATATGGGTGTTGCACCTGGAGCTCCACAGAGCTGACATTTTTCCACTTCAATAAATACATAAATTTGTATGAGGCCTGCATAGCGTTCCGTTTTATAGACCTATTGTCATTTATTTTATCAGTGTCCTATTTGCAAACATTATTATGGTTTCCTAGTTTTTACCATTTCATATAATGCTTGAAGAAATAGTTTTTTGTATCTTTCAGAATTTGTTATTTCCTTACTACTAATTCTGGCAGTCAAAATGCTAGATTCAAGAGGTGGGCATTGAAAAAATATTTAATGGAAAATGCATACATATGTAGGTTGATAAAAATTCAGATCATACAAAATTCAGGATATGGAATTGAAAATGTGTCCCTTTTACTCCATACTTTCCAAGTCCCTCTTCTTTTCACATGAATGATAGCATAATATATACATGGTATTGCTTTTCTTCATTCAAATGTCTTAGAAAGATTTCCATGTCTTATTTTTCATTTATTTTCCATACTAAAGATAAATAATGAACCTTGAAGACGGTATGCTAAGGTAAATAAACCAAATAGAAAAGGACAATTATTATATGATTCTATTTACATGAATACCTACAGTAGTCAGATACAAAGGATGGAAATTAAAGCAGCAGTTACCATGGGCTGGGAAGAAGAGAAAGAGGGGTTTATTACTTAATGAGTACAGAGTTTCAATTTGGGATAACAAAAATATTTTGGAAATGGATAGTAATAATGGTTGCACAATAGTGTGAATGTACTTAATGCCACTGGAATGTGCACTTAATAATGGTTTAAATGGTACGTTGTATGTTATGTGTATTTTAGCACAATAAGATAAAATAAAAAGAACTATGAACACTCTCCTTCATTTTGTTAGCACAGTTAGTTGCAAGTGGTCGTAATTCTGCATTTTCATAAAGGTAATCAGACACAACTTAGCAACTAAACAACAATACAAAAAAGCTACCCAACATTATATAATGTGTGTGTAAATAAAGTTATTTGTATAAGATGGACAGTATCAAACATAATCTTTTGCTCTTGAGAGGAAAGCTAGAAAAGGAAACTAGGAGTCAGTACCAGAAGTCTGCAAACAGGCTCTCTTGAGGATCCAAAGGCTAGGTTAGTGGCAAAGCCTCATTTTTCTCAATGCTGCATTATTTGAATGTATCAAAATGTAATCAACCACTGCTTTACTGAAGGACATTTGTTTCCAATCTTCTGTTACTAAAAACAATGCAGTAATAAACACCTTTATATAAATGTCTTAGAAAGGAAAAGGGAATATATATGTAGAACAAATTCTTAACTACTCTGAGTCAAAACATTTAGGTTTAAATTATGGATACATATTGTGAATTTCCTTCCAAAAAAGTTGTACAATTTACACTGTTATCAACGATATATGATAGTGTTCTTTTCGCTACCAACACAATGTACTGTCAATCTTTTTAAAATCTTTGTTCATAAGCAAGGTAAAAATGGTATTTCCTTGTAGTTTTAATTTGTACTTCTCTTATGAATAAGGTTGGAAATGTTGGTTCAGTTCAGTTGCTCAGTCATGTCCGACTCTTTGTGACCCCATGGACTGCAGCACACCAGGCTTCCCTGTCCATTTCCAACTCTCGGAGTGTACTCAAACTCATGTCCATTGAGTCGGTGATGCCATCCAACCATCTCATCTTCTGTCGCCCCCTTCTACTCCTGCCTTCAATCTTTCCCAGCATCAGGGTCTTTTCAAATGAGTCAGCTCTTCGCATCAGGTGGCCAAAGTATTGGAGTTTCAGCTTCAGCATCAGTCCTTCCAATGAATATTTAGCACGGATTTCCTTTAGGATGGACTGGTTGGATCTTCTTGCAGTCCAAGGGACTCTCAAGAGTCTTCCTCAACACCACAGTTCAAAAGCATCAATTCTTTGGTGCTCAGCTTTCTTTCTAGTCCAACTCTCACATCCATACATGACTACTGGAAAAACCATAGCTTTGACTAGACAGACTTTTGTTGGCAAAGTCATGTCTCTGCTTTTTAATATGCTGTCTAGGTTGGCCATAGTTTTTCTTCCAAGGAGCAAGCGTCTTTTAATTTCATGGGTGTAGCCACCATCTGCAGTGATTTTGGAGCCCAAAATATGTTGCTGCTGCTGCTGCTAAGTCGCTTCAGTCGTGTCCAACTCTGTGCGACCCCATAGACGGCAGCCCAACAGGCTCCCCTGTCCCTGGGATTCTCCAGGCAAGAATACTGGAGTGGGTTGCCATTTCCTTCTCCAATGCATGAAAGTGAAAAGTGAAAGTGAAGTTGCTCAGTCTTGTCGGACTCTTAGCGACCCCATGGACTCCAGCCCACCAGGCTCCTCCGTCCATGGGATTTTCCAGGCAAGAGTACTGGAGTGGGGTGCCATTGCCTTCTCCGCAAAATATGTTAAGGCTTTTATTATTGTCAAACTGCCTTTTAGAAAGAGATTTATCCATAGCACCCACTAGAGGAATGCATAAGAATAATAATTTTATTAAATCTTCACCAACAACTAGTGATTATTCTTTTCATGTTTGCCAATTTGTTCAGTCAAATATGGAATCTTATTATTTTTACTTTAAACTATAATAATATTAGAGTTGAAAATTTTTTCATGTACTTATTGACGAGTTGTATTTCTGGTCAATTGTATTTCTTATCACTAGCCTTTTCATACCTGCTGCCCAATTTTTCTACTATGATAGATGTATTTTTCTTTCTAATTAAAAACTATAGTCCGCCTCAATCCTAGAGGCAGTAGAGGCATGTCTTTTGGAAAGTGCATTGTGTGTGGAGAAATGGTGAGCATATGATTGTCTTCCTAGCAACAAATGAGTAGTGTCCCTGTCTTTTCTCCTCAGCTCCTGTTTTTCAATGCCTACATCCTAATCTTTCAGGAAGAGGTGGGAGGGCAGTGTACTTTCCCTGCTACACTTTCTCAACATCTCATTCTCAGTCATTTTCCCCCTTGCCATTGTGGGGTGTGTGACTGTGTGTTCTGTTCTCTGTAAAAGGAAGCAGGGATATGGTCTTGCTCTGGCTGGCGGCCTTGGTTCTAATCACTTGTACAGCAGCAGAACCAGGCCTTGTGCTCCCTTTTAAAATGAGAAAGTCTAAAGGATTTGTCATCTGAGATTTTGTTCTTGTGTAACTAAGCTTCTCAAGTGATATGAACTCAGCAGGAGCAGCAAAAGACAGGTCATGTGGTAATCCTTTATTCTTTTATGCATCTTGTTTGGACAAACACACTTACTGGACACGGTACATAACTATGGAAGATACCAAGATAAATTAAATTCTCTGCCTTGAAGGAGCTCTCAGGCTAGTGACAGTTGAGTAGTATTTATGTCTTCTCTAGATTTACTGGGACAAACATAGAATAAGTGAAGACCCAGAAGAAATCACCAAGATTGCAGAGAAAATGTTTACTGTGCCTGCAGGTGAGAGTAGCTTCCTGATTGATTCATGCAACAAATATTTATTCAGTGAAATAATATATACTCAATATAGGAGGGGCAACTACCTCCTGTTTTAACAAGACACAGTAAGTAAGTGAGAATGTGGTAGACTTGTATGTTTCATAGCAGAAAAAAATTGGGAGAATGCCCATTTGATATCTACTCTGTGAAATGAGGTCATCTACCCAGAGGGAAAATGGGGGAAATTGTAAGATTAGAGATTTGAAAAAAGTGAAAATGTTTTGTAGAGTATTGAAGCATAAGTTAACCAAAGAAATAGAGTAGGACTGCTGAGCAGTCTTAAGGGTCAACTGAGGTTAGTGATAAAGGATTTATATTGGTGCCAAGTAGCCCTGGGGAAAGACTTTCCGAGGAGCTCTTGGTTGCTACTGTGTAGTCACTGCCATACCAGCAAGGCCCTTGAGAGGAACCACGTCACTGCATAATATCCAAGGGCTCAAACTTTTGCTTCTGTTTGTTTTGTTATGTTTTCTGTGTATCTGGATACATTCTGAGATTCTGACTATAGAAACAATATTTGCTAATGTGGTAGGTTAACCTATGAACATACTAGTTTATTCTTTCTTTTCTCAAGGATAACTAAAGAATTAGAAGGTTAATTTTTCCCTTCCGTGTCTTGTGAAAGGATAGCTAAGCCTTTGTATATGAAAGTCTAGGTTCTTTGTGTTTAGGAGTTGTCCTTGAAAAAAAACCCTCTGTGAATTGAGTCCCAACTGTTAGGAGCATTAAGTCAAATTCCTTTGTCTGTTGTGCATTCATCTTTTTATTATTGATTAATAAGAGGTCCTGTTTAGTAAATGTTTCATTCACTTTTGTGTTTTAATTTTGTTTTATGATGGGTTGTTGTTTTGACATATAGAAATTTTACATTTTTTTAATATTTAGAATTTTATTTATTTATTTATTTTATCAGAGCTAAAGTAAGTTTATTTAAGTATGAGACACATAAATTAGCAATGATACCAGTGGGGAATTTCACAGTTCTGTAACTGATTATGAAACATAAAAAGTTATGTTACTATCTTGTGGAAAATTTTGCACAGTTTTTAGTCTATTTTCTAATTAGTGTAATTAAAGCCAAATTTTATACTTGGAAAAGGTGATAGATTGCATCAACTGCTCTTCCTTCATCTTTGAATTTTATTTATTTTTTTAAATTTTATTTTATTTTTAAACTTTACAATATTGCATTGGTTTTGCCAAATATCAAAATGAATCCACCACAGGCATACATGTGTTCCCCATCCTGAACCCTCCTCCCTCCTCCCTCCCCATACCATACCTCTGGGTCGTTCCAGTGCACCAGCCCCAAGCATCCAGTATCATGCATCGAACCTGGACTGGCGACTCGTTTCATATATGATATTATATGTATTTCAATGACATTCTCCCAAATCATCCCACCCTCTCCCTCTCCCACAGAGCCAAAAACTGTTCTATACATCAGTGTCTCTTTTGCTGTCTTGTATACAGGGTTATTGTTACCATCTTTCTAAATTCCATATATATGCGTTAGTATACTGTACTGGTGTTTTTCCTTCTGGCTTACTTCACTCTGTATAATAGGCTCCAGTTTCATCCACCTCATTAGAACTGATTCAAATGTTTTCTTTTTAATGGCTGAGTAATACTCCGTTGTGTATATGTACCATAGCCTTCTTATCCATTCATCTGCTGATGGACATCTAGGTTGCTTCCATGTCCTGGCTATTATAAACAGTGCTGTGATGAACATTGGGGTACACGTGTCTCTTTCAGTTCTGGTTTCCTCAGTGTGTACGCCCAGCAGTGGGGTTGCTGGGTCATATGGCAGTTCTATTTCCAGTTTTTTAAGGAATCTCCACACTGTTCTCCATAGTGGCTGTACTAGTTTGCATTCCCACCAACAGTGTTAAGAGGGTTCCCTTTTCTCCACACCCTCTCCAGCATTTATTGCTTGTAGACTTTTGGATTCCAGCCATTCTGACTGGCATGAAATGGTACCTCATAGTGGTTTTGATTTGCATTTCTCTGATAATGAGTGATGTTGAGCATCTTTTCATGTGTTTGTTAGCCATCTGTGTGTCTTCTTTGGAGAAATGTCTATTTAGTTCTTTGGCCCATTTTTTGATTGGGTCATTTACTTTTCTGGAATTGAGCTGTAGAAGTTGCTTGTATATTTTTGAGATTAGTTGTTTGTCAGTTGCTTCATTTGCTATTATGTTCTCCCATTCTGAAGGCTGTCTTTTTACCTTGCTTATAGTTTCCTTTGTTGTGCAGAATCTTTTAAGTTTAATTAGGTCCCATTTGTTTATTTTTGCTTTTATTTCCAATATTCTGGGAGGTGGGTCATAGAGGATCCTGCTGTGATGTATGTCGGAGAGTGTTTTGCCTATGTTCTCCTCTAGGAGTTTTATAGTTTCTGGTCTTACGTTTAGATCTTTAATCCATTTTGAGTTTATTTTTGTGTATGGTGTTAGAAAGTGCTCTAGTTTCATTCTTTTACAGGTGGTTGACCAGTTTTCCCAGCACCATTTGTTTAATCCATTGTATATTCTTGCCTCCTTTGTCAAAGATAAGGTGTCCATATGTGCGTGGATTTATCTCTGGGATTTCTATTTTGTTCCATTGATCTATATTTCTGTCTTTGCCAGTACCATACTGTTTTGATGACTGTGGCTTTGTAGTAGAGCCTGAAGTCAGGTAGGTTGATTCCTCCAGTTCCATTCTTCTTTCTCAAGATTGCTTTGGCTATTCGAGGTTTTTTGTATTTCCATACAAATTGTGAAATTATTTGTTCTAGCTCTGTGAAGAATACCATTGGTGGCTTGATAGGGATTGCATTGAATCTATAAATTGCTTTGGGTAGTATACTCATTTTCACTATATTGATTCTTCCAATCCATGAACATGGTATATTTCTCCATCTATTAGTGTCCTCTTTGATTTCTTTCACCAGTGTTTTATAGTTTTCTATATATTGGTCTTTAGTTTCTTTAGGTAGATATATTCCTAAGTATTTTATTCTTTCTGTTGCAATGGTGAATGGAATTGTTTCCTTAATTTCTCTTTCTGTTTTTTCATTATTGGTGTATAGGAATGCAAGGGATTTCTGTGTGTTGATTTTATATCCTGCAACTTTACTATAATCATTTTTATGTCTTGTCTTTTATGATTTTTGGTTTGTCTTTGTTTAGAAAGGACTTTCCCAACCCCATGCAAGATGTTTTAAATATCTGGCTATATTTTCTTCAAAACAAACAAAAAAAAAACTTTTGTTTTACATTTAAATCTTTAATCCATTTATATGTTTATGAAAATGTGTTGGGGAGTTTTAAATAGCTTTAATAAGGTGTTTTCTTGGAACTATTTTCATTTGGAAGTCACAAAACAGACAAAATCCAGCAACTATGCAACACAATGTTGCATTATGTACAAGACAAAAGAAATAATTGCATATGCATTTTAAATATCAGTATAAGAACACTTTTCTGTATTGAACTTTAATGAGATTTCCACCATGAGTTGATTTTCAGTACTTTAGATTAATGTCCAAAATATTCTGTTAAGAAATCTTATCTGTGTCAGTACTAAAATACCATGACCTCCAAGACCAATAGCAGTGCTGCCACTCTATTTGGTTTTGTCAAAGTCCCTTATAGCCTTTAGGACCAAGGCCATTCACCTACATTTGTTCAGTTTATAGCCCCAGTTCCTGCAGTAATTTAGCATGTATCACAGATTCACTGCATGTACCTACAAATATTTAAGCATAACTGCTTGGGAACAAAAATTGAACTAAAGATAGAGGGAAAGATATTTAACTTCAAGAAGCAAGATTTTACTGATCTAGGTGAAAACAAATATAAAAGAAATGATATGATGTTAGTGCTTTTTGAGAGGTGGTTATGCCATCTAAAAATTTATGCACAATTTCTGAGAGTTCAATATGTATTTATACATATAAAGATATCATATATACATATTTTTAAATTTTTGAATCATAAAAGGAAAAAAAACTTGAATCAATTTAGAAATAATATTTATAAAGTATGTATGTATGTATTTATAATCCCTACTTACTTTACTTAACATCTCACATAAAAGCATTTTCATGTTATGGTACACTTTTCATAAACATAATTTTTATGACTATATTTCCTCATATGGATGAACCATAACTCACTCAACTATTACTCTCTAAAGGTAGACATTTGAGCTGTTTTCAATATTCAAGAGTACCTTAAAAAGATATAGGCATGTCTTTGTGCATAAATCTTCCTGTATTCTGATTATTTCCTTAAAATAATTTCTAGATGTAGAATTACTGCATATAAGTGTATGGTATATATGTAGAATTGTTCACCAGTTCTCCAAAAGGATTTTACCAACTCCACCCGTCTCACCAGCAATGTCTCAGAGTGCCCATTTCCTTATACATGTAGAGGATTTGAAGAGTCAGGATCACTCACATTCAGCTTATTAAAAACAAATGAAAATTAAATCTTGGCTCACCACCCCTTTCTTGGTCTTTCTATACTCTCTCCTCCATACCAGAGTGTTCTGTGCTACTTCCCAGCCACCCAGGGTCTCTCACCGAGCTGTCCACCCAAGCCAGCCTTCCCAAGAAAACACTCGACTTTTCCTTCCTATTTCATTCCCACATCCAAATTAAAAACTCAGTATCCTGCATCAGCCTGCTTTGGCCAGCAGATTGGTCTTATATATTCATTACTGACAATGTAAATGATAATAAAGAGAACTATGTTAGGCAAAAAAATGATCCCCAAAAGATAACCACATCAAATGACTAGAGTGTTTGCTGCTCTATTTGGAAAAGAGTTATTGCAGATGTCTATTGAATTAAGCAGAAAGCAGATGTTTTTCTGGAACTCTCTTGCTTTTTTGATGATCCAGTGGATGTTGGCAACTTGATCTCTGGTTCCTCTGCCTTTTCTAAATCCAGTTTGAACATCTGGAAGTTCACAGTTCACATACTTTTGAAGCCTAGCTTGGAGAATTTTGAACATTACTTTGCTAGCATGTGAGATGAGTGAAATTGTGTGGTAGTGTGAGCATTCTTTGGCATTGCCCTCCTTTGGGATTGGAATGAAAACTGACCTTTTCCAGTCCTGTGGCCACTGCTGAGTTTTCCAAATTTGCTGGCATATTGAATGCAGTACTTTCACAGCATCATCTTTTAGGATTTGAGATAGCTCAGCTGGAATTCCATCACCTCCACTAGCTTTGTTTGTAGTGAGGCTTCCTAAGGCCCACTTGACTTCACACTCCAGGATGTCTGGCTCTAGGTCAGTGATCACACCATCGTGGTTATCTGGGTCATGAAGATCTTTTTTGTATAGTTCTTCTGTGTATTCTTGCCACCTCTTCTTAATATCTTCTGCTTCTGTTAGGTCCATATCATTTCTGTCCTTTATTGTGCCCATCTTTGCATGAAATGTTCCCTTGGTATCTCTAATTTTCTTGAAGAGATCTTTAGTCTTTCCCATTTGATTGTTTTCCTCTGTTTCTTTTTTCCAGTAGTCATGTATGGATGTGATGTTTGGACTATAAAGAAAGCTGAGCACCAAAGAATTGCTGCTTTTGAACTGTGGTGTTGGAGAAGACTCTTGAGAGTCCCTTGGACTGCAAGGAGATCCAACCAGTCCATTCTAAAGGAGATCAGTCCTGGGTGTTCATTGGAAGGACTGATGCTGAAGCTGAAACTCCAATACTTTGGCCACTTCATGCGAAGAGTTGACTCGTTGGAAAAGACTCTGATGCTGGGAGGGATTGGGGGCAGGAGGAGAAGGGGACGACAGAGGATGAGATGGCTGGATGGCATCACTGACTCGATGGACATGAGTTTGAGTGAACTCCAGGAGTTGGTGATGCACAGGGAGGCCTGGCAAAGCTGCAGTCCATGGAGTCACAAAGAGTTAGACACGACCAAGCAACTGAACTGAACTGACTGAATTAAGCGTCTTAAAATGTGGAGAAGATACTTGATATTCCAAGTTGGCCCTAAATGCCGTTTCCCTATAAGAGAGAGACAAAGCAACATCAGACACACGGAACTGGAGAAGACCATATGAAGTAGTCACAGAAATTGGAGTGATGTAGCCACAAGCTCTGCAACAGTAGCCAGCAACCCCCTGAAGCTGGAAAAGGCAAAGAACAGATTCTCTCCTAGAGCTTCTAGAGGCATCATGGCCCTTCCCACACCTTGATTTTGGACTTCTGGCCTCCAGAACACTGAGCGAATAAATTTCTCTTAAGTCACCATCTTTGTAGTGATTTGTTACAGCGATCACCAGAAATGAATACAGTGTATCATCCCGTTCTCTCAGTTAACACTGCTGCTGCTGCTAAGTCGCCTCAGTCGTGTCCAACTCTGTGCGACCCCATAGACAGCAGCGCAACAGGCTCCCCCGTCCCTGGGATTCTCCAGGCAAGAACACTGGAGAGGGTTGCCATTTCCTTCTCCAATGCAGGAAAGTGAAAAGTCAAAGTGAAGTCGCTCAGTCATGTCCGACTCTTAGCGACCCCATGGACTGCAGCCTACCAGGCTCCTCCGTCCGTGGGATTTTCCAGGCAAGAGTACTGGAGTGGGGTGCCATTGCTTCTCAGTTAACACTAAGGGTGCACATTAGAACAAGACTATATGAGGAAATGGAAGAGGAAATGGCAACCCACTCCAGTATTCTTGTCTGGAAAATTCTATGGACAGAGGAGCCTAGTGGGCTACAGTCGACCGGGTCTCAAAGAGTCGGACAAGACGGAGCACGTGTATGGGAGGAAAAGATAGTGTAGGTCATTAAATAACCACCAGGTGGCAGTACGTGCAGGGGATAGCAAGAAAACACGTTCTGCAGCTGCATGTTCTCTTCTCCTTTCCTTTCCTCACTGCAACTCACTGACTCCGATCTTTTTTCTGATCGTAAAAAGCTGCAGGCTTGGGCGTTGGGTATCCAGGGGTACTTTAGATTATAGAGATTAGGTTGGGCACGTCAGGGGATGGTAAGCAATGAAATGAAATCTATCTTTTCAGTTCAGTCGCTCAGTCGTGTCCGACTCTCTGTGACCCCATGAAATCGCAGCACGCCAGGCCTCCCTGTCCATCACCAACTCCCAGAGTTCACTCAAACTCAGGTCAATCGAGTCAATGATGCCATCCAGCCATCTCATCCTCTGTCGTCCCCTTCTCCTCCTGCTCCCAATCCCTTCCAGCATCAGAGTCTTTTCCAACGAGTCAACTCTTCGCATGAGGTGGCCAAAGTATTGGAGTTTCAGCTTTAGCATCATTCCTTCCAAAGAACACCCAGGACTGACCTCCTCTAGAATGAACTGGTTGGATCTCCTTGCAGTCCAAGGGACTCTCAAGAGTCTTCTCCAACACCGCAGTTCAAAAGCATCAATTCTACGGCATTCAGCTTTCTTTATAGTCCAACTCTCACATCCATACATGACCACTGGAAAAACCATAGCCTTGACTAGACGGACCTTTGTTGGCAAAGTAATGTCTCTGCTTTTCAATATGCTATCTAGGTTGGTCATAACTTTCCTTCCAAGGAGTAAGCGTCTTTTAATTTCATGGCTGCAGTCACCATCTGCGGTGATACTCTACAAATCTTGAAGTACCATTAAAGCAGAGCTGTATCCTTTGAGGGAAACAACCTAGGTATCCCTTTCAGATGACCTTTAGTAAATGGTGAACTGTACAGAGCTGGTGGCCTCTATATTTCTAGCTGCTCCTCTTTAGTAAGCCCATCCTCAGACACACATTGCACTTTCTGCTCCAGGTCCTTCAGTAATGAGGAAGGTGCATTTCTTAGCTAACATCTATAAACCAGGCATCCTCCTAAGACCATCTACCCATTGTTTCATTTAGTCTTTAAAACAGCCTAGAAAAAAAAATATTATAAATAACCTGATTTTTATGAAATGGAAAATTGAGGTTTAGAGAGGTTGAATAATAGAATTACAGTTCCTAAGTGGTGGAGTCAAGCCCCAAACCTTGGTCATTTGATATTAATTGCCATTCCTTAGTGCTACTCAGATTCTGACCATCTTTCTCTTTTCTAATTAATTTAACATTTACTGTCTGTATCACTCATTTGACTAGCATTTTAATTTTGTTACATAAATATATGTTATCTCCTGATTAGGTTGCAAGCTCCATTAAGCTAGGGATTACAATTTAAGCTGTGTTTGCAGCCTGCACAACATCTGTGGTAGTGAGCCTAAAAGTTTTAGCTTTTCAAAAATGCTCAACATTTCTCATCTTGGGAAATAGTTCCCACAGTTAGAACCCCGGTCTTTGCCACTTTGTTTAATGATTTTCAATTTAGAAAGATTCCATTGAGAATTTATTTGGAAACTACAAAATTGTTAGGACTGGACTTAGAACCACTATAATCCACAATAGCTTTATCTCATTCTTCCTAAATGTTTTGGGATGCAATACGCCACCTAGGACAGGCTTAAATTCCTCCTAGAGGTACTATTTTAAAAAATCAAAAATGATTGTAGTAAGTGACATTATTGGGTCAGTGTCATCTTCTTAATCTGCCAACAAACCTTTACAACAGTGTCCAGACACATCTCCAAATCTGTTTTTATAGTTCCCAAGTTAATAGATCCTCTACACTGTTCTCATTTTTCCATTTAGTATCTGCATTTTCTTAGGCTAATTTTAACTCAAGTTGTTTACTATTTTAAATGAACACATGTATAGCTTCCAGAACCATTTTTTCGCTTCAACAATTAGAATGAATGTTATTTTAGACATAGTAATTAAATCTACCCAATGATGAAGAAGATTCTGTCTAGGAGTCTATGAACAATTCTATTATTTTCATGCTTAAAAATATATCCTCACTATATTATCTTTCATCTTAAAACTCATATCTATTTTGTACTCATAATTTATTTGAATTTCACTGTACCTGTATATTAAGGGTTTCCCAAGTGGCACTAGTTGTAAAGAACATGCCTGCCAATGCAGGAGGCATAAGAGACGCAGGTTCAATCCCTGGGTCGGGAAAATCCCATGGAGGACAGAGGAGCCTAGCAGCTTATTGTCCATCGGGTTGCAAAGAGTCAGACATGACTGAAGTGACTTAGCACACACACCCTTACCTATATATTATTCTTGCAGTTTTTCCCCTGCCTTATTGATATATAGCCGACATAATATTGTGTATGTTTAAGGTGTACAATGTGTTGATTTGATACTTTATATACTGCAAAATGATTACCATCATAGCATTCTTAAGTTTTTAATGGCCTTTGGCAAAAGCAATACAATATTGACCTACTTTCATATTTATTGGTAGAATGATTAGGGTACACTGGTTTAGTGGGCTACCCATCACAGTTATCAAGTGAGATCATAGGTATGAAAGTGCTTTGGAAACAGTAATCAACAACACATGTAAAATTATAGTACTGTTACTGTTATTTTTTTGAGAAATATCACAAGAAGAGAAATCCAAAGAATACGTAATGATTACATTTTGGTCACTGTGTAACCTAAGAGGAGTTAATATTTGAAGATAGAAGAACCTTCCCCGAGCTTCCTCAATGTAAATAATTTCTTAACCCAGTGCTCTTCAAGCTTTTATGTGCATAAGAATCTTCTGGAGATCTTGTTGACATGCAGATTCTGGTTCAGTAGGTCTGTAATAGGCCAGAGAGTCTGCATTTCTGACAAGCTCTAGGGGGTTGCTCATGCTTCTGATCTCTGGACTACACTGTGCATGCCAAGGAATAATTTTGGCTCTGCCTCTTAAACTCAATCATTAATCCTATTATTAAGGGCAAATATGTTTTTACAAAGAAACATATATTCAGTAGGTGGAGACATTCTCTTTTCCCATAATCCCATAAATACAGAGCTGGCACTTAAACTCTAATTTGGAAGATAAGTTTAAAAATCATCCAAGTAAGCCCATATAAATAATTTGAAACAGATTTCTATCTCTTTTTTCAGTATCTGTAGGGAAAAATCTTTCAGATCTTTCTAACAAATTAAGCTTAATATATTTCTAGCTTTACTGGTAGAAACATTTCTCTTCCTCTCATCTAAATTTTTTCTCTTCCAAGTTAAACCTCTTGTTACTCCAAATTGGTTGATAGAGAAATTAACTATGTCACTGTTTCCAAATATCTTTTTTTAATATAATCAGAACTCCAATGACTTCATTTTAAAATGCCTATGTGTGTGTGCTAAGTTGCTTCAGTCATGTCCAACTCTGTGCAACCCCATGGACTGTAGTTTGCCAGGCTCCTCTGTCCATGGGATTCTCGAGGCAAAGAATACTGTAGTGGATTGCTGTGCCCTTCTCCAGGGGATCTTTGGAAACTAGATATCAAACCAGAAGTGTCTTACATCTTCTGCACTGGCGGGCTGGTTCTTTACCACTAGCACCACCTAGGAAGCCCAAAATGCCTATGCTGCTGCTAAGTCGCTTCAGTCGTGTTCAACTCTGTGCAACCCCATAGACAGCAGCCCACCAGGCTCCCCCGTCCCTGGGATTCTCCAGGCAAGAACACTGGAGTGGGTTGCCATTTCCTTCTCCAATGCATGAAAGTGAAAAGTGAAAGTGAAGTCGCTCAGTCGTGTCCGACTCCTAGCGTCCCCATGGACTGCAACCTGCCAGGCTCCTCCGTCCATGGGATTTGCAAGGCAAGAGTACTGGAGTGGGTTGCCATTGCCTTCAATGACCAAAATGCCTATAGTTGCAGTAATTTAATTTAGGAAATGAATTTCCCTGTATCCCAGCTAGTCAAAGCTATGGTTTTTCCAGTGGTCATGTATGGATGTGAGAGTTGGACTGTGAAGAAAGCTGAGTGCCAAAGAAATTATGCTTTTGAACTGTGGTGTTGGAAAAGACTCCTGAGAGTCCCTTGGACTGCAAGGAGATCCAACCAGTCCATCCTGAAGGAGATCAGTCCTGGGTGTTCATTGGAGGGACTGATGCTGAAGCTGAAACTCCAATATTTTGGCCACCTCATGTGAAGAGTTGACTCACTGGAAAAGACCCTGATGCTGGGAGGGATTGGGGGCAGGAGGAGAAGGGGACGATGGAGGATGAGATGGCTGGATGGCATCACTGACTTGATGGACGTGAGTTTGAGTGAACTCCAGGAGTTGGTGATGGACAGGGAGGCCTGGCATGCTGTGGTTCACGGGGTCACAAAGAGTCAGACACTACTGAGCGACTGAACTGAACTGAACTGAACAGCTAAGTAAATATTTGATACATGTAAAGACATAATGCAAACCTTTGTATAACATGCATGCCTTGAGTTACTACCCCAGTCCCATCTAAGATTAAAAAAACAAGAAATGACAACAGCATTTAATCTGTGGTAGTGATGATATTTTTTTTAATACAGAAAACAATTCCATTTATTTTTTTAGATGACCTCAAAGACTGGTGAGATAGTTTCATTAAAAGAAATAATCATCCATTTACTGGATTAAATAATATGCTATGTGGGAAAATACCCTGTTTTCCTATTTGGAGATTTAAGTTGTAAGAAACAAATGCTATGTACCTGGCTGCTAGTCATAAGCAGGGCCGGTGTCATGGCCATGTGCAGTCACACAGGGCCCCACACTCAGAAGGTCCCTATACTTGGTTCAATGCTCTGCCATCTCTGTCTTGAAATTCTGAACATTTTTGGACAAGTGATTACACATTTTCACACTAGGTTCTGAACTTATGTAGCTCATTCCAAGTACATGGGTAAACACTGCCATTCATCTACTTTCCTAGAATATGTTATAAAATTTAGTCTCTGTTCCAGCATGGTTGCCTCATCATTTCAGAAATGAAACCAGTTCAAGGTATTAATTATTCACCTTTCCTTCTAAGAAAGACTACACACATATGCACCAATGTGTGCTTTTCTACTAGGCTACAGTCATCACCCTCTTCATGGTATTGTATCCCTCATATCACACACTATAATTTCAAGGAATCCTATACTATCATTGATTGGCATGCTGCCCAATTATCTTGGTTTGCCTGTCATTTTCACTTATTAATTTCACAGCAGGATAATATATAGAGATATTTTTGTTTTATTTTTCTTGCTGTGTAAGAATCAGGAAGAATAAGAGAAATATAGCTCCCCTATCCAAAGGGAACATGCTCTAATACCTGTTGAAGTTGCCTGAATACAACCTCTCTTTCTGTCATATTTCACTGAGTCATGCCACTGTGTGTGTGTGTGTGTGTGTGTGTGTGTGCGCGTGTGTGATGGGGAAAGAGCAGGGCATCAAAGCAGCCAGAGAGGTAAAGGTTACTTAAGACCAGGAAAATAACAGAAGTCTACTTGCTGTTTCCTTGAGTAGAAGGATTCAAGACATATTCCATATCCATGGAAGTGAGTGGCTATGCCCAATTTAGGAAAAAAAAAAATGCATTGTCAAGCACAGCCCAGAGGCAGCATTGTCCTCATATTCCAGGGATCCAACTTGGACAATAGGCATACAAGGGTTAATCAATGTGGGCCAAAGACTGGAGAAATTGCCCCCCATTTTCTTCAGGATGCAAAAAGTTGTTTTGTTTTTCCTTCCTGAGCACTTCTTTCTTTCTTTCTTTTTTTAATCTATTTTTTATTATTTTTTTTTACTTTACAATATTGTATTGGTTTTGCCATACATAAACATGAATCTGCCACAGGTGTACATGTGTTCCCCATCCTGAACCCCCCTCCCACCTCCCTCCCCATCCCATCCCTCTGAGTCATCCCAGTGCACCAGCCCCAAGCATCCTGTATCCTGCATTGAACCTGGACTAGTGATTTGTTTCACATATGATATTATACATGTTTCAATGCCATTCTCCCATATCATCCCACCCTTGCCCTCTCCCACAGAGTCCAAAAGACTGTTCAATACATCTGTGTCTCTTGCTGTCTCGCATACAGGATTATCGTTACCATCTTTCTAAATTCCATATATATGCGTTAGTATACTGTATTGGTGTTTTTCTTTCTGGCTTACTTCACCTTGTATAATAGGCTCCAATTTCATCCACCTCATTAGAGCTGATTCAAATGGACTCTTTTTAATGGCTGAGTAATACTCCATTGTGTATATGTACCACAGCTTTCTTATCCATTTGTCTGCTGATGGACATCTAGGTTGCTTCCATGTCCTGGCTATTATAAACAGTGCTGCGATGAACATTGGGGTACATGTGTCTCTTTCAGTTCTGGTTTCCTCGGTGTGTATGCCCAGCATTGGGATTGCTGGGTCATATGGCAGTTCTATTTCCAGTTTTTTAAGGAATCTCCACACTGTTCTCCATAGTGGCTGTACTAGTTTGCATTCCTACCAACAGTGTAAGAGGGTTCCCTTTTCTTCACACCCTCTCCAGCATTTATTGCTTGTAGACTTTTGGATAGCAGCCATTCTGACTGGCGTGAAATGGTACCTCATTGTGGTTTTGATTTGCATTTCTCTGATAATGAGTGATGTTGAGCATCTTTTCATGTGTTTGTTAGCCATCTGTATGTCTTCTTTGGAGAAATGCCTGTTTAGTTCTTTGACCCATTTTTTGATTGGGTCATTTATTTCTGATATTGAGCTGCATGAGCTGTTTGTATATTTTGGAGATTAATCTTTTGTCAGTTTCTTCATCTGCTATTATTTTCTCCCATTCTGAAGGCTGTCTTTTCACCTTGCTTATAGTTTCCTTTGTTGCTGAGCACTTCTTTTCTACAAAAGTCTTCCACCAACTTTTTCTTTTTTTTCTTTTTTTTTTTTGCCTTATGCAAGAACATGAGGGGTTAGTGGGTGAGAGGGAGGAACCCATAATTTCTAAGGTGGACTTTTCCACCAATCTAGTAGAACAGGGCCTTAAAATCAGATATCTTTTGATTTTTTTTAATTAAGTAATGTGATATTTCTTGCATGCCTTATGAGGCAGTTGTAAATTATTTCCTGCAACAATGTAATATTTAACCCACAAATATCCAGCTGATGACTCACAATTTCCCACGCAAATGCCCTTGGATTTTTCCATAACAGTTTAACCAAAGTCCGGTCCAAAACATGCTTCTGACCTCCCTTCACACAGGGAAGTCATTTCTATACAGAGAGATCTGGCAAGGGCCCACTGAGGTAAACATTTGACTACCCTAGCTGCTAAAGATTCTGCCTGTCAGGGTCTTTTGTTCCTCAACAAACTCTTCCTAGAGTCTTGGGAATAAAGGAGGACTGGAGAAGGAAGCCAGTCATAAAGACCAAGTCCTTGTGGAAAGACAATCAGAAGAGGGCCGTGTTGGTACCCTACTCATCTGGTACAGACTGAGCTCTAGATATCTATGGCCCCTCTTGCTCCACGAATTTATAGCAGTTTTCCTATAAGAAATTCCCTTCTACAGGAATTTGTAGCACTTTTGCCTACTACCAGAGCCATGGCCCCTATGCTAGGTGTTGCTCCCTATAAACATTGCCTGCTATAGGACACTGGTGTGTCTGAAAGATGAAGCCATTGGGAATACAACCCTGTCTAAGAATGGCTACCAAAAACTGCTCGGTCTATGAAGTCTGATTTTATCACAGCTAGGTGATAGTTTCTGCAACCTTCATTGTGCTGCTAGATCAAGGCTGCTTCCCTTTGAGTAAATCAGCAGAATCAAACTAGGACTCTTCTAACTCTTGGGCTCTGACTTAAACAGAAGCTGGCCTTTGGAATTTCATGCCCTAGCAGAGAATACACCAGAATCCTAACTTTTTTGCTTTTATTTAAGCTTGTGTGGTGTTTCTGTTCTTATAGGTTCTTGGAAGAAGTGCAGTACAATCTATCTTGACAGGAACTGATTTGGATAAACTAGCTGAACAATGTTCTCAAGCACATATGAGGGCCCTGCTGGTCCTCAGAAATCCTAGTGATTTGTCTCCCAAGTTTCCCCTTAATAAAACAAGAATACTTTCCAGATATCCAATACTCTAATACTGGGATTACTTCCTTTAACAACATTCCTGAAGCTTCCTCAAGCAGCTTCCTTCACTCTTCCAGTTGCCTGATGGACATTAGCCAAATAACGGTCATAAGCAGCCTTCTCCCTGCAGAGCAGTTATGTTCAGTCACACTCATAGCCTGTACACACCTTAGGCAATATTGGATTTGAAGTCACAAAGACTTCCCATCACTGGGCCACAATTAGCTGTGTGTTGTCTTTCTCCACAGATTTGTTGCCCAATGCATTTCTAATGTGAGCCCAGAAAAGTGGCCTCTCCTGGGCACTGTCTGGCCAGGTGATAAATGTCTGCCTGTTCACAAGTTTCCTGAGTTGGTGGTAGCTGGATAACTTATAGTTCAGGATCTCTTCCAGGAATATCAAGATGATGACATCTTCATGCTCATAGAACATCTCAATGCTGGTCAACTGTACTTCAAGCTGGCACCATTCACTGTGCAGGTAGTGGTTACTCACCACACACAAAGTTTTCCAGCTGGTGTCAATGGCATTCTGGATGTTCTCAAAGATATCTGTGCCTGGCTCAAAGTCTCTGTGGTGAAGGCAGAGCTTAAAGGTAGGCTGGCCACCTTCTTTTAGGGCTGGAACAAGCTCTTCATATACCCATTGCTCATCAGTGGCAGTGAAAGAAACAAAGGCATTATAGATGAACTCCTTTTCTGTCCTATGCCACTTGGCCAGGTACTAGGCTCAAAATATGTAGAGCCCATACCATAGAGATGGAACCATCTTGTCAATGAACCAAGAGAAGATCATGGTTGTGAGGACCAGACTGAAGGAGCAGAAGAAGCAAATTTTCCCAGATCAAAAATATGCATAGAATCATCAAAATCTATCAAAAATTTTTAATATTTGGCTGTTGACAGGTGTAGCTCTGGAGGTAAGGGATATGGACATTTGCTGTGTTTATTGACCAATTCTTGAACCATGCATTGTCACAGCTGCACTGAAGTTTATTCCCATAGATATCAAAGTACTTCAGAGATTTCAGATTCTCCAGATGACTTTGATTAATGACCCTTAGGTTGTTGAATCTTAAAGAAAAGATCTGAAGGCTTTCTAAGGCAGAGAATATGCCAGGAGTCAGTGACTCTAAGTTGTTGTTTTCCAGGCGCAGCATTTTTAGTCTTTTTAATTTTTGGAATAAAGAAACATTTAAACTGAGGCTTCAGTCTCCAGATTTTGTCCCTGATATATCCAACTTTGTGAGATCAATCAGGGAGTCAAGTTGAAGGTGGTCTAGGAATACAGTGGGATTTTCCCCTAGGAGTAGTTCCTGCAGGTCATTCAGCCCTTGGAAGAAGTTGATTGGAACAACTTGAATCCTATGTATTTGTCCTTCTAGGTTGAGTTGTTTCAAAGACTTGAGGTTCATAAATGGAGGAAATGGCAAGGTCCTAGTGGTTTCATAAGTGATTTTATTAAAACTGAGATTCAAAACTTCTAGATTTTCCAGGCCCAAGAAAAGGCCAGCTTGAAAATTTGACAAGATATTGTATGCCAAGTCGAGTTTATAGAGGTGATTGAGGCCAGAAAATGCATACTTCTCTATGATGCTCAGGTGGTTCTGGGAGAGAATGAGAACTTGGAGCTTCTTCAGAAACTGAAAGGTTTTGTGTTTCAGGGTCCGAATATTGTTGTATTCAAGATTTAAACTCTATAAATTTGGAAATTGAGCAAACCAGTATCCCAGCCAAATTGAGCTCTTTTAATGAATACAGCCCATAAAAGGCCATACTATTGAGTTCTGTGATGGGATTTCTAGAGAGAAAGAGTGATTGTAAGTACCTTAAGGGTGAAAATGCAAAAATATGGAAAGATTTTAAACTTGTTGTGGCTCAGGTTTAGAGCTCTCAAGTTCTTGAGGGCATTTCAGGTCCTGTTGCTGACACTTGTTTAGATTCAGCCTTTGAAGGCTGGGTATAGCATCAAACTCACTGTCATTGAGGTGAACCAGATCATTGCTTTGGCTAAGGTCAAGGGATAAAAGCCTGGTACAGTTGGCAAGGTGCTTTATGCTCCCTGAATTAATGGCATTTTTCCTAAAAACCAAAGCCTTCAATATAGGCACCTTCTGGAGGAGGCAACACACTGTCCTGAGGTTTAAGTGACTACCTCTAAACTTCTGGTTACTAAGATCCATTTCACTTAGATTCTGTAGGTGTTTGGCTGGAAGCATCTCTAGTTTCACCAGTGTTCCACTCAGATTCAAGCTCCTCAGTTGGGGCAGAGTTTCCAGATCCACATTCTGAATGACTCAGTGGATCCAGAGTGGTCAGATTAGGCAGTGACAAGGCAGAGAAGTTTAATTCTGTTAGTTTTTTCCCCTGTATCCCCAGCTGGGTCAGGGAAACCAATGATCTGGGGCTGTGATCCAAGGACATTATGCTGTTGTTAGTAAGATCAAGGTATTCCAGGTGCGGCAGATGCTGGACTGCTTCAAGAATATTGGAAAAATCAGTAATAAAATTTTGAGATAAACTTAAATGTTTCAATTTGACAAGAGGGACAAAGGCATTTTTGTGAATATGGGTGATCTGATTGTGACTCAGGAGCAAAGTTTCCAAGTTGGACAGGCCCTTAAAGGAATAGTTCACAGTTTGAATCTTATTTTCTACTAAACTCAAAAGGGTTAGACTTTCTAGTCCCCAAAATGCCCTCTCATCAATCTTCCAAATGAAATTCCATTGCAATCGCAAGTCCACCAGAGCAGACAAATTAGTGAAGCAGTAGGGAGGAAGGACCTGAATTTGGTTCTGTGTCAGGTTGAGGTGAGTAGTGTATCAAGGGATGTCATGAATGGCATCTGTTAAGTTGGTGATCTTCCAAATGAAGAACACATGGTGAATGTCCGATTAATACTGTGTGCATTTACTGAACCCATATGTCTCTGCCAAAGACAGCAGAGAAAACCCAATTAAAATGAGCCAGAATGGTTGAGGAGGCAGTAGGTTCTCTAAACCCATCTTGTCAGACCCAGACCTCAGAGTTACTGTTAGGAAAAAATCCCTTCATATGTATAACACTCATTTTTGAAGAAATGGTCCTTCCATTTCAATTTGCTACAAAGAAAAACGGAAAGTTATTTAGTTTACATTTCTCTCTTCTAATAAATACTTCATAGCTGCTTCAGGAAAACTAAAAAAATTTGTCCCAAAGTTAAATTCTAAAACAAATCAAATTCCAAGGCAATCTCTGTACAGATCATCTGTACAGTGTTATTTCTCCTGTAATCAAAGTTGTTAGCACATGGAGGCAGAGAAGGCAGTTACACACTTGATTTAATTTAGAGAATTAATATGCACTCCAGCCCTACTCTCACCCCTCCACAATAAATTACCCCCCTCTCCAGTTTACACTGATACCTGAGATTCCACAACTGGAGATGCACTTTGGAGTCTATGGACTTCAGTCTAGGTAAAAGATAATCATCATGGCGGGGGTCGGGGCGCGGACAAGTTTTACAGGTTACCTCTATCTTAATGTGAATGAATGCAGAGTCTGCTTTAAAGCCACTTATTTCACCACAATTTACATCTCTCAGGCAATCAAATTCATTATCAGGATATGGCATTTCTGGTAAGCAGGAAAAATAAAAGCACAATAAGCATAGATCTGCCAGTCTACTTTCTGATGTGTGCTGCCCAGGGTTTCCCTACTCTTGTCTCCCAGTTTCAACCTGTTTGTTCTCAGTCATTTGTGGTAATGTAGTGAAAAGAGGACCAGACCAGACCTGGACTGCAATCTGTGCCCTTTGATGAATTATTTAACCTCTCTGAACATGTTTCCTTATCCAAACAATGGGCTAATAGTACCTATTCCCTCATAATGATGTATAGATTCAATGAGACAATTTAAAGTGCCCAGCTTGATACCTGGTACACTGTGGAGCTCAAAAAAGATCATTTCCTTCTTTTCACTTTAACTCTGGGTCTCCCACATTGTAGACACGCAAAACTGCAATTTAGATGGATTAGATGTAAATGGGAAAGGTAAAGCTAAAGGACTTCCCTGGTGGCTCAGATGGTAGAAGCGTCTGTCTACAATGTGGGAGACCCAGGTTCAATCCCTGGGCTGGGAAGATCCCCTGGAGAAGGAAAGGGCAATCCTCTCCTGTACTATTGCCTGGAAAATCCCATGGACAGAGGAGCCTGGTAGGCTACAGTCCATGGGGTCGCAAAGAGTCAGACACGACTGAGCAACTTCACTTAAGGTACAGGGATAGAACCTAGGTCTCCTGCATTGTAGGCAGATTCTTTACCATCTGAGCCACCAGGGAAGCCCCCAAATTAACAAAGTAGCTCACAAAAACTGAAAAAAAAACCAAAACCCAGTTGTGTTTCTAATGTTTTTAGGGGTATCTTTATCATATTTCAAATTACCCTACATGCTGCTGCTGCTAAGTCACTACAGTCGTGTCCGACTGGGCGACCCCATAGACGGCAGTCCACCAGGCTCCCCCATCCTTGGGATTCTCCAGGCAAGAACACTGGAGTGGGTTGCCATTTCCTTCTCCAATGCATGAAAGTGAAAAGTGAAAGTGAAGTCGCTCAGTTGTGTCCGACTCTTCGTGGCCCCATGGACTGCAGCCCACCAGGCCCTTCTGTCCATGGGATTTTCCAGGCAAGAGTACTGGAGTGGGTTGCCATTGTCTTCTCCTTTGCTATGTTAAATCATCCCAAATATAGACAAGGAATATTTTCATTTAGTCAAAACTTCCTTTATATTTTTAAAAAGTTTTAAAATATGGTCTGTAAAATTTTGTGTCTCTGTGTTAGGGTATTTCCTAGACACTTTTAGATTTTATTATTTGGGGAAATATTTTTTCTTATTTAATTTTCTAGTTAGGAACAGCAAGAGTGCCATAAGTTTTTTTAATATAAATTTATTTATTTTAATTGGAGGCTAATTACTTTACAATTTTTTTTATTTTAAATTTTTAAATTGTTGATCATAAGCATAGATGGCTTCCCTGGTGGATCAGATGGTAAAGAATCTGCCTGCAATGTGGAAGACGTGGGTTTGATCCCTGGGTTGGGAAGATTCCCTGGAGGAGGGCATAGCAACCCACTCCAGTATTCTTGCCTGGAGAACCCCCAGGGACAGAGGAGCCTGGCGGGCTACAGTCCATGGGGTTGCAACGAGTAGGACATGACTGAGCGACTAAGCACACCACAGCATAAGCATAGAAAGCTTTCTGAAATTTTATTAGTTTTAAAAATGTGACCATTGGGCTTTACTGATGGCTCAGTGGTAAAAAATTTGCCTGCCAATGCAGGGAACTCAGGTTTGATCCCAGATCTGGGATGATCCCACATGCTGTGGAAAAACTAAGTCTGTGCACCACAACTATTGAGCAGTGTTCTAGAGCCCAGGAGCCACAACTACTGAGTCCGTGTGCTGCAAATACTGAAGCCCACATGCCCTAGAATCAGTGCCCTGCCACAAGAGAGGCCAACACAATGAAAGCCTACATATCACTACTAGAAAGTAGCCCCTGCTCTCCACAACTAGAGAAAGCCAGCTCAGCAATGAAGATCTAATATACCCAAAAATAAAAATACATAAACAATGTGTTTATTCTATTAATCTGTTAATGATTATATTCTCTGTAGGTAATGGAAGTTATATATCTTTTTCAAATTCATAATTCCCTATGCCTTTTTTTATGCTGGTCTCATAATATTGGTCACAATCTCCCTATGTTAAGTCATAGTGATGACAGATTTTTTTTGTTACTAGGATAACATCTATAGATTTTTCCATTATTTTATTTGCTGTAAGTTTTAATATATATCAAGTCAGAAAATTGCGCTTATAGTCCTAATGTTTTAAGGAAGGTTATAGTTGAGTTTGGGCTTCCCAGGTGGCATTAGTGGTAAAGAACCCACCTGCCAATGCAGGAAACTTATTAAGAGACCCTTATTAAGGGTTCAATCCCTGAGTAGGGAAGATCGCCTGGAGGAGGGCATGGCAACCCAGTCCAGTATTCTTGCCTGGAGAATCCCCATGGACAGAGGAGCCTGGCGGGCTACAGTCCTTAGGATCACAAGAGTCAGACATGACTGAAGTGACTTAGCACACATGCATGCACACATAGTTGAGTTTGACCAGAGCACAAAAGAGTGAGGAAGGAATAAGCCATCAACTAAGGGAGAGTGTACAAGGACAACTTTCTTGCATGATAAACTGGCAGTAAGTACAGAAGTATGAAAATATCAAGCACTTACTGTGTGTTCAGCATTTTGACAGGAATAAACCACACTAAAATTCAGCAACATAAACAGCATTTTGACAGGAATAAACCACACTAAAATTCAGCAACATAAACAGCAACATAAAAACAGCAACATAAATGCATAAACTGCATTTTATGCATGAGGAACTGGAAGCTCAGAGAGTGGGCTTGCACAAATATTGTACAGCTAATGTACGACAGATTAGCGATTCAAAGCAAAGCTTGTATCATCTCCAAACCTCATGCTCTTTCCACTACATCCTGTCACCCCTTAATTCCAAAAAAGCAGTCCCCAAACATTTGTAACAAGAATTACATCACAAGGATACTTGTAACAACTTTGATTGCTTTGATAAATGCTAATTTGGTATATAAATTCTAGAATATTCCAGAAAAGGTGGTGTCCTAAGTTTACACTTACAATTTATATTTATGTCAATGACTGAGAAAAATGAAAAAAAAAAAAAAAACAATGATCTAATGATAGTTTCAATTTCAATTTTAAGTCAGCCCTCTGGTATTGGGGGATTGGTGAGGATTGGTTCAGTGCTGGAGGCCAGTGCTTTAAAGTATGTTAACTTTGTTAGGCAACAAGAAGGAAATGGTTGAAAGGATGAGAGATTTCTTTGTAAAAGTAAATATAAGAAGAAGGGAAAAGAGGATAAGGAGCAGAAGAGGAAGAAAAGGTAGTAGTGTAAGTAAATATGTCTTGCATAAGTGTGAGGTGGGGCTCAAGGAAACTGGGTGCAACAAGATGACATTACTGGATTAATGTGTACTCTGCTCTCATAGATGACAAGGGTTACGAATATGATCCCCAATATCTATCTCTGTTTGTCACAGGAAATTTTAAATAAAGGGAAAGGATAAAGATCCAAACATCCAAATAGCCTGCCCTGACAAAGTACAGAAAGGGACAAGCTTTACTGGCAAATGTTTCACAGGGACAGGGCTAGTGGAAGAGGTTTCTTTTACCTGAAACTGCTGCTGTTACTGCAATCAAAGGAGCATTCAAAGTCAGCATCAGAGCAGGGAGCTGAGGCCTGAAAAACCAGAGAAGAGAAGTACTTAAAGGTAAGCAAAATGAAGGGCTTCTAGAAGCAGTTGTGGAATTAGATTCAGCATGCCAGGGAGATGTATAATATCATATATGAAACAAGTCGCCAGTCCAGGTTCGATGCACTATACTGGATGCTTGGTGCACTGGGACGACCCAGATGGATGGCACAGGGAGGGAGGAGGGAGGAGGGTTCAGGACAGGGAACACGTGTATACCTGTGGCAGATTCATGTTGATATATGGCAAAACCAATATAATATTGTAAAGTTAAAAAAAAAAGAACAAACTCTACACCTAAAGCAACTAGAAAAGGAAGAAATGAAGAACCCCAGGGTTAATAGAAGGAAAGAAATCTTAAAAATTAGAGCAGAAATAAATGCAAAAGAAACAAAAGAGACCATAGCAAAAATCAACAAAACCAAAAGCTGGTTCTTTGAAAGGATAAATAAAATTGACAAACCATTAGCCAGACTCATCAAGAAACAAAGGGAGAAAAATCAAATCAATAAAATTAGAAATGAAAATGGAGAGATCACAACAGACAACACAGAAATACAAAGGATCATAAGAGACTACTATCAACAATTATATGCCAATAAAATGGACAACGTGGAAGAAATGGACAAATTCTTAGAAAAGTACAACTTTCCAAAACTCGACCAGGAAGAAATAGAAAATCTTAACAGACCCATCACAAGCACGGAAATTGAAACTGTAATCAAAAATCTTCCAGCAAACAAAAGCCCCGGTCCAGACGGCTTCACAGCTGAATTCTACCAAAAATTTAGAGAAGAGCTAACACCTATCCTGCTCAAACTCTTCCAGAAAATTGCAGAGGAAGGTAAACTTCCAAACTCATTCTATGAGGCCACCATCACCCTAATACCAAAACCTGACAAAGATCCCACAAAAAAAGAAAACTACAGGCCAATATCACTGAGGAACATAGATGCAAAAATCCTTAACAAAATTCTAGCAATCAGAATCCAACAACACATTTAAAAGATCATACACCATGACCAAGTGGGCTTTATCCCAGGGATGCAAGGATTCTTCAATATCCACAAATCAATCAATGTAATACACCACATTAACAAATTGAAAAATAAAAACCATATGATTATCTCAATAGATGCAGAGAAAGCCTTTGACAAAATTCAACACCCATTTATGATAAAAACTCTCCAGAAAGCAGGAACAGAAGGAACATACCTCAACATAATAAAAGCTATATATGACAAACCCACAGCAAACATTATCCTCAATGGTGAAAAATTGAAAGCATTTCCTCTAAAGTCAGGAACAAGACAAGGGTGCCCACTTTCACCATTACTATTCAACATAGTTTTGGAAGTTTTGGCCACAGCAATCAGAGCAGAAAAAGAAATAAAAGGAATCCAAATTGGAAAAGAAGAAGTAAAACTCTCACTATTTGCAGATGACATGATCCTCTACATAGGAAACCCTAAAGACTCCACCAGAAAATTACTAGAACTAATCAATGACTATAGTAAAGTTGCAGGATATAAAATCAACACACAGAAATCCCTTGCATTCCTATACACTAATAATGAGAAAACAGAAAGAGAAATTAAGGAAACAATTCCATTCACCATTGCAACGGAAAGAATAAAATACTTGGGAATATATCTACCTAAAGAAACTAAAGACCTATATATAGAAAACTATAAAACACTGGTGAAAGAAATCAAAGAGGACACTAATAGATGGAGAAATATACCATGTTCATGGATTGGAAGAATCAATATAGTGAAAATGAGTATACTACCCAAAGCAATTTATAGATTCAACGCAATCCCTATCAAGCTACCAACAGTATTCTTCACAGAGCTAGAACAAGTAATTTCACAATTTGTATGGAAATACAAAAAACCTCGAATAGCCGAAGCGATCCTGAGAAAGAAGAATGGAACTGGAGGAATCAACCTACCTGACTTCAGGCTCTACTACAAAGCCACAGTTATCAAGACCGTATGGTACTGGCACAAAGACAGAAATATAGATCAATGGAACAAAATAGAAAGCCCAGAGATAAATCCACGCACATATGGACACCTTATCTTTGACAAAGGAGGCAAGAATATACAATGGATTAAAGACAATCTCTTTAACAAGTGGTGCTGGGAAATCTGGTCAACCACTTGTAAAAGAATGAAACTAGAACACTTTCTAACACCATACACAAAAATAAACTCAAAATGGATTAAAGATCTAAACGTAAGACCAGAAACTATAAAACTCCTAGAGGAGAACGTAGGCAAAACACTCTCTGACATACATCACAGCAGGATCCTCTATGACCCACCTCCCAGAATATTGGAAATAAAAGCAAAAATAAACAAATGGGACCTAATTAACCTTAAAAGCTTCTGCACATCAAAGGAAACTATTAGCAAGGTGAAAAGACAGCCTTCAGAATGGGAGAACATAATAGCAAATGAAGCAACTGACAAACAACTAATCTCAAAAATATACAAGCAACTCCTACAGCTCAACTCCAGAAAAATAAATGACCCAATCAAAAAATGGGTCAAAGAACTAAATAGACATTTCTCCAAAGAAGACATACAGATGGCTAACAAACACATGAAAAGATGCTCAACATCACTCATTATCAGAGAAATGCAAATCAAAACCACTATGAGGTACCATTTCATGCCAGTCAGAATGGCTGCGATCCAAAAGTCTACAAGCAATAAATGCTAGAGAGGGTGTGGAGAAAAGGGAACCCTCTTACACTGTTGGTGGGAATGCAAACTAGTACAGCCACTATGGAGAACAGTGTGGAGATTCCTTAAAAAACTGGAAATAGAACTGCCTTATGATCCAGCAATCCCACTGCTAGGCATACACACTGAGGAAACCAGAACTGAAAGAGACACGTGTACCCCAATGTTCATCGCAGCACTGTTTATAATAGCCAGGACATGGAAGCAACCTAGATGCCCATCAGCAGATGAATGGATAAGAAAGCTGTGGTACATATACACAATGGAGTATTACTCAGCCATTAAAAAGAATACATTTGAATCAATTCTAATGAGGTGGATGAAACTGGAGCCTATTATACAGAGTGAAGTAAGCCAGAAAGAAAAACACCAATACAGTATACTAACGCATATATATGGAATTTAGAAAGATGGTAACAATAACCCTGTGAATGAGACAGCAAAAGAGACAGTGATGTATAGAACAGTCTTATGGACTCTGTGGGAGAGGGAGAGAGTGGGAAGATTTGGGAGAATGGCATTGAAACATGTAAAATATCATATATGAAACGAGATGCCAGTCCAGGTTCGATGCACAATACTGGATGCTTGGGGCTAGTGCACTGGGATGACCCAGAGGGATGGTATGGGGAGGGAGGAGGGAGGAGGCTTCAGGATGGGGAACACATGTATACCTGTGGTGGATTCATTTTGATATTTGGCAAAACTAATACAATTATGTAAAGTTTAAAAATTAAATAAAATCAAAAAAATTTAAAAAATAAAAAAATAATAAAATACAGAGCTAAAACAAAACAAAAAAAGAACAAAATAAATAATAATAGTTTAAAAATATAAAATCAAAAATCAAAAAAAAAAAAAAAAAAAGAGAATAGGAAAGAATCTGTGCAGCAAAGACCCAAACTGTGCTGTTTTTTTGCAGCTTCAGTTTAGGCCTGTCACACAGAATTTTTTCTTTTCTGATTGCCGTGGCTAGGACTTCCAAAACTATGTTGAATAATGGTGGTTAGAGTGGACATCCTTGTCTTGTTCCCTATCCTAGAGGAAATGCTTTCAGTTTTTTATTGAGTATGATGTTGACTGTAGGTTTGATGTTAACTGTAGGTTTGTCATCAGATCGTATCAGATCAGTCGCTCAGTCGTGTCCAACTCTTTGCAACCCCATGAATCGCAGCATGCCAGTCCTCCCTGTCCATCACCAACTCCCGGACTTCACCCAGACTCATGTCCATCGAGTCAGTGATGCCATCCAGCCATCTCATCCTCTGTCGTCCCCTTCTCCTCTTGCCCCCAATCCCTCCCAGCATCAGAGTCTTTTCCAATGAGTCAATTCTTCGCATGAGGTGGCCAAAGTACTGGAGTTTCAGCTTTAGCATCATTCCTTCCAAAGAAATCCCAGGGCTGATCTCCTTTAGAATGGACTGGTTGGATCTCCTTGCAGTCCAAGGGACTCTCTAGAGTCTTCTCCAACACCACAGTTCAAAAGCATCAATTCTTCGGCGCTCAGCCTTCTTCACAGTCCAACTCTCACATCCATATATGACCAATGGAAAAACCATAGCCTTGACTAGACGGACCTTTGTTGGCAAAGTAATGTCTCTGCTTTTGAATATGCTATCTAAGTTGGTCATAACTTTCCTTCCAAGGAGTAAGCGTCTTTTAATTTCATGGCTGAAGTCACCATCTGCAGTGATTTTGGAGCGCAGAAAAATAAAGTCTGACACTGTTTCCCCATCTATTTCCCATGAAGTGATGGGACCAGATGCCATAATCTTCGTTTTCTGAATGTTGAGCTTTAAGCCAACTTTTTCACTCTTGTCTTTCACTTTCATCAAGAGGCTTTTTAGTTCCCCTTCACTTTCTGCCATAAGGGTGGTGTCATCTGCATGTCTGAGATTATTGAGATTTCTCCCAGCAATCTTGATTCCAGCTTGTGTTTCTTCCAGTCCAGCGTTTCTCATGATGTACTCTGCATATAAGTTAAATAAGCAGGGTGACAGTATACAGCTTTGATGTACTCCTTTTTCTATTTGGAACCAGTCTGTTGTTCCATGTCCAGTTCTAACTGTTGCTTCCTGATCTGCATACAAATTTCTCAAGAGGCAGATCAGGTGGTCTGGTATTCCCATCTCTTTCAGAATTTTCCACAGTGTATTGTGATCCACACAGTCAAAGGCTTTGGCATAGTCAATAAAACAGAAATAGTTTTTTGTCATATATGACCTTTATTATGTTGAGGTAGTTCTTTCTATGCCCCTTTTATGGAGAGTCTTTTTTAAAATCATAAATGGGTGTTGAATTTTGTCAAAAGCTTTTTCTACATCTATTGAAATGATCATATGGTTTATCTTTCATTTATTTGTGTGGTGTATCACATTTGTTAATATTTGCATTATGCTGAAGAATCTTTGCATTCCTGGGATAAATCCCCCTTGATCATGGTGTATGATCCTTTTAAGGAGTTGTTGGATTCTGTTTGCTAGTATTCTGCTGAAAATTTTTGCATTTATGTTTATCGGTGATATTGGTCTGTAATTTTCTTTCTTTGTGATATCTTTGTCTGGTCTTGGTATCAGGGTGATGAGGATCTCACAGAATGAGTTAAGGAGTGTTCCTCCCTCTGCAATATTTTGGAAGATTTCAAGAAGGATAGGTGTTAACTTTTCTTTAAATGTCTCATAGATTTCATCACGTCCTGGACTTCTGTTTGTTGAAAGATTTCTGATTACAGCTTCAATTCCATTACTTGTGATTTGTCGATTAATACTTTCTAATTCTTCCTGGTTCAGTCTTGGAAAGTTGTATCTTTCTAAGAATTTGTCCATTTCTTCCAGTTGTCCATTTTACTGGCATACAGTTATTCATAGTAGTCTCTTATTTCTGTGAAGTCAGTTGTAACATCTCCTTTTTCATTTATACTTTTATTGGCTTTTTTCTTGAGGAGTCTGGCTAAAGATTTATCAGTTTTGTTTATCCTCTCAAAGAACAAACTTCTACTTTTATTGATCTTCGCTATCATTTTCCTCATTTCTATTTCATTTATTTATGCTCTAATCTTTATTATTTCTTTCCTTCTACTGACTTTGGATTTTCTTTGTTCTTCTTTCTCTAGTTGCTTTAGGTATAAGGTTAGGTTGTTTATTTGAGATTTTTCTTGGTTGTTGAGGTGAGATTGAATTGCTATAAACTTCCCTCTTAGGACTGCTTTTACTGCATCTCATAGGTTTTGGGTCATCATGTTTTCATTGTCATTTGTTTCTATGTATTTTTTATTTCCTATTTTATTTATTAAGTGATATCTTGGTTATTTCACATCACACTGTTTAGCCTCCATGTGTTTGTGTTTTTTACATTATTTTTCCTCTAATTGATTTCTAATCTCATACTGTTGTGGTCAGAAAAGATGCTTGATATGATTTCAATTTTCTTAAATTTTCCAACGCTTGATTTGTGACCCAAGATGTGATCTATCCTGGAGAATATTCTATGTGTGCTTGAACAGAAAGTGTATTCTGCCACTTTTGGATGGAATGCCTTATAAATATCAATTAAATCTATCTGGTCTATTGTCTCACTTAAAGCTTGAGTTACCTTATTTATTTTCTGTCTGAACAGTCTGTCCATTGATGTAAGTGGGTTGTTAAAGCCCCCCACTATTATTGTGTTACTGCCGATCTCCCCTGTTATGGCTGTTAGCATTTGCCTTGTGTATTGAGGTGCTCCTATGTTGAGTGCATAAATATTTATAATCTGTATCTTCTTGGATTTGTCACTTGATCATTATGTAGTGTCCTTCCTTATGCCTTATAACAGTCTTTATTTTAAAGTCCATTTTATCTGATGTGTATTGCTATTCCAACTTTTTAATGGTTTACATTTGCATGGAGTATCTTTCTCTATCCCCTCACTTTCTGTTGGTATATGTCCCTAGGTCTGAAGTGGATCTCTTGTAGACAGCACATATGTGGGTCTTGTTTTTGTATTCATTCAGCCAGTCTGTGTCTTTTGGTTGGAGCATTTTATCCATTTACAATTAAGGTAGTTATCAATATGTATGTTTCTATTATCATTTTCCTAATTGTTTTGGGTTTGTTTTTGTGGGCCTTTTTCTTCTATTGTGTTTCCTGCCTAAAGAAGTTCCTTTAGCATTTGTTATAACGCTGGTTTGGTGGTGCTGAATTCTCTTAGCTTTTGCTTTTATGTCTGCTTTTGATTTCTCTGTCAAATATGAGTGAGATCCTTACTAGGTAATCTTGGTTGTAGGTTTTTGCTTTTAATCATTTTAAATATATCCTGCCACTCCCTTCTGGCCTGCAGAGTTTCTGCCAAAAGTCAGCAGATAACCTTATGGGGATTGCCTTGTATGTTATCTGTTGCTTTTTTCTTGATCCTTTTAATATTTTTTCTTTGAATTTAATTTTTCTTAGTTTGATTAATATGTGTCTTGATTTGTTTCTCCTAGAGTTTATCTTGTATGGGACTCTCTGCACTTCCTGCACTTGAGTGACTATTTCCCTTCCCATGTTAGGGAAGTTTTTGACTATAATCTTTTCAAATATTTTCTCAGGCCCTTTCTTTTTCTCTTCTTCATATGAGAACTCTATAAATTCAAATGTTGGTGCATTTAATGTTGTCCCAGAGGTCTATGAGACTGTTCTCAATTCTTTCTTCTTTGTTTTGTTTCTCAGCAATTATTTCCACCATTCTATCTTCCAGTTCACTTATTTGTTCTTCTGCCTCAGTTATTCTGCTATTGATTCCTTCTAGTGTATTTTCATTTCAGTTATTGTGTTCTTCATCTCTGTTTGTTCTTTAGTTCTTCCAGGTCTTTGTTAAACATTTCTTGTATTTTCTCAATCTGTGCCTCCATTCAATTTCCAAGATTTTGGATCATTTTTATTGTCATTATTTTGAATTCTTTTTCAGGTAGGTTACCTACTTACTCTTCATTTATTTCATCTGGTGGGTTTTTAAGTTGTTCCTTCATCTATATTTTTTTTGTCATCTCATTTTTTTTTTTGATGGGTGAGACTGTGTTCCTGTCTTACTGGTTGTTTGGCCTGAAGCTTCCAGCAGCGGAGTTTGCAGGCAGTTGAGTAGAGTTGGGTCTTGGTGCCAAGATGAGGAACTACAGGAGATCTTACTCTGATTGATATTCTCTGGGGTCTGAGGTTCTGTTAGTCCAGTGGTTTGGACTTGGTGCTCTCACCACAGGAGCTTGGGCCCAAACCCTGGTGCATGAAGCAAGATCCTGCAAGTGTTATGGTGAGGCAAAAAAAAAAAAAAAAAAACAGAGCAGAACAATAACAAAAAATAAAATAAAATTAGAAAAATAACAGATATGTTAGAAAAATTAAAATATAAATGAAACAACAAGGTAAAACAAAACCATAATAGCAAAAGAACAAAAAATTCCAGAAAAGGCCTTGGCTGTAGGGGACAGACCTTAGATGAAGTGAGATTTAGGCAGGGGTGGGGCCTATGCCCAGGATCTAGGAGGCTGGACAAGGCCTTGGGGGGTGGAGGCTGGGGCAGAGCTTAGGGTCAGCACTGCCAGAGGGGGCCCCAGATTGCCTCTGGCCTTGGAGGGTGAAGGATCAGGCCCAGAATTTCAGTAAGCTCACAGGGACCCAAGTGTGTGAGGGGAAATGCTAGCAGAGTTCCCCCTTATCTCCCAAGGGTCTTCTCCCCTTCCCCATTGATCCTTTCACAGTGAGTGGGCCCCTCCAGAGGTAGGAACCCCTCCCATTCCCCAACTGCCCTTCAAGGGCACTAGTCCCATCCTGCTTCCATTTCTTCTCCCTCCTTGCTCCCACATGTCCTACCCAGTCACTTGAGGGCTCCTCCTGTCCCCTTAGGTGTGGAAGTCCCCCACAAGCATCCAGTAGATGCCCTACTTGTGAGAAGATGCAAACTTTGCGACCTCCTACTCCACCACCTTGACTCCATCCCCTCTGTCACTATACACTCAGGTATAAATACTAATTCACTTTTAAACTTAGCTTTTTTGATTAAGAAAGACAAATGATATGAAAGAATTTCACATATACTGAATTAACTTGCCAAACCATTTGTGTGGAAGACTAGCCCATCTTTATCATGACTCAGCATAAATCCTTAAAAAATAATACATTTGGAGAGATGAAGTGACTTGTCAAAAGAAAAGCCATGAGAAGAACCCAAGTTTCCCGATTTTAAGATAATTTTATCTTCCATCAGGTTGTCCATGTAAGTTCCAGTCCCACAGATGGCAGAAAGGGCTATGAAAGTCCTACTAGAAATGATGTTATTTTGCTAGATGGATCGCTAGCTCACAAACAGGAATACAATGTTTCCTTTAAGATAAGAACAGTAAAATAAAACGAAGGGATAATTCTATCCTAACAATATCATTGCCACATGACATATATTTAATGCTGATCCAATCATATTCTCAGCAACATCTCCATTGACCAAAAAGTTTAGAAAACTTTTTCCAAAAGGGAAAACTTAAGAATCTTTTTTTTTATTAAAAAGATAGCATATCTGTAGATTAGTCAAGTATTTATAATAAAAAAATGTACTAGCTTTGTACTTTATGATTCATGGTGTAGAAAACACCAAATATGTCTATGATTAAATTGTCTTTATTCAGTGGCAAAAATATGTTTAATAATTACAGAGTAGAATTAGGAAACATTCTGAAATATTTTTAGGCATCAAGTAACTTATTATATTGTTTCATCTCACTTCTCCTATAAGAGGTAATTTGATACAGTGGAAAGGATATGGGTTTCAGAATCAGATTTCAACCTTTGCTCTGTGTAACACTGAACTTAATCCTTGAGAACCTTAATTCTGAAACATTTATAAAATGAGTTAAAAATCCACACCACACATAGCAAAGTTTATATATGATAACATGGATGAAGTTGGCTAGCACAGGGCCTGGGAGATCATATGTGCTTAATAAATGTCAATTATTGATAAGCAGGAACTTAGGCTTTGCCAACTGTTGCATCTTAGAAAAAGCAAGAGAATTCCAGAAAAACATATACTTCTGCTTCATTGACTACTGTAAAGCCTTTGACTGTGTGGATCACAACAAACTGTGGAAAATTCTTAAAGAGATGGGAATACCAGATCACCTTACTTGCCTCCTGCAAAACCTGTATGTAGGTCAAGAAGCAACAGTTAGAACAGTGAGAAAAGGTTTTCTTTCCTTTGTGCCTTTTAAGCACCGACAGAACTTTCTGGAAGCTTTGTTGGGCACAGGTGCAAGCTGCAGATCTGGTACAGCCATGGCTCAGTAGGAGGCTTCCTCAACTGGAGCACCTTTGTCATTCTGCACACTTATTCTAATGTCCACAATGTATGAGTTGTACAGAGTAGATGAGACCATAATAGCCCTGCCTCTATATTTATGAATGAAAGGAATAAGTATATGTCATTAGCCATCATATAAACACAGTTTACAGACAAAAATTTCTTGGTCTTGCCAAGTGTACATGAGCTCCTCTCTCTTAATCAGTAATGCGTCTCTCTTGATGAACTAGGCTCCTCTTTGTATCTCCCTGTACTCTTAAATAGTACAACCATCAGCTTATAACAAAGTTTTTATACCAAATAGTCTTTTAAGTCCAAGGACACAACTAACAAAAGAGGAATATTTTATTCCTCTTCCAAGCTTTTTAAAGTTCTAAGCCTAGATTGTTGCCAAATTATGTCATGGTTATGTGTTACCTTTGTTTGGGGCTGGTTTTGCTTTCTGATTTTCTTTTTTTTTTTCCCCCTAAGACTTGATGTTACAGTAAGCTATGTTCTGTATCAATGAGGAAAAAATAAAGCTGATATTTAAAAATGTAAAAAAAAAAAAAAGAACCAGATATGGAACAACAGACAGGCTCAAAATTAGGAAAGAAATATGGCAAGGCTGTATGTTGTCACCCTACTTATTTAACTCATGCAGAGTACATCATACAAAATGCTGGGCTGGATGAAGCACAAGCTGGAATCAAGATTGGCAGGAGAAATATCAATAACTTCAGATATGCAGATGATACAACCATTTTGGCAGAAAACGAAGAGGAACTAAAGAGCCTCTTGATGGAGGTGAAAGAGTAGAGTGAAAACGCTGGCTTAAAACTCAACATTCAAAAAACGAAGATCATGGCATCTGGTCTCATCATTTCATGGCAGATAGATGGGAATAAATGAAAACACTGACATACTTTATTTTCTTGGGCTCCAAAATCACTGCAGATGATGACTACAGCCATGAAATTAAAAGATGCATGCACCTTGGAAGAAAAGCTATGACAAACCTAGACAGCATATTAAAAAGCAGAGACGTCACTTTGCTGACAAAGGTCTGTATAGTCAAAGCTATGGTTTTTCCAGTAGTTTTGTATAGATGTAAGAATTGGACCATAAAGAAGGCTGAACGTCAAAGAATTGATGCTTTTGAATCGTGATGTTGGAGAAGACTATTGAGAGTCCCTTGGACTGCAGGGAGATCAAACCAGTCAATCCTAAAGGAAATCAACTCTGCATATTCCTTGAAAGGACTGATTTTGAAACTGAAGCTCCAATACTTTTGCTACCTGAAATGAAGAGCCAGTTCACTAGAGAAGACCCTAATGCTGGGAAAGATTGAAGACAGGAAGAGAAGGGGACAGCAGAGGACAAGATAGTTGGATGGCATCACTGACTCAATGGACAGGAGTTTTAGCAAACTCCAGGAGATGGTGAAGGATAGGGAAGCCTGATGTGCTGCAGTCCACGGGATAACAAAGAGTCAAAAATGACTGAGCAACTGAATAATGAGGCCTTTTTGATATCTCAGATACAAGAAGACTGTAAAAGACAAGTCTAAGTGTTTTTAGGCCCGAAATAGTAAGAATATTATGTTTATTGATAATACCATCAGTTTTTCAGGATTTGTATAACATAATGATCATTTCTACATCACACAGGTTTAACAAGAAGGAAACCAGAATTCAGTATTCACCAGAATTAAGAGTGGGGCTGCTCCCTGCAGCAGAACAACATCCAGAGCAAGAGACAGATTAGATGTCCCAGGACATTACCTGTGTCCTAGAAGCCAGAAGGCAAAGAGAACAAGTTTTTACTTGTGTTGAAAAGGAAGAAGTAGAGAGAGCAACATGGAGTGGGAAAGAAAGAGTGAAGAGGAAATGGCAGAAAGATATTTGAACTGTGGCTGTGGAGATGGACAAGAGAAGGGGAATTTTATCAAGCCTTACTGTTTGACATGCTATGTAAACCCATGTATCTTTAAGAAAATCTACAGAAAAGAGTTTAAGAAAAAGTTGTTGAAGTTGGATTTGTGCTTTGACTCTGTGCCAAAACTATACCATAAGAGGACCTAATTTTAACAGTTTATACAAGCCTAATACAAGTTGATTTCCAGTGCGTCTCTCAGCAAGACAGATTGTTAACTGATTGCTCATTGCCTGGACCGTAAGAAGCCTGAAGCCTTTGCATTCTCTAAAACCCATTTAAAAATCTTACAGGGAGCACCTTATCGTCTCAACCCATCTCATTCCTGGGAAGTAAGAAAAAGAGGTGGGAAGTTCTTGGGCTGACCTGACTAGAAGTAGACTCAGCTTTGAAATCTGGAAAATCTGGCTTCAAGTTCCAGCTCTGTCACTTACCAGCTATGCTCAAATTATATACTTGCTTCAGTCTTGGTTTCCTCATCTATAATCTAGAAGTCAATCAGTGGCCTAATATCCATTGTAACTCAGGCCAAAAGCTTGTTGTGGAGCACTGAGCAACCAGGCTTCTGGTCAGCCCATGGTCTCTCTGTATGTTACCCATCAACTGGAGTTCCTCCTGGAGAAAAGCAGAACTGAACAGAGGGGCCAAGGAGCCCAATGGAGAGGGGCATAGGAAGAAATATTCTGTGTTGCTAAAGGGGCTGCAAATATCCTCTTGACCATGCTGGGGGGGTGGGGTGGGTCTAGAACCATGTCTGAATTCCTGGGCCATTTCAGCAAAACCCAAGAAGGGGCTGAAGGCTACTGTGTACTCCACAGAAGCATTATTTTGTTTGGGCAACAGGAACCAGCACTGGGTGGAGTTGGAAATGAAAGTAGAGGTAGCATGGGGGTTGGGAGGGAAGTTGTAACTCACTAACACTGGTAAAGTTTGACCTTAAATAACAAAGTTATGCAAGAGGCTGATTCAGAAAACTGTGGTTTACTTAGTCTCCAGTCACTAGGGAGCTTTCAGAGCAGATGGGGCTTTGGGCACTCTGGCCTCTCCCATGCAAGAAGCTAAGCTGGCTGCTCTTTTTTTTTTTTTTTGTACTTAAAAAAAAAATTTATTTTGTATTGCGGTATAGCCAATTAACAAATGTGTTGTGATAGTTTCAAGTTGTGAAGGGATTCAGCCGTACATATACATGTATCCATTCTCCCTCAAACACCCCTCCCATCCAGACTGCCACGTAACTTCGAGCAGAGTTCCCAGTGCTATACAATAGGTCTTTGTTGGTTATCTATTTTAAATATAGCAGTGTGTACATGTCCATTTCAAATTCCCTAACTATCCCTTCCCCCCATCCTTCCCCCCATAAGCCAGGTGCTGTTAAATGGAAAAATGAGGAGTAGAAGTATGACTTAGGCAGAATAGGGTACAGGCTACACTGCCCTTGACTTCTGTGGATGAGGTTAGGAACCAGCTTTAGATAGATGGACCTAGAAATTTCACTAAGAGGTGTCTAGACTGCCACCAATCTGCTCCTTTCCCAAGAGAGATTTTCTTGCCCTATGGCTTAATCCATCCTGGGATCATCTGCAGATCCTAGCTCCAGATATAGCTAACTGACCTTTATTGCTAATCTAGCTTTAAAAAGTAGTTAGAGGGACTTCCCTGGTGGCCCAGTAGTTAAGGATCTGCCTTGCAGTTCAATGGATGTGGGTTTGAACCCTGGTAAGGGAACTAAGATCCCATGTGCTGTGGGGAACCAAGCCTGCATGCTACCTCCAGAGAGAAGCAACTAAGGCTCGACGCACTCAAATAAATAAATAATTTTTTTTTTTAAGTAGAGAATTTCAGGACTGGGAGGGACTTCCAAAGACCAACAAACAGGCCTCTGCATACATAATACACAACAGATGAATTCTGAGCCAATTTGTCAAAGTCCAGGAAAGGAGAGTCCGCAACCTTCTCAGTTTACATATACAAGTATTTGTTTAGTGGTTCCTTATAGTCCTGATCTTCCAGCCTTATTCTCTGCAGTTTAAATTTATTCCTTTTTATTGGACTTTCTAGAAGTGAAGAGAAGCTATAACACACAGTACCTAGCTAGGATAAATGTAAAAAAGAAACATGCCTATAAAATAAGATATACTGGGGACAACAGGACAACCTAAGGAATTCTTCAGTTATGTTCTGAACAGAAAGAAAAAAGGAACATGACATAAAAAAGATGACTACATATAATTTATCAACCAAATTAGGACACTTTTGAAAGTGAAAGTGGCATTAAACACAATAGGCACTAATTGAGCTGTAGCAGACTGCAACATCTGGTCCCCTTGAATATAAGATAACACACCTGGACTTCCCTGGTAGTCTAGTGGTGAGAATCTACCTGCCAATGCAGGGGTCACTGGTTCGACCCCTGGTCCAGGAAGATTCCATGTGGTGCCGGGCAACGAAGTCCATGCGCCACAACTACTGAGCCCTCACTAACTGCTAAGCCCACAAGTTGCAACTACTGAAGCCTGCATACCCTAGCACCCATGCCCCGTAACAAGAGAAGCCACCACAATAAGCCAGCACACTGCAACTAGAGAGTAGCTCCCACTAACCACAACTAGAGAAAGCCCGTGCACAGCAATGAAGATCCAGCCCAAAAAATTTTTTGGATCCAGATCCAAAAAATACAAATAAAATTTAAAAATAATGAAATAAAGTAACATATCTAAGATAACAAAAAGAAACTCAAATTACTCAATTATATTTTATTTATAGCTTCCAAGTCAAAACACCAGCAATCAACATTTTCAAGTTGGAAAGGATAGAATAAATATGACTAAGAGGGAGCTGAATGCCAAGATAGTTAAGGTATCTGTAAAAGAAATGTACGTGTGTGTGCTAAGTCACTTCAGTCGTGTCTGACTCTTTGTGACCGCATGGACTGTAGCCCACCAGGCTTCTCAGTTTGTGGGCTTGTCCTGGCAAGAATACTGGAGTGGGTTGCCATTTCCTTCTCCAGGGGATCTTCCCAACCCAGGGACTAAACCCAAGTCTCTTGCATCTCCCGCATTGGTAGGCAGATTCTTTACCACTGAGCCACCTGGGAATCTTAGAGAAAGAGAGAGAGAGTCACTATATATATAGTGACCATTATGTCTTGATTTATGCCTATCGCTGTCATTATATTCAATTATTATCCCCTCCCACTCTCCAAGGTATTCAGGTTGAATGATAAATTTTATGGTTACCCTACATATGTATAGCTAATATTTATTAGTGCCATTTATTGTGTCCTAATATTTGTCACTGCAGATGGTGATTGCAGCCATGAAATTAAGACTCTTACTCATTGGAAGGAAATTTATGACCAACCTAGATAGCATATTCAAAAGCAGAGACATTACTTTGCCAACAAAGGTCCATCTAGTCAAGGCTATGGTTTTTCCAGTAGTCATGTATGGATGTGAGAGTTGGACTGTGAAGAAAGCTGAGTGCCGAAGAATTGATGCTTTTGAACTGTGATGTTTGAGAATACTCCTGAGAGTCCCTTGGACTGCAAGGAGATCCAACCAGTCCATTCTAAAGGAGATCAGTCCTGGGTGTTTATTGGAAGGAATGATGCTAAAGCTGAAACTCCAGTACTTTGGCCACCTCATACGAAAAGTTGACTCATTGGAAAAGACTCTGATGCTGGGAGGGATTGGGGGCAGGAGGAAAAGGGGACGACAGATGATGAGATGGCTGGATGGCATCACCGAGTCGACGGACGTTGACTTTGAGTGAACTCCGGGAGTTGGTGATGGACAGGGAGGCCTGGCGTGCTGCAATTCATGGGGTCACAAAGAGTCGGACATGACTGAGCGACTGAACTTAACTGAACTGAATATTTTTCATGCAAGATTTCACTTAATCCTTATTACAACCTTGTAATATAGGTGTTATATTATTATTCCCATTTTGTGAATGAGGAAGCTGAGTCTCTGAGAGTGTAAATATGCATCCCCAGATCATAAAGGTAATGAACAGGACTGACATCAGTTAGGCACAAGGAGATACAGGGTCTAGGGCTAAGTAGACACTGTATCTACAACGTATCTATACAAGTAGATACATTCAGTTCAGTTCAGTTCAGTCACTCAGTCATGTCCGACTCTTTGCAACCCCATGAATTCCAGAACGCCAGGCCTCCTTGTCCATCACCAACTCCCAGAGTTCACTCATACTCACGTCCATCGAGTCGGTGATGCCATCCAGCCATCTCATCCTCTGTCGTCCCCTTTTCCTCCTGCCCCCAATCCCTCCCAGCATCAGAGTCTTTTCCAATGAGTCAACTCTTTGCATGAGGTGGCCAAAGTACTAGAGTTTCAGCTTTAGCATCATTCCTTCCAAAGAACACCCAGGGCTGATCTCTTTAGAATGGACTGGTTGGATCTCCTTGCAATCCAAGGAACTCTCAGGAGTCTTCTCCAACACCACAGTTCAAAAGCATCAATTCTTTGGCGCTCAGCTTTCTTCACAGTCCGACTCTCACATCCATACATAACCACTGGAAAAACCACAGCCTTGACTAGACGGACCTTTGTTGGCAAAGTAATGTCTCTGCTTTTGAATATGCTATCTAGGTTGGTCATAACTTTCCTTCCAAGGAGTAAGCCTCTTTTAATTTCATGGCTGTAGTCACCATCTGCAGTGATTTTGGAGCCCCCAAAAATAAAGTCTGACACTGTTTCCACTGTTTCCTCATCTATTTCCCATGAAGTAATGGGACCAGATGCCATGATCTTCGTTTTCTGAATGTTGAGCTTTAAGCCAACTTTTTCACTCTCCTCTTTCACTTTCATCAAGAGGTTTTTTAGTTCCTCTTTACTTTCTGCCATAAGGGTGGTGTCATCTGCATATCTGAGGTTACTGATATTTCTCCCGGCAATCTTGACTCCAGCTGTGCTTCTTCCAGCCCAGCGTTTCTCATGATGTACTCTGCATATAAGTTAAATAAGCAGGAGTCCATAAAAATGTTTTATTGTCTTTTTCAAATAAAATATGAACTTTCAGGTTGAGGGAAATGTTTTAATACATAATATATTTGTCTTTGTACCAACACAGTTGAAAAGTCTAATTTTTATAGGTTTTTTTCTTTAACAGAAATGGCCCACAAGGTAAAGGCATCTAGGGCCCATGAAAGTCATAATATGGCCCTGGTAATGAGCGACAGAACTAGGATCCAAACCTAGTACCCAAGCTCTTAAACAGTAAATTGAAAAGCTAAACAACCGAGGGAACAGGAGGTAGGCAGACCCAGAGCATCATCTGATGTCATCAGCTATCTGAAGGGTGGCCATAAGAAAGCACTTTAATACTTATTTGATGTTTCTTTCTTGCCCTTCTGCCTCAACTGGGCTTGCTGAAATCTTACCCAAACTTCAAGATAGAACTTAATTCTTATCATCTCTATGATGCCTTCCCTAACTCCCATCTTTGGAATTGGTTTCACCTCTTCTGTACTCCAGCAGGTCATCTTTATATTTATTTTATTTGTATTATATTACCTATGTTATAGCATGTAATATAAATGTTATAGTATTTATATTATGGCAGATACCACATTCTGCCATTGTATGCATGTTTGTCTTAAAAATCTGTAATGGACGAGGACTCTATTTTCCTTATCTTTGTATATACAAAATAGAGTGGTTTAAACATACTTTTGGCTCAGCTTATTTGCACTGAGTTGATCAGTACACTGTAAAGATAAACTTCTCAACTGTCAGAGATGGTCGATATTGGACCTTTGAGATACTAAGCTCCAGGTATTGAACATGTTCAAGCAGGGCAGGAAGTACATAGAGGGGTCCTTGTGTTGGTTGGAAGGTTGGACTGAAAGCCCTTTAATGACCTTTCCAACTTGGAGGCTATTGTTTTAGAAATTTGCTTGCAGCCTTGAGAGGCAATACAATACAGTGATTGAGAGTATGAAGTCTGGAACCAGACTGCCAAAGTTTAACTCCTGACTATTGACTTTGTGGACTTGAGCAAATATTTAATTTCTCAGAGTCTCAATTTCTTCATCTGTAAAACTGGGACAATAATTGTACCTTCCACATTAAGTTATTAAAGATTAAATGAGTTAATATATGGCACGTACCAGCACCTGGCACAGAGTAAAAAACATACAAATGTTTTTTTCAATAAATTTTCTGCCCCTTCACTTTGTGTATGTGTACGACTGAGCAACTGAACTGAACTGATATATATATCTGACAATGTGACTTGCATATCATGCTTGCCTTTTGAGTAGATCTCCAAGGACCTTCTTTTGTCAATCTGAAATGTCAGGATGCTATTTCAGAACCCAGGGAGTAGTAAGGACAACCTAGCACCTTTCTTGATGTCTTGGTCATGTTGGCATTGCGGTTGAAAGCAAACAAGCAAGAAGGGATGGCTTATCTTTTGGACATAAGATACACTTTCTGGTTTGGCAGACAGAAAACTTAGATTTTGGTCTTAGCTTGTTCAATCATCTGGAACAAATCTTATACTGCCCCTGGATCAAAACCTATCAGTAAGGGTTCACTTCAGCCTGGCTTGCTTCTTAAACAACCACATTACTGTGAAGCTTAGGGAAATGACAGCAAGTCTGGTGATTGTAAAAGGAAAAAAGCTTCTGCAAATCAGACATACCTGCGTTCAAATCCTGCTTGACATTGTGTCTCCTTTGGGAATCAGGTCATATAAGTTCAGTCTTTTCTGTAGAAGGAAGTAAGAATCTTACAAGATTATTGGAAGGATCAAATATGGTGATTATAAATAAATTGACATAGACCCTCAATTAATGTAACCATAATTGCCCCTGTGCAACATGCATTCCCCCACATGTAGGTAAACATTACTCTGTTTCTATACACCTTTATTATAACAGTAAGCCAAGAGAAGATATAAAATAATAGACTGACTTAACCTCAAACAGAAGTTCATATTATCTCACTGCTGCTCCAGGATTCAATAGTTACATGTATGAAATAATTTTTGCCCCTAAAAACCACTTTTTATGTAAGTATGATGAGTACAGACTTTTCCCCATAAAAATTTCACTGTGTAATGGAGGTGGTTTCACTGTACTGTGCATTTAATACGTTGTCAAATGTGGGTGGTCCTTCTCTCCGCCCTGCCTGCCCCCTTCATGCTTTGAGTGATGAGGGGCATTAGTCCAACTTTCTCAAATGGAGAAATGAAAGCAAAAGAAGTGCCCGATCTGAGGTCATAAGACTTTGTAACTAGGGGAGTTGGGAGTAATGGGGGGATAATGAAAGAAATGAAGGGACTAGAGATGTCTAGTTTGAAATAAAGAATATTCGTGGACTTTACAGTAGCTGTATTTTAGCAACCACTGTCCCCAGTCACTATTTTCTGCAGAACCTCTTATTCTAGGCCTCTATACAGGAACCCTATACGGCAAATTGCTTTTTCTAGACCTTTAAGGAAGAAGAGAGGGGACCAATGGGCAGAGGCACTCTAGCTTCCTTACCAAGAAACACAGGATTCACTCTGCCTAGGCCTTGATTCCATCACAGAGACAGGCCCTTAGCCAGGAAATGCTGTCTAATCCTACAACCTATAGTCCAGACAATGGATTGGAAAGCCCATGACAAAAACTCTGTACAATCTCGAGAAACTTGTTCTTAAGGATAAAACGCACTTGTGGTTCTCAAATGCCTGAGCAACAGTATCATGCAGGGATTAAAAACAGGGATTTTCTGGGCCCTGCTCCAAACACTGTATTTTAAACAAATGCCTCAGGTGTGCAGCCAGGGATGAGAAGCCCTTAATCCTATAGTTTTCAAGCTTGAACATGAGTCAGAATCACTTGAATAGCTTTTTAAAACATGGATTGCTGGGCCCCACTCCCAGAGTTTTAGATTTATTTGGTCTGGAGAGGGGCCCAAGAATTTGAATTTTCCTCAAGTTCCCAGATGGTGTTGTTACTGGTCCAGGGATCACACTCTTGTGAGCAACTGGCATTGCCTCTTTATCTGAGTTTGAAATCAATTCAAGCAGTTCTCATGGCCTCTTCCTCAGGTGATCCTTGTACCAAACAAGTGCTGAGGAAAATTGAACCAGCCCAAACCCTCAGTTATCAAGTCAATCTCTACCTACTCTGTGGACCACTACAGAAAACAATCAGCTCACAACACTGCCAAGATCTCCTGGGCTAAGCACACATTCATGGACCTCAAGCCATCCGATTCATAATGTAAAATTTCCCCCTAACACCTCCTGGATCCTGAAGGAAAGGGCTAGCCCAGCAGGGAACAGCAGTCTCTGACATCATAGTCCCATTGGGGCTCACCTAAAACAGAGAGCAACTAGGGGAAGTAAATCACTGTGCAGATAAATCAAGACATTTCCTAGCAGGAGATAAGCATAAGTCTGAGAACAGAAGACAAAACTTGTCACATTTACAAGGATTATCATGCCTCAGGAGAATTCTTGAGGTTCTTTTCCAAAGCTGATGACCCTATTGCTTATATATAACACTGCTCTGTGTCCTTCTGAGAAAGTTAATTCATAGGTAGGCTGATAAGGAGTCTGGGGTCCTCGGGGAGGAGAAAAGGGTATGGGGCCCTTGAGGAGGAGAAAGGGAAAAACTTTTTTTTCTAACTACATTCTTTCCTCTTAGTCACATAAGACTTTTTTTTTTTTTTCTTAAGCTCTGAGTTATTATGGCAAAAAAATATTTGTTCTAAGACGAACTTTCTTTAAGCCCAGAGCTAATGATTATACAACAAAACGACATACCTTGCACAATTCAGTTCAGTTCAGTTGCTCAGTTGTGTCCAACTCTCTGCGACCCCATGGACTACAGCACGCCAGGCTTCCCTGTCCATCACCAACTCCCAGAGTTTACTCCAACTCATGATCATTGACTCAGTGATGCCATCCAACTATCATACTCTGTTGTCCCTTCTCCTCCCACCTTCAGTCTTTCCCAGCATCAGAGTCTCTTCAAATGAGTCAGTTCTTCACATCTGGTGGCCAAATTATTGAAGTTTCAGCTTCAGCATCAGTCCTTCCAATGAATATTCAGAACTGATTTCCTTTAGGATGGACTGGTTGGATCTCCTTGCAGTTCAAGGGACTCTCAAGAGTCTTCTTCAACACCACAGTTCAAAACCATCAGTTCTTCAGTGCTCAGGTTTCTTTCTAGTCCAGTTGTCACATGCATACATGACTACTGGAAAAACCATAGCTTTGACTAGACAGACCTATGCTGGCAAAGCAATGTCTCTGCTTTTTAACATGCTGTCTAGCTTCGGCATAGCTTTTCTTCCAAGGAGCAAGAGTCTTTTAATTTCATGGCTGCAGTCACCATCTGTAGTGATTTTTGAGCCCCCAAAAATAAAGTCTGTCACTGTTTCCACTGTTTCCCATGTTTCCACTGTTTCTATTTGCCATGAAGAGATGGGACCAGATGCCATGATCTTAGTTTTCTAAATGTTGAGTTTTAAGCCAACTTTTCACTCTCCTCTTTCACTTTCATCAAGAGGCTCTTTAATTCTTCTTCGTTTCTGCCTTAAGTATGGTGTCATTTGCATATCTGAGGTTATTGATATTTCTCCCAGAAATCTTGATTCCAGCTTGTACTTCCTCCAGCCCAGCGTTTCTCATGATGTACTCTGCATAGAAGTTAAATAAGCAGGGTGACAATATACAGCCTTGACGTACTCCTTTCCCAATTTGGAACCAGTCTGTTGTTCCATGTCCAGTTCTAACTATTGCTTCTTGACCTGCATACAGATTTCTCAGGAGGCAGGTCAGGTGTTCTGATACTCCCATTTCTTTAAGAATTTTCCACAGTTTGTTGTGATCCACACAGTCAAAGGCTTTGGCATAGTCAATAAAATATAAGTAGATGTTGTTCTGGAACTCCCTTGCTTTTTCAATGATCCAACAGATGTTGGCAGTTTGATCTCTGGTTCTTCTGCCTTTTCTCCATCCAGATTGAACATCTGGAAATTCACAGTTCATGTACCATTGAAGCCTGGCTTGGAGAATTTTGAGCATTACTTTGCTAGCATGTGAGATGAGTGCAATTGTGTGGTAGTTTGAGCATTCTTTGGCATTGCCTTTCTTTGGGATTGGAATGAAAACTGACCTTTTCTAGTCCTGTGGCCACTGCTGAGTTTTCCAAATTTGCTGGCATATTGAGTGCAGTACTTTCACAGCATCATCTTTTAGGATTTGAAATAGCTTAACTGGAATTCCATCACCTCCACTAGCTTTGTTTGTAATGATGCTTCCTAAGGCCCACTTAACTTCACATTCCAGGATGTCTGGCTCTAGGTGAGTGATCACACCATCCTGATTATCTGGGTCATGTAGATTTTTCTTGTATAGTTCTTCTGTTTATCCTTGCCATCTGTTCTTAATATCTTCTCCTTCTGTTAGGTCCATAGCATTTCTGTGCTTTATTGTGCCCATTTTGCATGAAATGTTCCCTTGATATCTCTAATTTCCTTGAAGAGATCTCTAGTCTTTCCCATTCTATTGTTTTCCTCTATTTCTTTGCACTGATCACTGAGGGAGGCTTTCTTATCTCTCCTTGCTGTTCTTCGGAACTCTGCATTCAAATGGTGTCTTTCCTTTTCTCCTTTGCTTTTCACTTCTCTTCTTTTCACAGCTATTTGTAAGGCCTCCTCAGACAGCCATTTTGCTTTTTTGCATTTCTTCTTCTTGGGGATGGTCTTGATCCCTGTCTCCTGTACAATGTCACAAACCTCCATCCATAGTTCTTCAGGCACTCTGTCTCTCAGATCTAATCCCTTGAATCTGTTTTTCACTTTCACTGTATAATCATAAGGGATTTGATTTAGGTCATACCTGAATGGTCTAGTGGTTTTCCCTACTTTCTTCAATTTAAGTCTGCATTTGGCAATAAGGAGTTCATGATCTGAGCCATAGTCAGCTCCTGGTCTTGTTTTTGCAGACTGTATAGAGCTTCTCCATCTTTGGCTGCAAAGAACATAATCATTCTGATTTTGGTGTTGACTATCTGGTAATGTCCGTGTAGAGTCTTCTCTTGTGTTGTTGGAAGAGTTTGTTTGCTATGACCAGTGTGTTCTCTTGGCAAAACTCTGTTAGCTTTTGCCCTGCTTCATTTTGTACTCCAAGGCCAAATTTGCCTGTTACTCCAGGTATTTCTTGAATTCCTACTTTTGCATTCCAGTCCCCTATAATGAAAAGGACATCTTTTTTGGGTGTTAGTTCTAGAAGGTCTTGTAGGTCTTCATAGAACCATTCAACTTCAGCTTCTTCAGCATTATTGGTCGGGGCATAGACTTGGATTACTGTGATATTGAATTGTTTTTCTTGGAAATGAACAGAGATCATTCTGTTGTTTTTGAGATTGCATCCAAGTACTGCTTTTCGAACTCTTTTGTTTACTATGATGGCTACTTCATTTCTTCTAAGGGATTCTTGCCCACAGTAGTAGATATAATGGTCATCTGAGTTAAATTCACCCATTCCAGTCCATTTTAGTTTGCTGATTCCTAAAATGTTGACGTTCACTCTTGCGATCTCCTGTTTGACCACTTCCAATTGCCTTGATTCATGGACCTAACATTCCAAGTTCCTATGCAATATTGCTCTTTACAGCATCAGACTTTGCTTCTATCACCAGTCATATCCACAACTGGGTGTTGTTTCTGCTTTGGCTCCGTCTTTCATTCTTTTTGGAGTTAGTTCTCCACTGATCTCCAGTAGCATGTTGGGCATCTACTGACTTGAGGAGTTCATCTTTCAGTGTCTTATATTTTTGCCTTTTCATACTGTTCATGTGGTTCTCAAGGCAAGAGTACTGAAGTGGTTCGCTATTCCCTTCTCCAGTGGGCCACGTTTGTCAGAGCTCTCCACCATGACCCATCCATCTTGGGTGGCCCTACACGGCATGGCTCACAGTTTCATTGAGTTAGAGAAGGCTGTGGTGCATGTGATCAGATTGGTTAGTTTTCTGTGATTGTAATTTTCAGTCTGTCTGCCCTTTGATGGAAAAGGATAAGAGGCTTATGGAAGCTTCCTGATAGGAGAGACTGACTGAGGGGCAAACTGGGTCTTGTTCTGATGGGCAGGGCCATGATCAGTAAATCTTTAATCCAATTTTCTGTTGATGGATGGAGCTGTGTTCCCTCCCTGTTATTTACCTGGGGCCATACTATTCATCATCCCTGGCTCAGAGGTTAAAGCATCTGCCTGCAATGTGGGAGACCTGGGTTCAATCCTTGAGTCAGGAAGATCCCCTAGAGAAGGAAATGGCAACCCACTCCAGTATTCTTCCTATGGACGGAGGAGCCTGGTGGGCTACAGTCCATGGGGGTCACAAAGAGTCGGACACGACTAAGTGACTTCCTTCAAACTATGGTGGAGGTAATGAAGATAATGGCCACCTCCTTCAAAATGTCCCCTGCATGTACTGCTATACTCAGTGCCCCCAACCCTGCAACAGGCCACCGCCGACCCACGCCTCCACTGGATAGTCCTTGACACTCCTGGGCAAGTCTAGGTCAATCTCTTGTGGGGTTACTGCTCCTTTCTCCTGGGTCCTGGTGCACACAAGGTTCTGTTTGTGCCCTTCAAAAGTCTATTTCCCAGTCCTTTGTAAGTTCTTGCAGCTCTATGGTGGGGTTAATGGTGACCTCCTCCAAGAGGGCTTATGCCATACCCAAGTCTGCTGCACCCAGAGCCCCTGCCCCTGCAGAAGTCCACTACTGACCCTTATCTCCAAAGGAGACACTCAAATAAGTTCTCAGTCTCTGTGGGGTCTCTGGGTCCTATTGCACACAAGACTTCTTTGCCCTTGGACGTGGGGTATCTCCTCGAAGTCGCTCCCGTGCCACGTGGCCGCCGTTCAGGTGCATATCTTGCTCAAGGGTATGTTTTTCCTAAGCTCTATGCTAATGATTATATAACAACAATATATCGTGATCTAGGACATGTTTCTCCTTAACAAGAACCTTCTGACTATCCTGTTATCTTAAGATGTATGTTGTGTGAGTGGGTCTGGTAAGACCTTTCCATTGTTAGTAACCAATTGAAAAAGTATATAAAGTGAAATTGAAGTTGCTCAGTCATGTCCAACTCTTTGAGACCCCATGGACTGTAGCCTACCAGACTCCTCCGTTCATGGGATTTTCCAGGCAAGAGTACTGGAGTGGGCTGCCATTTCCTTCTGCAGGGGATCTTCCCAACCCAGGGATCAAACCCGGGTCTCCTGCATTGCAGACAGACAGTTTACCATCTGAGTCGCCAGGGAAGCCCCAAAATATATAAAGCCCTACACAAACTAGTGAGTGGGACACTCTCTGCCCCCTTCTGATGTCTATGCCAGAAGCTTTTTCTATCCCTTTTTCACTGTAATAAAACTTCCCACATGAAGCTCTGAGTGCCTGAAGCTGACTCTCTGGTTCTGAATCAAAATTCTCTTCTTCAGAGATCACAAATCTGACACCACTCACCATAAGCCATCACTTCAGAGACATTCTTAAACTTGTAGAAAGAGGAAAGGACCAAAGGAATTTTCCCTCTAAAATGTGGGTAAGGTCCTAGTGAAAGTTTTTAGAAAACACAGTTTCATGACTCACACAGAACCTGAGAGTATGACACTCTTTCATTTATTCCTTGGAAGGAAAGTTATAACCAACCTAGACAGCATATTAAAAAGCAGAGACATTACTTTGTCAACAAAGGTCTGTCTAATCAAGGCTATGGTTTTCCCAGTAGTCATGTATGGATGTGAGTGTTGGACTAGAAAGAAAGCTGAGCACTGAAGAATTTATGTTTTTGAACTGTGGTGTTGGAGAAGACTCTTGAGAGTCCCTTGGACTGCAAGGAGATCCAACCAGTCCATCCTAAAGGAGATCAGTCCTGCGTGTTCATTGGTAGGACTGATTTTGAAGCCGAAACTCCAATACTTTGGCCACCTGATGCGAAGAGCTGACTTATTTGAAAAGACCCTGATGCTGGGAAAGATTGAGGGCAGGAGGAGAAGGGGATGACAGAGGATGAGATGGTTGGATGGTATCACCGACTCAATGGACATAAGTTTGGGTAGACTCCGGGAGTTGGTGATGGACAGGGAGGCCTGGCGTGCTGAGGCTCATGGGGTCGCAAAGAGTTGGACACAACTGAGCGACTGAACTGAACTCATCTGCAAACAGGCATTCTAACAGTATTGGCTGAAAGTCTGCCACAAATTAAACTGTTTATATCTTGTTATTACTATTATTTTTTTAATATTCTATGCTTTCTCTGTGAAATTGGAAAGAGTGGATGCTTTTATTTCAATTCTTGAAAGTTTCTTGACAGCATTATGACTTGAAAACTCAGCTGAGGATAGGGGAGATGAGAGCAGAGATGATCCATACTTCATGCTCTACTTTGAGGAGTCTATGGGCCTGACACCCAGAAAAAGACAGTCTGGAATTAGCTCTTTCCAATTTACAGTTCTGTCACATATTTCCCTGTGAAATTTTACAGGAAAGGAAAGGAGACCAAGACAAGTAGCATGACTTTGCACTCAGCTAGTAACTGATTTCATGGGGTTGAGACTCAAATCCAGGCCTCTTGGTGCAGAGAAAGGGAACCCTCCTACACTGTTGGTGGGAATGTAAATTGGTATAGCCACTGTGGAAAACAGTATGGCATTTCCTTAGAAAAAAACTAAAAATAGAGCTATCATATGACCCACCAATCCCACTCCCAGGAATATACCCAGAGAAAGCCATAGCCAGGACATGGAAGCAACCTAGATGCCCATCAGCAGATGAATGGATAAGAAAGCTATGGTACATATACACAATGGAGTATTACTCAGCCACTAAAAAGAATACATTTGAATCAGTTCTAATGAGATGGATGAAACTGGAACATATTATACAGAGTGAAGTAAGCCAGAAAGAAAAACACCAATACAGTATACTAATGCATATATATGGAATTTAGAAAGATGGTAACAATAACCCTGTGTACGAGACAGTAAAAGAGACACTGATGTATAGATCAGTCTTATGGACTCTGTGGGAGAGGGAGAGGGTGGGGAGATTTGGGAGAATAGCATTGAAACATGTATAATATCATATATGAAACGAGTCGCCAGTCCAGGATCGATGCACAATACTGGATGCTTGGGGCTGGTGCACTGGGACGACCCAGAGGGAGGGTATGGGGAGGGAGGAGGGAGGAGGGTTCAGGATGGGGAACACAGGTATACCTGTGGTGGATTCATTTTGATATTTGGCAAAACTAATACAATATTGTAAAGTTTAAAAATAAAATAAAATTTTTTAAAAAATGAAAGAAAAAAAAAAAAAAAAGATACATGCACGCCAGAGTTCATTGCAGCACTCTTTACAATAGCCAGGACATGAAAACAACTTAGATGTCCATCAACAGAGGAAAGGATAAAGAAGATGTGGTACATATAGACAATGGAATATTGCTGAGACATAAACAAGAATGAAGCTGTGCCATTTGCAATAACATGGATGGACATAGAGATTATTATACTGAGTGAAGTAAGTTCAAGAAAGATGAATATCATGATATTACTTAAATGTGTGATCTAAAAAATGATACAGATGAAGTTACTTACAAAATAGAAACAGTCTCTTAGACATATAAAACAAAATTAGGGTGATTGAAGCAGAGATGGGGAAGGATAAATTAGGAGTTTGGAATTAGTAGATACAAACTACTATATATAGGATAGATAAACAACAAGGTTCCACTGTATAGCACAGGGAACTATATTCAATATCTTGTAATAACCTACAATGGAAAAGAATATGTATATGTATAACTGAATCACTTTGCTGTACACCAGAAACTAATACAACATTGTAAATCAGCTATACTTCAATACATAACAAATCCAGTCCTCTTGACCTCCACTCCAGTGCTCTTACCACCTCAGCACAGGTGGTGCAAACAGATCTTGACACCTGCTCTCCAAGTACTGCTGAAGGGACTGAGGGTGACATGGGCCCAGAATGCTATCTAGGATTCTATTCTTTTCTTTTAAATGCTTACTCTTGATACTTCTGAGGTGTTGTGAAACCCAGTCAAGAATCACTGTGGTAGTCAAAATCAAAATTAGCTCTAAACTTGCATATGTAATCTTAGTGAGTTTATTAGACTAACAAGTGCATTTTTAAAGGACTGTGAAAAGTTAGAAAGTATATTCTGCCCAGTAGTTACAGCAGCACCTAATTTAGCATGTACTTGGGGATCCCAAATTCTTTTATTCCAGTTTTATTGTTATATTGTTATATAATTGACACATAAAATTGTGTAAGGTATACAACACAATGATGTGATATTTGTATATGTTGAAAAATGATTATCACAATAAAGTTTAGCTAAAATCCATCACCTCACATAGTTACAAAAAATTTTTTCCTTGTGAAGAGAACTGTTAAGACCTACTGTTTTTAGCAATTTTCAAATATACAAAATGGTACTTTTAGTTACAGTCATCATGCTGTACATTAGATCCTCAGAACTTATTTATCTTATAACCGGAAGCTTGTACCTTTTGAACACCTTCACCCAATTGCCCTACCCTCACCTCCTGCCTCTGGCAACCACAAATCTGGTCTCTGTTTCTATGAATTTGGTGTTTTAGATTCCACATAAGAGCGAGCTTATATAGTATTTGTCTTTCTCTGACTTATTTCACTTAGCATAGTGCTCTCAAAGTGTATCCATATTGTTGCAAGTGGCAAGATTTCCCTATTTTTTATGGATGAATTTTATTCCCTGCATATACATACCACATTTTCTTTATCCATTCATCTGCTGTTGGACATTTATTTCCAGATCTTTGCTATTGTGAACAGTACTGCAGTGAACATGGAGGTGCAGATATCTCTTCAGGTCCCAAATTCTTAGAGTTTCTCAGGTCATCGGGTACAGGTGGAAAGGTAGGAAATAAGCAGTAGGAAATAAGGCTTGTTGAGTGATATGAAAAGAAATGCTATGCCGCCTCCATGTAATGCCACTGTCTATAGTGGAATTTGTGAACAAATTACTTTGAAAAAACATTATTTTCTTGATCCTCCAGTCTCTAATACTGCTATCTATCTCTTGCTACCATTCTGGGAGGATTTCTTCCCATAATTCCCTGTATATTGCTGAGATGCAACCAAGGGTCAAGGAAAAACAAAATACCGGTGAGAAGCTCTTGGTACATATTCCCACTGCTCATCTTTCTGTAGTCAGACTTTCTCTAAAATGAGAAACTTTTCTCTTGGGAATCTTCAAAACCTCAAGATGATTGCTGAGGTCTTAGGACATGTGACCAAGCTAAAAGCATTTTCTTCCTCTTTGGATCTCATCTTTTTTTTTTTTCCAGGAACTAAGGGAGTTTCAAATCCTGCTTGACATGTGTTATGAAACAAACATTTTTAGTGAGAAGATTTCACCTTCTGCCCCCAACAAGTTTCTCCAGATTTCTTCCTCCCTTGGAGCTCTTGGGGTTACTCTGCTGGTTCAAGCCCTGCGTTGAGAGAAATTCTAACCAAAATGTCTAGAATTGCACATATGGATTGGGTGTGCTTCATCTTCATCCGGATCTCAGCTGTGTCTGAGCATTGTGGTCAGGCTGTCTCATCCTGCTTCCTTCCCCTGTGACTCCTTTCTACCACAAACTTGACTGCCAGTTTGACAGTATTGCCTGTGTTGTCTTATATTTTCTTTGGTTTGAAGTGCAGAATTTGTTACTTTCTCCTAATGATGCCCAAGAGAAGCCTGTTGCCGGGAGCCACCAGGGGAGATCCCACCCATGACAAAGGTCATGCGGAAGAGACCTGACAGGCAAAGGCGGATCAGGCCTCAAGGGACCCCCTGAATCTGCTCGAGCATCTACCCCAAAACCACAATCTGTCTACTGTTTATTATATTATGCCTTTCACCAACTCTTCTGACATTAACAGGGGGCTATCCCCGACCACCTTTCTCTGAAAAAAGTCAACTTAGGGCTTTAATTAATAAGTCTCCTGGGCATGAAAGGAATATTTCTATTTTAACCCCTCTGTTGGCATTCTAGCTTGCCTGACAGGTTTATCCATACTCTTGCAATTAACACACATGATTGTTCACAACTCCCCAGCCTTGTAAGGCAAGGGAAGCCAAAACATTCCAAAAGTCCTAATGAGCATAGAGTCCTTTAAGGGATGAAAAATTATTAGAATAGATAGTACTGGTAAAGGGCTTCATTATTGGGCCAGTGCTTGCTGCCAAGTTCCCATATCCCTTATCCATTGTGTACCTGGGATTTCATTGGTTAACATAGTTGGAATGTAGGAAAAACAAGTAGCAGCCTTGGAATTAACCACATCAGACCTTTGAGCTAATTGGTTCTTTCTTTGTTGTGACCCACTGGACCTTTGCTCCATGAGAATGTAACTCTGTTCAGTACATTCTGAGGCTGGGAGAAATAAAGAAGAAACACTTTAAGGGAAAACAAGTTTTCTGGCTGATCAGCCTTTATCAAAAAAGGGTCATAAAATGTCCACAGGCCTCCAAGGCCAGAAGATAATGTACACAACATTGTTTATGAGAAAGGCATGCAGAAAAAATCCTGGTTTTGGTAAAGACAAAACGGATGTAACGTTTGGGCTGACTCTGTATGACTTTGCATCTTTCATTTCCCTCTATGTACAAGTCAAGGTATAAAAGTTCCTTTTGAAAATAAAGTTATGGGCCTCGCTCACCGAAGCCTGGTCTCCCCTTGTTGTTCTTTTTTTCCCTTTTCTCTCCTTTTCTGTCTCTGTTCTTCTTTCAGGATGACTCCTTGGAACACAGGAGCTTTGTTGGCTTTCTGTATTAATCAAGGAAGATGAAGCCTCTGATCTCTCCGCTTTGCTATCCTTATCGCCTAGGCCGTCATCCTGAGGGTACCCCTGGATCCTGCTGGGGCTGGACCCCGGCAGCCTGTAAAGAGACTGAATTCTGAACCTACAACATGATCAAGAACTAACTTGAAACCATTACTAAAGGGTGGGAGGAAGAAACATCACAAAAACCCATTTACAGGGCCAATTCTTGGCAGAACTGAGAAACTTCTAGCCAGGTCTTAGTAGTTTTAACCTTAGTACTCTCTCCTTCATACACCTCTAGAGTATCTGGGGCCAAGATTTTCTACCATGTGTGTCACACTCCTTTGAGAAACCTTCCTTTGATAGCCCAGTCCTTCTCACTTTTAAGTACTGAAACTACAAGGTTTCAGTAGAGGTGTTTCTCAGAAAAAAAGAGATAAAAGCAGAATAGTATGTTTTGCAAAAACATCATAATGGGGAGGGGGGTTAACCCCTGGACAACATATTTTTTTTGTGAGTCAGGAGACATTCCCTAGCAAGATCCCTGAGGTTTGTAGCAATGCCTTTTTTGGGAGTAAAGGACCCCTTTTTGGCTTTTACAAAACTCTCACCTATTCTATGTATCCTCTTTTGTTTTCGAATAAAAATAGGTAATGGCAACTTCCCTCGTGGTCCAGTGGTTAAGAATACGCCTTCCAATGCAGGGGACGTGGGTTTGATCCCTGGTCAGGGACATAAGATCCCACATGCCTTGGGGCAACTAAACCTGTGCACCACAACTAGGGAGAAGCCTCTGTGCCACAAGGAAAGATCCCATGTGCCTCAGCTAAGACTCAATGCAGCCAATAAATAATAAATAAATAGAAATAATTTATCATGTGCCAGGTGTAATTAGTATTTTACATGTATTTACTCGGGTAACAAGTAACTCTATGAAGTAAATATCATTGTTCCAGTTTTTAGATAAGGAAACAGACACAGAAAAATAAGTAGTCCAAGGTCACCTAGCCAGTAAGGAACAGAGCTGTGATGGTATCACTGTTTACCCAGGACCATGTGGCTTCTCTTAATCCCTATACTTTCTGCTGGTGAACTGGGTTGATACATGGATCTAACTATTCCTATGCAATATCCTTGGCAGGTTCCTATGCAATATTGTTCTTTACAGCATCAAACTTTACTTTGACCACAGACATATCCTCAGCAGAGCGTCATTTCCACTTTGGCCCAGCCACTTAATTCTTTCTGGAGCTATTAGTAATTTCCCTCCCTTCTTCACCAGTAGCATATTGGACCCCTTCCTACTTGTGGGGCTCATATTCTGGTGTCATATATTTTTGTGTTTTCATACTATTTATGGGGTTCTCAGAGCAAGAATACTGGAGTGGGTTGCCATTTCCTTCTCCAGTGGACCACATTTTGTAGGAACTCTTCACTATGACCCATTTGTCTTGGATGGCCCTGTACGACATGGCTCATAGTGTCATTGAGTTATACAAGCCCCTTTGCCACAAGGCTGTGATCCATGAATGCAAGAATAGCTGGAACTCTCCTATAATACTGGCAGGAATGTAAGATGGCACAACCAGTCTAGAGGAGTTTGGTTATTTCTTACAAACAGACACTCATCATATGACCCAGCAAACAAACTCCTGAGCATTTACCCTAGACCAGGATTTCTCAACCCTGGCACTATTGACATATCAGGCCAGCTAATTCTTGATTGGGTGGTGGGAAGCAGGTTGTTCTATCCTTTGGAGGATGTTTAGCAGCATCCCTGATTTGTGCTTTCCAGTGATGCAAGTAGTACCCCCTTCCACCAAGATGAGACAAACAAAATGTCTCCAAACATATATTGTCAGATATCCCTTGGGATTGCAAAATAGCCCCCATTTGAGAACCACATTGCTAGAGAAATGAAACTTAAGTCCATGCAAACCCAAGTTCATGCAAATACCTAAACCCAAATGTTCATGAGTGTCTTATTCACAACTGCCAAAAACTAGAACAACCCAAATATCCTTCAATGGAGAAAGGAATAAGAAAACAATGCTAAGTCCATGCAATGTAGTACTACCACTAGAGCAAAAAAAAAAAAATAAAGTCATTAATATACACATTAAATTTAATGGACCTCAAAGTTATTATGCTGAGTGAAAGTCAATCTCAAAATGTTACACAATGTATGGTTCCATTTATATGGCATTCTTGAAAAGTCAAAATTATAAGGACAAAAAGGTAGATCAGTGGTTGCCAGAAGTTAGGAATGAAGGGAAAATGTGGCAAAGGGATAACATGAGTTGAGTTTTGGTGGGTAGTAGAACTCTTCTGTATACTGACTACTGTGGTGTTTACATGTACTATAGCTTACAGAACTGTATACCAAAAGAAAGAACCAATTTTATTGTATGTTCAAAGTAAAAAAAAAATAATTAATTTGGCTGCATCAGGTCTTAGCTATGACCCACAGGCTCTTCCTTGCAGGGTGTAGGCTTCTCTCTCTAGTTGTGCCTCACAGGCTTAGTTGTCCCATGGCATGTGGGATCTTAATTCCCTGATCAGGGATTGAACCTGCATCCCCTGCATTGGAAGGTAGATTCTTAATCACTGGACCACCAGGGAAGTCCTAAATTTTTTTTAAATAAGAAGTTTTTAAAAACCTGGGACACAAGGTTTTTGGATGTTATTAAGTGAAGCTGTGATTCCAGGAGCTGCTATAGCCATCTTGTCTTTGATTATGTCAGTGGTAATGAACTTTGGAACTGCCCCTCTCAGGACTTCTTGCTGTGTGACATAATATATCTCCTTTATACTTAGGAGATGTGGTACATATATACAATGGAATACTATTCAGCCATAAAAAGAAAAAAGAATGAAATTACCATTTGCAGCAACATGGATGCAACTAGAGATTATCATATTAAGTGAAGTAAACAAAGACAAATATCATATGATATCACTTATATGTGAAAGCTTTAAAAAATACAAATGAGAATGGATAAAATAGCTGTGGTACATATACACAATGGAATAGTACTCAGCTATTAAAAAGAATGCATTTGAATCAGTTCTAACAAGGTGGATGAAACTGGAGCCTATTATACAGAGTGAAGTAAGTCAGAAAGAAAAAAAACAATACAGTATATTAATGCATACATATGGTATTTAAAAAATATGGTAACGATGAGAGACATCTAGATGTCTCTATATGCGAGACAGCAAAAGAGACACAGATGTAAAGAACAGACTTTTGGACTCTGTGGGAGAAGGCAAGGGTGGGATGATTTGAGAGATAGCATTGAAACATGTATATTATCATGTGTGAAATAGATCACTAGTCCAGGTTCGATGAGACAGGGTGCTCGGGGCTGGTGCACTGGGATGACCCTGAGAGATGGGATGGGGATGGAGGTGGGAGGGGGGTTCTGGATAGGGGACACATGTACACCCATGGCTGATTCATGTCAATGAATGGCAAAACCACTGCAATATTATAAAGTAATTAGCCTCCAATTAAAATAAATTAATTAATTAAAAAATACAAATGAACTTATTTACAGAATAGAAATAGACCCACAGACATAGAAAAAAAATTTACAGCTACCAAAGACAAAAGGGCAGGGGAGGGATAAATTAGGAATATGGGATTAACATATATACATTACTACATATAAAATAGATAATCAACAAGGACCTACTCAATATTTTATAATAACTTATAGTGGGAAATAATCTGAAAAAGAATGGATATATGTATAACTGAATCACTGTACTATACACCTGAAACTAACACAATATTGCAAACCAACTATCATATAAAATAAAAATTAAAGATACAAAATTTATTATAATCTGTTATACCAGCAATAGGAAACTATTAAATAATACAGTCACCCAGCTGGTATACAACAGAACTGGAATATTGCAAATAGGTCTGGTGGACTCCAAAATCAATGCTCTTTCTATCACTATGGAGATGTGGTGCTTTTAAAGAAATGGTGGATGGGACTTCCCTGGTTGTGCAGTGGGTAAGAATCCACCTGCTAATGCAGGGGAACACGGGTTTGGTCCCTGATCCTGGAAGATCCCACATTCCATGGGGCAATTAAGCCTGGTGCTGCAACTACTGAGCCCACATGCCCTAGAGCCCATGCTCTGCAACAAAAGCCACCACAATGAGAAGCATGTGCACTGTAATTAGAGAGTAGGTCCCACTTGCCACAACTGGAGAAAGCCCGCATGCAGCAACAAAGACCCAGTGCAGCCATAAATACATAAATATTAAAGAAAAGAAACAGTGGATGCAAAGTGAAAGGTAAAAAGCTACAAGAAGGAAGAAGAGCTTAGAACTGATTCTGTGTTCTACAATATGACGTCTTCTACATGGCCTGTTGTTTTTCATTTCAATACTTATAAAGTTATTTGGATTTAAAATAATCTTTTCAAGTAATTGCTAATACTTCTGGCTAGATCTAAAGGTCATTAGTACTTTAGAATGAATTCATCTCAGTTTTTTATTATGTGATGCTAATAACTGCAATGAAGATATTGAAATTTTGATTGGGTGAGGGAGAAGCAAATAATGCTCAAGTAATGGCAGCACTTCAGTTTACAGACAGGCCTGGGGGCTGGGGGAAGGGCTTTGCAATGAAAAGCTGGGGGCCATTCAAGGGCAATAGATACAATATGCCAAAGACTATTTCAAACTTTTTCAGAGAACTGCCTGCATAGAAGTTTTCAGATTTAAATTGCATGAGATCCTATTTATACTAGCAATTTCATTTAAACCTTGTCCTCAAGAACCTTGCCTTTCACACCTTACTCATCACTCATTTCCACAACTAGTGGTCACATCTATGAAAAGGAAGCATTAAGCAATTCACAAATTTGACTAGGGCTCACTGGCTCTAGTCAAATTTGTGAAAGCAGCAGCCCAATCTCTCTCATCTCTATTTGAATTTTAGCAGGGCCTTTAAAGCCTCCCCCAACAGAAGGTTTCTGGCTTCTTTGTTTTGCTTTGGTTTTGTCTGGAAGGTTTTGAAACCTGACTGCACGTCTTTCTCAGAGGTCAGTCAAGACTCCAGTAAGAAAGAGGGCTGGCCAGCCAAGCAGATACCTCAGTGATTTTTTTCTTCTATTTTCATTTCTAATCTTATTTTCATACCCTGAATAATCCCAAGGATTTGAGAGGGAAATAAAACTTAGTTTTTCCTTACAAATAAGTTTAAAACCCTTCCTTAACTTGAATAAGTGTTTAGGTATGGGAATATATTTTCAGCGGGATCCTCATACACACTGTTGTATAGGACTTCCCAGTTGCTAGAAAAGCTCTTGTCTCCATTTAGCTCATTTAGGTTAGACAATCTATAAAGAAAGTATTACAGGCTATGAAGGAAAGGAGGACAATTATATTCCTTTGTTTCTTATCCTCACTAAAAGATACAGCAAGAGGAGTGAAGTCTGAAGGGAAACAGATTTCTTCCCTCTCACTCTTAGTGAATGTGTGGTACTGCCTCCAATCCTGCCCCATTGTTGATTAAAAAAAAAAAAAAAAGACACCTAAAACCACAAGGTAGTTTGGAACTTCTGGTAGAGGAGTTGGATGATATAACAAAACAGACACTGACAAAAAAATTCTTTTTTTTAGAATACTATAATTGTAAAGTTGAAGGCACATCCTTGGCAGAAATATGATCAATTGCATGCTTATGGAAAAACAAACCACTGAATATCTTGACTACAGAAGATGATTATTGCACAACATTGTCCACTGATGTTTTGGGTATTAACCAACAATGGTTAATTAAACATTTCTTTAAAAGCATAAGATTGAGACGCCTGGTTTTGGCTATAAAAGGCATTTATTATCAATGCCATTACAGAAGCTCTTTTCACTGAAGAACAAGAATTCACGCTTTTGTATTTTATCTGGTTACCCATACCAGATAAACGTTCAGAAAGACTACAGAAAGTTAGTGTAAAAATAGCTAATAATTTGGCATGAATCTAAATATTTTATATTTGGTAAAACAGTATTTTTAAAATATAGAAAATAAACAAAAAAATCTAAAAGGAGTGAGTCCAGAAATGTTTTTATTCTTATTAAAACAACCAGTAACCAGATGCCTCACCCAAAGGAAATAACAAAATAGAGTAAAATAAATATTAAGGAAAATAATTTTAAAGCAAGATTCACAAGTAATAGAATAAATTCTCTAAGAGCATACATTTTTGATTTTTAAGCTGTGTATATAAAAGATATGGACATTTAAATTTTTGGAAACATTTTGTCTGCAATGCAATTTTAAGTATTCTTAACAAGGAATACATCCAATAGAATAACTTTTAAAAAGTTAAAGCAAAGTATAAAATTATTTGTTCACAAGGCATCAAATCTAATACTCTAAAATGTTGATACTAAACTAGGAAAAATAACACTTCTATTGTCACAACTGACAACCATACTTCTTTAGACTATGACACTAAATAGTTATGTTTTAACCTTTGAAATTTAAAAGGCATCTTTGGGTATTTAAGATAAAAGATGCCCCTTAGTTGAGTCTGAATCAGCACTGGATATGAAAACATCCTTGTTATCATCAGACTGAGGGCATGGTTGCTGAATGAATACAGAAGAGTGACGAAGGAACAACAAAAAACGAACTTCAAATATTCTAATATCAAATTCAAATATAAATCCATTTCCTTCTATATGGTAACATGTGTATACATGTATGATACGAGTAAACACAGACGCATATGCACACATTTATAAAGTTTGTTCTCATTAGTAAATAATTACCTAAAGCTAGTTGCTAACTAAAAGCAGGGTTTTTGATCCCCTCCATATATCACCTCTCTGTTTGGTGACTACATATGCTCTATGAAGCTAATGGGAGCTCAGAATTGCAAGAGACTTGTGGAAGAGAATTCAAAGATAGTGACAGATATTTAAAGCAGGATTCTTTCGAAATGGCATGTTTTCTATTCCTGTACAAAAGGCTAAATTATATTCTTGATTTTTCTCAGATTATATAGGCTCTCTTCTCATTGACCTATGACGTGCATCTCTTGGCATGTGGGGCCAAATGGACAACTCTAACACACACATGAAATAAACGTAGTAACTGGCTATGTTCAAGTGCTTCAGGGAGATAGGAATGAGAATGAGGGGAAAGCTGTCTCTTTTTTCAAAAGTCTCTATTATACATTTTTTTGTATTAGCTATTTCTTCTAGAAGAAACAAGTTATGGTATGATGGACCACTGGAATTGAAATAAGAAACAAGTATTAAAATTCAAATTGAAAGCATGGAAGATGGCATAGGCATTGGTCTAAAAAGAGCCTAGACATACAAATTCATTCATATTTCATTAAAATTGGTTTGCTTTTCTAGATTAAAAGCAACTTCATCACATTTTAGTTCTCTTTTCAAGATAGATGAGATAAAAATGAGATCTTTTCCAAATCTTAAAAGTCAATGTAAAAAAAAAATAAGTCAATATAGAATTATGTTGTAAACTTTTTGAGTCTGTATGAAAGAACAAGAGAAAAAGGAAGTTGGGGAAGAAGAAACCCATCCCCTACTCCCACATGATTTGACTCTGCTCTGTAAAAACAATTTTTAATATAATAATTAATATTTACTGAGTATAAATCTTATGTGCTAGGCATTGAGTTAGTAGCTTTACATGTGACAATGGGAATAGATTTTAGGAACTTACGAGTTTTTTTCACTTACATATTCTGCATCTGAAATCCACCTTGCAGATAACAAATTAGTCTAAATAGTCATACAAGTACCATACCTCTGACCAATGTATTAACTCCCAGGCACTCACAGGGCAATTTCTAAATTTATATGCCAATGAGAAGCCTATAAATCTGCCAATCACACTAACTAACAAGTGCAAATATTTTAAACTACAGACAAATATAGATTTGGCTAAAACGTATCACAATCTAGGGAAATTCTTATTTCTGTATTACAATTTGTATTACAATTTACTATAGTTTTTGGAAAAAGCAGCTTAGTGTAATGGCATTATTTTAAAGTCATTTTGAGAGATTATCTAAAACAATAAGACAATTAAAATCTATTAAATTATAAATATCAGCTAATGTCTTGTATTCTTTCCAAAAAGGACAGATTTAGTGAATCCAGGCTTTCATTCCAATCCCAAAGAAGGGTAATGCCAAAGAATGTTCAACCTACCACACAACTGCACTCATTTCACATGCTAGCAAAGTAGTGCTCAAAATTCTCCACACCAGGCTTCAACAGTATGTGGACCAAGAACTTCCAGATGTTCAAGCTGGATTTAGAACAGGCAGAGGAACTCAGAGATCAAATTGCCAATATCCATTGGATCAAAGAAAAAGCAAGGGAATTCTAGAAAAACATCTACTTTTGCTTCATTGACTACACTAAAGCCTTTGACTTTGTGATCACAACAAACCGTGGAAAATTCTTAAAGAAATGGGAGTACCAGACCACCTCACCTGCCTCCTGTGAAACCTGTATGCAGGTCAAGAAGCAACAGTTAGAACCAGACAAGGAACAATAGACTGGTTCCAAGTTGGGAAAGGAGTATATCAAGGCTATATATTGTCACCCTGCTTGTTTAACTTATATGCAGAGTACATCATGCAAAATGCCAGGCTGGATGAAGCACAACTGGAATCAAGACTGACAGGAGAAATATCAACAACCTCAGATATGCAGATGACACCACACTTATGGTAGAAAGTGATTAGGAACTAAAGAGCCTCTAGATGTGGACAGTGAAAAAGCTGACTTAAAACTCAACGGAGTGCTCAGCCTTCCACTGAAGACTGGTCTGCAGCCCCCACCATCCAGGCCACGGAATGGGTAGGAACCACCACTGAGTGGTCGTAAGCTGTTCTTCCAGACACTTGTAGAACTTCCACAAACTTCCACCAAAATGGAAATTTGGTTGATGGAAAATAAACTTTCTAAAAAAAAAAAAAACTCAATGTTCAAAAAATGAGTATCATGGCATCTAGTCCTATCACTTCAGGGCAAATAGATGGGGAATAAATGGAAAGAGTGACAGACTTTATTTTCTTGGGTTCCAGTCACAGACTGTGACCATAGCTTGTTCCTTGGAAGAAAAGCTATGACCAACCTAGACAGCATATTAAAAAGCAGAGATATGACTTTGCCAACAAAGGTCCATATAGTCAAAGCTGTGGTTTTTCCAGTAGTCACGTATGGATGTGAGAGTTGGACATAAACAAGGCTAAGCACCGAAGAATTGATGCTTTTGAACTGTGGTGTTTGAGAAGACTCTTGAGAGTCCCTTGGACTGCAAGATCAAACCAGTCAATCCTAAAGGAAATCAGTCCTGAATATTCATTGGAAGGATGGATGCTGAAGCTGAAGCTCCAATACTTTGGCCATCTGATGCAAAGAAATGACTCACTGGAAAAGACCCTGATGCTGGGAAAGATTCATGGCAGGAAGAGAAGAGGACGACAGAGGATGAGATGGTTGGATGACATCACCGACTTAATAGACATGAGTTTGAGCAAGCTCTGGGAGATGGTGAAGGACAGTGAAATCTGGCATGCTGCAATCCATGGGGTGGCATAGAGTTAGATGTGACTGAGTGACTGAAGAACAGCAAGAATAACAACAAGGTAACTTTATGACCAGTATATGTTAAAGATGGTAGTGTCAATCTTTGGGAAAAAAATCAATTGTAGAAGTGGCACAAAATCTTAAGTTTCTGAACCAAGGCTGACAGACAATACTAAGAACTTATAGCTGAACTCAGCAGGAATGAACTGAAAGATTACACAGAGCTAAGGAGTCACTGAAGGAAGAATCTGATCTATTTTTTTTAATAGTGGAAAGATGGGAAGCAGGGAACTATATAGGCCCTTAAGGTCTTTGAGCTACAAGACAAAGAAACAAAGAAGGTACTGGAAAAGTTGTCAGTTACTTTTGTCAATGAGAAGCTATCTACACTAGCTCACTTGAAAGAACATAACAAAAGTAAACACACTGGGGCATCTAAGAAAGCAACCACAAAGACCAAGATGCAGGGAGAATAAGAGGGGAAGAAAGCCTGTAATAAATAAGGCACGTCTATTTTTAAACAATTTCTACTGTTTTTCTTCAAAAACTAGATGTTTTATACAGTGCTTTGAAAGCCACTGCTCCCCAATCTGGCAGGCAGGGAGAAGGGCTCAAGAATCTCAAGATTATGCACTCAAATTTTACAATGTTTAATTATCTTTTCTTGAACTTTTAGTCAAATAAAAAATTATTTATGACTTCAGCAGCAATTCAGCATCTTCAGCTGTAGGACTTGTAAACCTCACTGCTCTACCTTATCTGTTGCTAGTGAAAACAAAAAATACTGGAATTTCATTTTCAATAAAGCTAGGTTCTGAGCTGATGCCCTGAAAAAGATATTTTTGCCATCAGACAAATGCAATTCAAATAGGTTCCCTAAAATGAGAGCATGAGACCAACATAAAGCCTTGCAATATTTTAAAAAGCTAAGGTGATCATGAATACTGTGTCAGTGCAGGACAACATCATCTAGCAGCATTCTCTGTGGTCTGTTACAACGCACTGTCGTCATCTTCCCTGCAGTCTCCGACCAGGAGTGAGTGCTTGTCAGGTTCACTGGTACCAACGCTGTTTAGTGATCGTTTATCAGACAGTAGTGAATTTATGGAGGCTCTGCTGTAATTAACAATTCGGTCCAGCAAACCCAGTTTAGGAGAATTTCTTGAGGTATCATCTATTCCAACATGAACACTTATTTCTGAAGGACTTTTCTGTCCCATTTGGTTTCGGGCATGTAGTTCATAATTCTCATAAGTTGGTTTCCTGTAACTGGAAAGATGCAAAAGTATACTAGTTTAAAATAATCAAATGTGAACCAGGTGCTTGTTACATTCAAAAATGAAAAGAGATTTGGATAGTATGAAATGTATAAAGGTGGCCCCTGCTACGAATTTAGCTCAAAAGGAGTTGTGTGAGGTCACATGATCAGAATCCTACTTCTCAGAGCCAGTGCACTAGATTTTACACCCCGCAGTGCTTGTGGTTGCTCTGTATAGACTACACAAGGTGATAATTACATAAAATTAATATTTATTATTAAAAACAGTTTGGGCTTATCATTAATCAATACAAGAATAAAACCTAGCAAGACTGACTGTGGGTGATAAAAGGAATACAAAAGAGAAGCGTGAGCAAGCCATTATACTTACAGTTTAAGGAAGAGTGAAGAAAGTACTACTGAAACAGATGAAGCAGCCATTGCAGCAGATCCCATCCAGGGTTGCAAAACCAAACCAATGGGCATAAAAACTCCTAGAAAATAAGTTTGGATTAATTAGAGCAGACAGTACTAAACACATTACTAATGTGTTCCTAATACATATATACAAATCATTTCCTTCCTCAATATTTAATCAGCAATTTATCCTCCTGTTGGTACAGATTTATGTCGTTGCCGATTTTTCACTAACAGAGTGTTGCTGTGAACATTCTTGTACATGTCCCCCTGTTTGAGAACTTCCCTAGGGTACATACCTAGAGGTGAAACAGCTGGATTATAACATGGGCACACCTTCAACTTTAGGTAGATGCTTCTCAGTTGTTCTCCAAAGTGGCTATACCAGATCACAAACCCCCCAGTAGTGTATTAGAGTTCATATTCTACAAACTTATCTACACTTGGTTTTGACAGACATTTTAAAATTTGTTCAAATGATAGAGATGAGATAGATTTACTGCACTTGTAGTTTTTTTATGTGCTAATCTGTATTTTTGTACTTTTTCTACAGTGACCATATATTACTTGTATAATTTTTCAAAAATAATTTGCTCCATGAATTAATCTCCCTGGACTTTGATTGTTCTACTGTGTCTTCTCTGTATCTGTGTTTCCCTGTTGATAACCAGCTTTGTAATTGTTCTCATGTTCTTCATGTTCATCTTTGGCTCTCTAACCAGAGAGAACAAAATGTGATAACTATTTTTCTTTCTTTTTAAAAAAAATATTTAATTTTTATTTATTTTTGGCTGTGCTGGGTCTTCATTGCTGTACATGGGCTTTCTCTAGTTGCAACAAGCAGGGGCTACTCTTCACTGCAGTGTGCAGGCTTCTCACTGTGATGGCTTCAGTAGTCGAGAAGCGTGGGCTCCAGTAGTTATGGCTCATGGGCTTAGTTGCTCCACAGCATCTGGGATCTTCCCAGACCAGGGAAGATTCAACCCGTGTCTCCTGAATTGGCAGGAGGATTCTTAATCACTGGACCACCAGGGAAGTCTGATAACTATTTTTCTCATGTTATTGTTAACACCTACCAAGCCCCTAGGTAACAGGGATGATCAGATGCTTATTAAATAACTCTAACCTGCTTTTTGGAGGTTCATATTCTTTTTTTTGGGGGGGTCATATTCTTTTGTTCAATCTCTCTCTCTCTCACACACATACACACACCCCTGGCTCCCCAACCTAAAAAACTGTTGGTATCTTAAAACATTACGAACATTCTCTATGTGTTATAATTACAACAATGAAACAAGATAAAAACTGATACAGAGTAAAAAAGATCAGAAAGATATGTACAAACTAAAATACCAACAATAGTTGTATTTGGGTAGTGAGATTAAAGGTAAATTTATTCTCTTCAGCAAAAAAAAATAAATGACCAAGTAAATAAGTACATATGGAGAAAGAGATGAAGCAATGTGGCAAGATATATTAACTGTGAATTTAGGCGAAGGGTACACAGATTTTATTATATCATTTTTTCCCTTATTTTTGTGGGTTTGAAAATTTCAAAATACAAAGTTGGAGGGGAAAAAAAGGTAAAATAAAATAAACCTGTCTGAATGATAATACATTTTAAGGCATAATGAAAATGCTGAAAATTTAAATTACTGATTTTCCCTGATAGCTCAGTTGGTAAAGAATCTGCCTGCAATGCAGGAGACCCTGGTTTAATTCCTTGGTGGGGAAGATCCACTGGAGAAGGGATAGGCTACCCACTTCAGTATTCTTGGGCTTCCCTTGTGGCTCAGCTGGTAAAGAATCCGCCTGCAATGCAGGAGACTTGGGTTTGATCCCTGGGTTGGGAAGATCCCCTGGAGAAGGGAAAGGCTACCCACTCCAGTATTCTGGCCTGGAGAATTCCATGGACTGTATAGTCTATGGGGTCGCAAAGAGTTGGACATGACTGAGTGACTTTCACTTTCACTTTAATATTATCTCTCACCATACCAGCAGGCTACATACAAAACTGGGCTCAAAACCAGTAAGAAGAAGACTAAAACTTCCAATATGGTAGACATCTAATGACTTCAGGAAAAAAGCAACACAAGTTAACCATCACATACCAGCAGCTATAGGAATTCCAATCAGATTATAAATTAGAGCAAAGACAAAATTTATCCGAATCCTCTTGACTGTCTTCCTTGATAAATCAATACTTGCCACTACATCCAGAAGATCATTCTGAGAACAGAAATTTTTATGATATTAGCAATAGATTCTAACTTAACTAATAACTTGTATTTGATACCATGTATGACAAAGATGATGTGTATCTTAGGGAAATATGTGAATTAACTCAAATCTCAGATACTGCTAAAAATTTGAGTCAGTCTTGGAAGAGGTTTTTCAGAATTTTTTTCTCAGGGTTCTGAAAACACTTTTAGGGTTGTATGCTGGTACAGGGACTAAACCCCACTAAAATAACTTCAGCAAGTACTTGCTGAAGATAATTGTGTTCTATGTATATTCCTAAATTTAATTCATTTAGAAGTTTGTCATTCTCATTTGCTCCCCTGAATTGAGAAAGTATGAAAGTAATTACTAAGACTTCTCATACTCCCATCCTGAATTCTCCCTTTCTCAAAGGCCAGGAGGATGGAAATTAGAAGGACAGAGTCATTGTGTTCAATATACAACATCATCTCTGACCATGCAGAGCAGTCTCACACTCCTGAAAGGTCAGGCCACCAGACTTACCCTTATTAAAACCACATCAGCTGCTTCAATGGCTACATCTGTGCCTGTGCCAATAGCAATTCCAACATTAGCCATCGCCAGAGCTGGGGAGTCATTGATTCCATCTCCTACCATTGCTACCCGTTTCCCCTCCTCTTGAAGTTGCTTCACCTTAGCAACCTTGTGGGAAGGTAGAACTTCAGCAAACACTTTAGTAATGCCAACCTACATGAGGAAAAACAAACTCCACTCATTTCAAGAAATATTACTGAGTACATGAAATATAGGGCTTCCCTGGTGGTTCAGTGGTAAAGAATCTGTCTGCCAATGCAGGAGATGCAGGTTCGACCCCTGGTCTTGTCTGGGAAATTTCATGGACAGAGAAGCCTGATGGGCTACAGTCCATGGGGTAAAAAAGAGTCAGACATGACTGAACAACTAAATAACAAAAACAACAAAGCCTAAAATATAACTGTTATATTTTATATAAAATATTTATTATTTTATATAGTGATTTTATATACATAACAATGATGGTTCATCATTTTATATGATGAGGCGCCTTCATTTTCCACCTACCAGATGTCCAGATTTTAAAATATTAGTAATATCTAGGGATAGTAAGACTACAGGGAAATGAGCTCTCTTAGATACTGTTGGTGGGTGTGTAAATGTGTACTGTCATTTTGGAGGGCATGTACCAGCATCTATCAAAGTGTGCATGTCATTTGGTTAAGGAATTCCATTCCTAGTTATATTTTGGACATTCTTATACATGTATAAAAGATGTATGCCCAAAGATGTATATTACTGCCTTAGTTGTAACAACAAAATTTTCAAAAGCACATAAATTATTATTTTTTATTAGAAGAATGGTTAAGCCAATTATGATACATTCACACCATGGAATTCAATGCAACGATGTAGAAAGAATGAAGTAACTTTATATGTTCAGACATGGACAAAGCTCCATGGACATGGACAAGGCATATATATTATTATCTGAAAGAAAGTAAACTGCTAAACAATTTGTACAAAAATGATCCAGTTTATGTTGAAAATACCAGAACTATACATCTGTATATGAACAATAAGTACATAAGAAAGTGTAAGGGGCGAGGGCTGGACAGGAAGCTTGGGAAAAGGGTGACAAACTTTTTACTTTATATCCTTCTGTATCTTTTTATACAAGACAGTATTTATATATTACTTCTATTAGTCAATAGAAGAGGGGAGAAGGCATTCCAAAGTAGAAAAGACTAACATGAGAAAAGTTTTAGAGGGAAGGCAAAGGTGGGGGATCAGTAGCAGGAAAATGCCACGGAAGAGCTGGTTCGTTCTACCAGTGGTATCCAGGATGGACTAGAGAGGGCCATGCATGGAGCTACTGCTGTACTTTAGGCATGAGAGGATGAGAGCCTAGCTTAGGCTGGCAGCACTGGTAGAGACTACGAGCAACATTTCAAAGGAAGCATCAACAGAAACTGTGTACAATGTCACTAAGCACCTCATGAATTAAGCAAATAGCTTTTTACTTATAACAGTTTCAGAAAAAAGTGCAAAGCCCTTCCTGCGCAGACAGTATGTCAATTCTTTTTTAAGGAACCAGGTATGGCCACTCAGGGATAATGAAAATAATAGGTAGTACCAATTCTTTAGCACCTGAAGGGAAGAAAGAAAATGTATGTGAAGACTTAGAAGTTAACACATACTCCCACCCCAACTACTAAGTAAACCCATTACCTGAGAAGCAATAGATCTAGCTGTTTTACTGTTGTCTCCAGTCATCAGAACTACTTCTAAGCCCATAGATTTCAGAATATGGACAGCCAGTTCTGCTTCAGGCTTCACTGTATCAGCAATAGCTATCAAACCGCACAGCTCATCTAATGTAAGAGCACCAGAAAATAGAATTTGGAATATGGTGAAAGCAGAATAATAGTCTGACTTAAAATTTCAGAAAGAAATGATTTTTGTTAAACAAAGTTGTTCAGAGCTTAGCTTAACTCCAAATACCCCTAAGCCCACACAACCCCACAGTAAGCCTCTATTCTTGGTTGTGAAAATACCACAAACCCCACAGTAACCCCACAGTAAGCCTCTATTCTTGGCTGTGAAAATCTCAGAGTGAGGTAGGGGTTACTAATGAAGGTAATAATAGGAAAATGAAAATAAACTTTACTGGATACTAAAAGACTTACATTCTTCCTTTAGAGAAGTATTGCCAAGAGCTCCAAACACTTCAGCTAATTTAAAGGCAAATGAAACTGAAACCCAATACCTTCTTCAAAACTGGCATTTTATACTGGGAGGAAAAAATCACTGCAGTAGCTATTTTATTTCAAAAATGAAAGTAAATGGTATTTTCTGCTTTTCCCTGGACCTAAAAAGGCCATAGTAAGATACTGCCTTCATACTTAGCAAAGATTATAAATGTTAACTAATTAATCTCACAGCTACAAACTTACCCTAAGAAATAATTTAATGAAAGCCAGGCAAATGCAAGAGAATTTTAAATTAATCAGTAACAATTATGTATTGCTGACATTTTTATTTTGCATTCAGGCTCCTTTTGAATAACCCTCATAGTTCATAGATATCTCTCAAAAATATACAGAAAACAATTCAGATGACAACACTGAGTCACAGTGTACTTAAGGAAAACCTTACCATCAACTGCTACCAGTACAGCAGTCCGACCTCTTCTCTCATGTTCAGTCATGGAATCATTTACACTGTTATTAATGGCAAGACCATTTCTAATCATCCACTCCCGGTTGCCAATGAGAACTTTGTACTGCTGAGCATTAAGAGCATCTGAAAGAAAGTACAGAAGAAACATTTAGTGAACTTGTTTAATATTTATAACAACCCTTAAGGGACATTCTTCCTCTCTAAGCTTGCAGTTACTACATCGGTTTTTTTGGTAGAACATAGCCTATGACAGTGATTTCCAAATGTTCAAGGAACATACTCTACTCTTCTATGCCTCTGGGCCTTTGCACATGTTGCTGCCTCCACCTGGAGGTCCTCATCTCTCCTCTCCAAATACCAAATTGCATCATATTCCTTAGAAGCTAGTTCAAGCATTACTTTCTTGGTGATGCTTTCCATTCAACATTTCCTTATGATCTTCCATGGCAATTGAATAAAGTTAAAAATATTTAGTGTATATCAGTACAACCATCAATGGTTAGATAAGAACACAGAACTACAGTGATATCTTACTAACTTTAAGTGGGCCCTTAGTGCTTTCTGGCAATTCTACTGTATTTCCCTAGTCCATTCATTCTCCATTCCTTCTAGATGGCTATTTTATACCTTTTTTTCTCCCATTCTCATACCAGATGATGATGCGCTTCCTACTTCAGGAAGAAAATAAAAGCAATCAGAAAAGAACTTTCAGAAGCTCTCATTGCCATATATACCCAACTACCTAAGCCTCTGTACATACTGATCTAGTTTATTTTCTGTTACTATAAACAGCCCCAACTCCCATTTAAGGCCAACTTCTCCACTTGCATAAATAGATCCCTCTCCTTTGTCTATTTCAGAACATCTCTCCAACAATTCTCTCCTCTCTCTTCTGCATCATCATATTTTCTACTTCTGCTGCACACAGTCCTATTTTTAAAAAAGAAAACAAAACAGATCTCATTTATCTCTCTAGCTACTGCCCCATTTCTTTGCTTCTGTTCATAGCAAAACTCCTACAAAGTGTTGTCTGTATCAGCTTCCCATTCTCCTGTGAACCTGTTCAAATAGAACTTTTGTCTCTCTTATGCCAAAGAATTGTTCATATGGTACACCAGTGATCTTTAATAAATGTAAAGGGTAATTCTTAGTCCTCATCTTACTTGCTCTATTAGCATTTAACACAGTTGACTTTCTCTCCTTGAAATACTTTCTTCATTTGGCTTCTAGAGCACCACATTCTTATGAGTTATCTCCTACCACTTCTGTTTTCTTTACTGATCATTCTTCATCTCCCTGATCTCTTAATTTGTAGTGTTTCAGGGCTTAATCCTTAAACCTCTTCCCCACCAATGTACTCTCACTTCCTGATTTTTTGCGGGGGCTCACCTCATGGCTTACAGAATCTTAGTTCTCTGACCAGGGATCAAACCCAGGCCCATGGCAGTCAAAGTGCCTAGTCCTAATCATTGGCATGTGTGAATACTCAGTTGCTTCATTCATGTCCAACTCTTTGAGACCCCACGAACTGTAGTCTACCAGGCTCCTCCGTCCATGGGATTCTCCAGGCAATACTGGAGTGGGTTGCCATGCCCTCCTCTAAGAGATCTTCCTGACCCAGGGATCGAACCCACATCTCCTGCATTGCAGGTGGATTCTTTACTGCTGAGCCACTGTGGAAGCCCCCTAACCACTGGACCACCAGGGAATTCCCAACTCTTTGAAGATTTTATGCAGTCTCATCACTTTAAAGACCACCTATATCAGCACTGTCCAACAGAACTTTCTGTGATGACAGAAATGTTCTACATCTGCTGTTTAATACAGTGGCCACTAACAACATGAGGCTATTGAGCACTGAAATGTGACTAGTATGGCTGAAGGGCTGAGTTTTAAACTAAATTTTAATTAATTTAAATAGTCACATGAAACTAGTGGCTACCACACCGGTGAGCACAGATCTATAAATGGATGACTCCCAAGTCTACAGACTTGTACAGCCACCTGCTTCCTTGATAGAATATTTATACAACATCTCCACTTGAATACGTAACAAGCACTCAAACTTAACACGTCAAAAACTGAACTCCTAATCACTTTTCCTCAACATTATCTCTCCTGTGATCTCTATCTTGTTTAAATGGTAACTCCATCCTTCTAAATTGGTTAGGCTGCAAACTTTGGCCTAATTCTTGACGCTTGTTTCTCTCATACCCCATTTCCAATATGCAAGATATGTCAGTCATCTCTCCCTTCAAGATACATCCTGGGGAAGTCCCTGGCAGTTCAGTGGTTAGGACTTCCATTGCAAGGGGCACAGGTTTGATTCCTGGTGGAGGAACTAAGATCCCACAAGCCACGTGGCATGGTCAAAAAAAAAAAAAGAAGATACATCCAGAATTTGCCCACTTCTTACAACCTCTACTGTATTACATTGGTCCAAGCCATCATCTTTTACCTAGATTATGGCAACAGCCCACTAACTTATCCCCTTGATTCTGTCCTTGTCCCTACCCACAGAAACAGTGTATTTTTACCAGAGAAGCCCAAGTAATACTTTTAAAATATTAAGTCAGATTCTGTCATTCCTATGCTCAAAACTCTCCAACGGCTTTCCACCTCACAGTAAAAACCAAAGTCCGTACAAAGTTCCCAATCATTTACTCTGTTCTAGCCACAGGGTTCCTCAAACTAGTCAAGCACACTTAAGGCTTCTGTACTCAACATTCCTCCTAACTGGAATGCTTTTGTCACAGATATTCACGTAACTTTCTCCCTCCCTCGCCTTAGGTTTTTGCTCAAACAGCACCTTCTCAATAAGGCCTACCCCGATCAGCCTATATAAAATAGCATTCCCTAGTATGCCCAATACCACTTGCTCTTCTTCATTTTCTTCATAGCACTATCCATCAGATAGACTCTACTTGCTTATTTATTTGCACACTGTCTAGTGTTCTTTCACCAGGAATGTAAACTCCATGAGATAGGGTCTTTGTCTATTCTGCTTATTGCTGATTCTTTAGTATCTTGAACAGTGTTTATAAAACCTGTCAGATGAACGAAATCACTATGTGTCAGTGTGCTTGATACTATGAATTCACAGACAAATAATAAAGAAATCACAACTTAGTAGAATCAGGCAGATAAAGAATTATCATGCAGTGTGCCAGATTAAGTATAGTTATGCCTAAAAAGGAAAAGCAAATATCTCTGCCTATGTATGTCAGTCAGTGAAGGCTTCACTAAAGAGAGATGTGAGCTGAGTCTTCAAAGATGAGAAAATAGTAAATTAAGTGATCTAACAGGCATGAAATGACACGATGTACAGAGAAACTTTAAGTAGTTCCATAAGAATGAAACACAGGGTACATGCGTGACAGTGGAAAAACACAAGATGGGTGGTGCAGGGAGGCAGGAGACATATCATGGGGAATAGATCTTGAACAAAACACAGAGAGACTGGACTTTGTCCTGTCAGAGATGGAGAGCCTATAAAGCCAGGATCCTTAACAGATTTCCATGGAGGGGCTTAGGGATATATACAGATGTCCAAAACAGAAATTTTCTGAGTAGTGGGAATAGCTTTTATCTCATTTCTCTAAAGGTTTGTGACTCAAAAATAGGTTATAAACCACTGCAATAAAAGGTATTAGTCAGAAAGTGATATAATCAGGTTTGAATGTTAGCAAAATTACTCAAGTACAAATGGGTGGGGAGGTGGCAAGTACACTTAGGTATGTATATCTTGGTTTTGGTCAGATGGATAGACCAACAAGAAACTCGGTAAAGTGGCGTTGCTGCAGATACGGATTTTAGAGTGGCAGTGGAAACCCTACAGATGGTAGAATAAGCAATAAGCATGAATGAGATTATACAGAGAGAATATGTAAAATCAGCAAAAGACAAAAGACCAAAACTCTGAGGACACCCAACATTTGAGAGCAGGAGAAAAGAGCAATCAGGTGAGGATTTAAAAGAACAGCCAAATTGGTGAGAGGAGACTCTAGAGAAAGCAGGGTCATGGAATCATGGGAGAAAAAAAATTTAGGACAGAAGAAATGGTCAACATTGTCAAATGCCTTAGCGAAATCAGGCAGCAATGAAGACTGAAAACTGACTACTGGAGAGGGGACTAAACAAACTTAAATAGTTTCACTAGTATGGATGGGACAGATGCCAGACTGTGCATTGAATTTAGCCAGCTTAGACTAGTCCTTCTAGAAGCTTGTATATTAATGAAAATACAGACAGATGGGACAAAAATCTAGATGGGAATACAGTGATTTCGATGGGAGAAATGTTTCTATGTTTAGGAGAAGAAGCTATGACAAAGAGTTGGAAAAAAAAGAAGCAAGGGGATATACTATAACAGAGTGTGAGGTCCTTGAGGAATCAAGAGAGGGTGAGATCTGGAGCAAAGATGAGGGGATTCATTAGGTAAGAAGAGGCATACTTCTTTCTCTGAAAATGGAAACATTCTGGGCAAAAAAAAAAAAAACAAAACTGAAAGAACACATGTCTGAGAATCTTAAATTTTTGTGTGAAAAATAAGCCAGACAATTTGCTTAGAGAACTAGGGAGAAGGCCATAAGAGCTTGTGAAAGATACAAAAGGTCTGGAGCAGCTGTGGTGAGAAATAAAGACAGCTGAACTAAGATGGAAGATCAGCTAGAGCTAGGGGTTATCACCCTCTACTGTAATCAAGGAGTGAAGTTGAAAAACGTTCTTCAGCAATTCAGTGAAATAATTAGAAGGCCTGTGGTGAAACTGATTTACAAGAATGAAACCATGATGTCAATCTTTGTTTCTTATGTAACAGTTCAATTTATAAGGTTAGATACCTGTTAATAACTGTCCCATAATTGGTACTACAAAGAAAATTAGCTTACTTGAGAACTGAGCATCAATAATCATGGAAGACGAAGTTGATGACTGTTCATTACTCTCATCTATTTGAACCAGGGATGCATTTTTAATATTATTTTCCTCTATCTTCCAGTTATTCTTGTGTAGCAAGGCTTCGATATTGGTGACTTTACAGTTAATGCCACAGCCTGGCACAACCTGGAAATCTATGCAGGTACCCAAGGTTTCAGTATCCAGCTCCTAACAAATAGAAACAGAAGGATTTCCTCTGCTGTTCTAACAATCCAAGGTCATCATTAGCAAGATCAAAAATTACTGCTGGTTAATTCTAAATGTTTAGATACAATCTACAGGCCTGGTTAATTCTAAATGTTTAGAATAAAATTGTCACTTATCATTGCCTATTTGACAGTGGGTTTTGATAAGGACAAAGGAACAGAGCATTGAGTATAATGTTCAAAGTTACAGGAGAACCTCATAATCCTTTTAAAAAATCCCACTCCATAAGATTTATACCAAATTTAGGGGAAGAAAATGTGGAAGGTTTATCAATATTCTCTGTCCTTTCCAGTAGAGAATTACAAGTTAAATATTTAATTCTATTGTCAAGTTAGATTTTCTATTTAGTACAGGGCAAAGGGTAACAAAGAACAGAGCCTTTAGTTACCAGAGGGCCTCTCTAGTATGATTCTGTGTCCTTAGTAAGCCAAAGAATTCTGGTGACCATCACTGTTTCCTGGCTCTTTATATCTTTGTCCTCTCCATTGTTTGATTTGGGTGTATAGAAGCCAGGTCAGTAATAGTTAATAGGTAAAAAGGAAAGAACAAATAAAGAAATGGCAACATCAATGGTGAAACTGCCACATTTTAACTGAAAAATTATGTGAGATAATTTACAAAGAACTCATACAAATCAATAAGACAAGGTAAACGATCTTATGAAAAAAATAGGCAACAGATACAAGCAAACAGGGTATAGAAAGAAATGCAAATGACCAATACGCATGTGGAAAGATGCTCAACCTTATTCACAATTAAGACAATGCAAAGTAAACAGTCAACAAATAAATATTTTTTACTTACTGAATTGGAAAAAATTAAGTGTTAGTGAAAATGTGGGCAAATGTCATTCAACTTCTGGTGAAAGTATAAACTGGTATACCTTTTTGTGTGGGTGTTGATAACATTTGCCATTTAAGCATTGGCAACATTCATCAAAATTTAACTGTTCCTATCCTTTGATCCAGCAATTACATTGATAGGCATTAAACATTAGAGATAAACTTGCAAAAGCTGACAAGGATGTTAACTTCAGGTTTTAAGAGCCAAAAAGCCAATCATACAATGGAATATAATATAGGCATTAAAAACAATGAAGCAAATCTGTGTGCCCTGATAAGGAAAAAATCACTTAATACAATTTTTTAAAAAAATACCAAAGACTGGTCATTGTATTATCACCTTTCAATGTAAAGTTTAAAAATAACAAATGTCAGTATATACACTAAAAATGGTTAACAGATGTACACTTTTGTAAATATACTAAAAATTATTGACTTGTACACTTTACAAGGGTGAACTTCTATTAGAATATGTGAATTTTATCTCAATAAAGCTGTTGTTCAAAAAGCCTATTAACAGGTTAATACTTGTTAAACTTTGGAGAGAGGAATTATGGAAAGGGGCAGGGAATGAGGCTTTCCTTTTTCATTATGTAATGCTGAACTATCTAAAATTTCCTCCCATAAATATGTATTATTTCTATTTTATTTCTTAGTTGACTGAGGTTATCTGTGCTGTAGGGTTACAGTTAATTTTCATTTTCATCTTTATACTTTTCCGTATGAAGAAATTAAGACATACAAAATAAAATGAGAAAACACAAGTCTTTCTAGTTTCATACCAATTATATATGTAAATCATGAATAAACAAGGGAAAAATTGTACCTGCTTGCAGTATTTCGTTATGGCTGCTCCCAGAGGGTGTTCACTGTTACTTTCAGCAGTTCCCACAATAGCCAGGATCTTATTGCGTGATATTCTATTACTTTCCACTAGAACCTTTACTTGATTCACTACTGGGGTTCCATGGGTAATGGTTCCAGTTTTATCAAATACCACTACCTTTACCTGTAAGAAAATCAAAACAGAATGCACTGTATGACTTGATAATTCTTTTTTTTGACTTGATAATTCTTAGTATCAGCATTCCAGAAATGAGAAAAAAGGTTTACTGTGACAAACACATTACTATTTTGTTTCTTAATAAACTGACTTTGATTTAATTGGACCTAAATGGTCTTTGGGAGACTAAAAAGAAGGGAGAATAAGGGAAGAAATATCATTATTTACACCTAATAACCCTCCCTTGCAAATGTTCAGGGTGCTGTGAACATGTATTAAATAGCTAGAACTACCTGTTAAGAGTTGACTGTTAATAGGTAACTTAGAGATGCCTCTAGTGCCTCTAGGGAAAGAAAAAGACTTTCAATACTAATGAATTTTAGATCTGTAGGGGAAAAAATCTGGGCAGTAGGTAAATAATTACAATTGAGTAATTAATTTGAAGTGTGCACCAGCTAAAACCTTCTGGGTTGCTTTGACTTTATTGAGACTAAATGAGAAGCTTGGCCAGAGAATACAGCTCAGGAAATCAACGAGGGAACCTCAGATCAGGTAGGAAGGAAGAATAATCTGGAACTAGAGAACATAGTTGCCTCACAGTACACTCAATGAACCTTGAGAAATGAATAGCTTGAGGAACCAAGATGAGAAGAGATCAGTTCAGTTCAGTTCAGTCACTCAGTCGTGTCCAAATATTTGCGATCCCATGCACTGTAGCACGCCAGGCCTTCCTGTGCATCATTACTCCTGGAGCTTACTCAAACTCATGTTCATTGAGTCGGTGATGCCATCCAACCATCTCATCCTCTCTCGTCCCCTTCTCCTCCCACCTTCAATCTTTCCCAGGATCAGGGTATTTTCAAATGAGTCAGTTCTTTGCAACAGGTAGCCAAACTATTGGACTTTCAGCTTCAGCATCAGTCCTTCCAATGAACATTCAGGACTGATTTCCTTGAGGATGGACTGGTTGGATCTCCTTGCAGTCCAACGGACTCTCAAGAGTCTTCCTCAACACCACAGTTCAAAACCATCAATTCTTTGGTGCTCAGCTTTCTTTATAGTCCAATTCTCACATCCATACATGACTACTGGAAAAACCATAGCTTTGACTAGATGGATCTATGCTGGCAAGTAATGTCTCTGCTTTTTAATATGCTGTCTAGGTTGGTCATACCTTTTCCTCCAAGGAGCAAACGTCTTTTAATTTCATGGCTGCAGTCACCATATGCATTGATTTTGGAGCCCCCCAAAATAAAATCTGTCACTGTTTCCCCTGTTTCTCCACCTATTTGCCATGAAGTGATGGGACCAGATGCCATGATTTTAGTTTTCTGATGTTGAGTTTTAAGCCAACTTTCGCACTCTCCTCTTTCACTTTCATCAAGAGGCTCTTTAGTTCTTCTTCGCTTTCTGCCGTAAAGTGTGGTGTCATCTGTATATCTGAAGTTATTGATATTTCTCCCGGAAATCTTGATTCCAGCTTGTGCTTCATCCAGCCCAGCATTTCTCACGATGTACTCTGCATAGAAGTTAAATAAGCAGGCTGACAATATACAGCCTTGACATAGTCCTTCCTGATTTGGAACCAGTCTGTTGTTCCACGTCCAGTTCTGACTGTTGCTTCTTGACCTGCATACAGATTTCTCAGGAGGTAGGTCAGGTGTTCTGGTACTCCCATCTCTTTCAGAATTTTCCACAGTTTGTTGTGACCCACACAGTCAAAGGCTTTGGCATAGTCAGTCAAGAAAAAGTAGATTTTTTTGGCAACTCTCTTGCTTTTTCGATGATGCAATGGGTGTTGGCAATTTGATCTATGGTTCCTCTGCCTTTTCTAAATCCAGCTTGAATATCTGAAAGTTCACAGTTCACATACTGTTGAAGCCTGACTTGGAGAACTTTGAGTATTACTTTCCTAGCATGTGAGATGAGTGCAATTGTGCAGTAGTTTGAGCATTCTATGGCATTGCCTTTGGGATTAGAATGAAAACTGACCTTTTCCAGTCCTGTGGCCACTGCTGAGTTTTCCAAATTCGCTAGCATATTGAGTGTAGCACTTTCATAGCATCATCTTTTAGGATCTAAAATAGCTCAACTGGAATTCCATCACCTCCACTAGCTTTGTTTGTAGTGATGCTTCCTAAGGCCCACTTGACTTCATATTCCAAGATGTCTGGCTCTAGGTGAGTGATCATACCATCGTGAATATCTGGGTCATGAAGGTCTTTTTTGTATAGTTCTTCTGGGTATTCTTGCCACCTCTTCTTAATATCTTCTGCTTCTGTTAGGTCCATACCATTTCTGTCCTTTATTGTGCCCATCTTTGCATGAAATGTTCCCTTGGTATCTCTAATTTTCTTGAAGAGATCTTTAGTCTTTCCCATTCTATTGTTTTCCTCTATTTCTTTTCACTGATCACTGAGGAAGGCTTTCTTATCTCTCCTTGCTGTTCTCTGGAACTCTGCATTCAAATGGGTATATCTTTCCTTTTTTTCTTTGCCTGTCGCTTGTCTTCTTTTCACAGCTATTTGTAAGGCCTCCTCAGACAACCATTTTGCCTTTTTCTTGGGGATGGTCTTGATCACTGCCTCCTTTGCAATGTCATGAACCTCTGTCCATAGTTCTTCAGGTACTCTATCAGATCTAATCCCTTGAATCTATTTGTCACTTCCGTTGTAAAATCATAAGGGATTTTATTTAGGTCATACCTGAACGGTCTAGTGTTTTCCCTAGTTTCTTCAATTTAAGTCTGAATTTGGCAATAAGGAGTTCATGATCTGTCACATGCCACAGTCACCTCCCAGTCTTGTTTTTGCTGACTGTATGGAGCTTCTCCATCTTGGCTGCAAAGAATGTAATCAATCTGACTTCAGTATTGAGTCTCTGGCGATGCCCATGTGTAGAGTCTTCTCTTGTGTTTTTCCAAGAGGGTGTTTGCTATGACCAGTGCGTTCTCTTGGCAAAACTCTATTAGACTTTGCCCTGCTTCATTCTGTACTCCAAGGCCAAATTTGCTGGTTACTTGAAAAGAGATATGACAACTAAATACAAAGCATGATTCCAGACAAAAGAAAATAATAACTATAAAGGATTATGGAGTCAACTGAGGAAACTGGAATATGGACAAGAGATTAGACCACAGTATTTTATCAGTATCAGCTTGTTGATTTTCATCTTTGTACTATGTTTATGTAAGAGACTGTCCTTGTTCTTAGGAAAGGAGCCTGATATCTTCAGTAAAGGGTATGTGAGATTTCTTTATACTATTCTTGCAAATTTTATATAAGTTTGAAATTATATCAAAATTTAAAATTACTATAAAAATTAGTAGCTTGTATTCACTGGCTAGATGAAGCTCCAAAGCTGTTCTAAGTTGTGTTCTGTGTTTAGTACATGCATGTGTATATAATTTATATCCTCATAATAAGAATATACTAGAAGGAACATGGTTTTAGTTGAAGTCAAGTGGCTTTGACTGAGATTGTAACGGAAATTCTAACATGAGAGAGATCAGGGACAGGATTATATATTCCTGAAATCATAGTTGCAAACTGTCAGCTGGTGGCAGCAAAGATGAAAGTAAGGGCAAGCACTATCAAATGTTAAACAGCACGAACATGGAGTCACACACAAATAGGTGAGAAGCCTGACAGACTTGGGCAAATTGCCTCAGCAAATATCTATGATATATATCTTCCTGCCCTAATGACCAGTCTAGAATGAGTTGGGACAGGACTCTAGGTTTTCCACACGAGGGTATACTCTAAAGAGAGTAGGTCTGGAGTAGAGATCTTATACACTCTGCCAATTCAGAGCAGAACCAAAATAACACCTTTTCTACCTCCACCCTCGGGACAATACCAGAAGAAGCTCAGCTTATGGGCAATGTAGAAATAATTTAAGAATCTGTTTTTCAGTAGGGGTGCTATTGCCAGTTTGGATGAGACAACTCGCAGTTTTAGGGACTATCTTACCTTATGAGCCATCTCCAATGGCTCACCACCTTTGATTAGTATGCCATTTTGAGCACCTACTCCTGTACCCACCATCACAGCAGTTGGAGTGGCCAGTCCCAGGGAACAGGGGCATGCAATGCACAGAACTGTGATAGAGGCTTGGAAAGCAAAGCGTATTATTGTTTCTGTTCGGGAGATACTTCTGTTGTAGCCCTTGAGAAGAAACATGAATTTTGATTACTGATTTAGAGCTGAATAAAACAAAAACAACAAAGCATAACTCTAAATAAAACCACAACTCTGGAGTAACACATAATCCTACTTAGCTACCAACATGTTTTAATTACTAGTAAGAAAACACTTTTTTTCTTTTATGAATATAAGAAATTATTGACATAACTGTAAACAAGTTACAGTTCTAAAATTCAAGATTTCAATTTTGCTGATTTCAGAGTTACACACTATGGAATGAATATAAAAAACAAGAAAAGTAAGCTTCTCCACTCCCCATATTGAGAATAAGTTTTTTACTAGGCACTTTCAGAAATAGCTGCAAACATGAGACCTAATTCTCAAGAAATTTGATCCAAAACAAAAATAATTCTGTCCTCCTGTATACTAAGACCATAAAACTGTCTTTCATACTATTCTTTGAAGACAATGAAAAAATCACTCAGTTTGCAAAGGTTTCTTAATTACATCTCAATAAAATTCTTTTGGACAAAGCAATATTAATGAGTATATCTGGTAGTATAGCTCTTATTGACATTGAGTATGTGCTTCCATGAGTAAAAATGATTGATAGTATTATGAGAAATCTCCTAAGACCCTCTGAACTCATGAGAAAAATTCCTGAAGGAAACACATTCCAAAATACTTCTCAGCAATCCTCTTGTTTAGTGAGCATTTAAGCAATGGGTGGTGGTTTCATCACTAAGTCATGTCCAACCTTTGCGACCCCATGGACAGAGGAGCCTGATAGGCTACAGTCCATGGGATTCTTCAGGCAAGAATACTGGAGTGGGTTGCCATTGCCTTCTCCAATTTAACCAATATGAATCATTGCAAGAAACATTTTAATATTATAGTAATGATCACATGATGGAATAGATGTTCTGATTCTACCAGTTCTTTAATTGAAGGGACAAACACTATGAAACAATGTATATATAGCATGGCATTTTTAAAAGAAAAAACACAACAAAGATCTTCTCAGTAATAATGGTTTTAGAGTGCTGTATGACCTAAATCAAATCCCTTATGATTATACAGTGGAAGTGAGAAATAGATTTAAGGGACTAGATCTGATAGATAGAGTGCCTGATGAACTATGTTCGGAGGTTTGTGACACTGTACAGGAGACAGGGATCAAGACCATCCCCATGGAAAAGAAATGCAAAAAAGCAAAATGGCTGTCTGGGGAGGCCTTACAAATAGCTGTGAAAAGAAGAGAAACAAAAAGCAAAGGAGAAAAGGAAAGATATAAGCATCTGAATGCAGAGTTCCAAAAAATAGCAAGAAGAGATAAGAAAGCCTTCTTCAGCGATCAATGCAAAGAAGAAATAGAGGAAAACAACAGAATGGGAAAGACTAGAGATCTCTTCAAGAAAATTAGAGATACCAAGGGAACATTTCATGCAAAGATGGGCTCAATAAAGGACAGAAATGGTATGGACCTAAGAGAAGCAGAAGATATTAACAAGAGGTGGCAAGAATACACAGAAGAACTATACAAAAAAAATCTTCACGACCAAGATTATCACGATGGTGTGATCACTCACCAAGAGCCAGACATCCTGGAATGTGAAGACAAGTGGGCCTTAGAAAGCATCAATACGAACAAAGCTAGTGGAGTTGATGGAACTCCAGTTGAGCTAGTTCAAATCCTGAAAGATGATGCTGTGAAAGTGCTGCACGCAATATACCAGCAAATTTGGAAATCTCAGCAGTGGCCACAGGACTGGAAAAGGTCAGTTTTCAGTCCAATCCCAAAGAAAGGCAATGCCAAAGAATGCTCAAACTACTGCACAATTACACTCATCTTACACGCTAGTAAAGTAATGCTCAAAATTCTCCAAGCCAAGATTCAGCAATACATGAACCATGAACTTCCAGATGTTCAAGCTGGTTTTAAAAAAGGCAGAGGAACCAGAGATTAAATTGCCAACATCTGCTGGATCATCAAAAAAGCAAGAGAGTCCCAGAAAAACATCTATTTCTGCTTTATTGACTATGCCAAAGCCTTTGACTGTGTGGATCACAATAAACTGTGGAAAATTCTGAAAGAGATGGGAATACCAGACCACCTGACCTGCCTCTTGAGAAACCTATATGCAGGTCAGGAAGCAACAGTTAGAACTGGACATGGAACAACAGACTGGTTCCAAATAGGAAAAGGAGTACGTCAAGGCTGTATATTGTCACCCTGCTTATTTAACTTCTATGCAGAGTACATCATGAGAAATGCTGGGCTGGAAGAAGCACAAGCTGGAATCAAGATTGCTGGGAGAAATATCAATAACCTCAGATATGCAGATGACACCACCCTTATGGCAGAAAGTGAAGAGGAACTAAAAAGCCTCTTGATGAAAGTGAAAGTGGAGAGTGAAAAAGTTGGCTTACAGCTCAACATTCAGAAAACGAAGATCATGGCATCTGGTCCCATCACTTCATGGGAAATAGATGGGGAAACAGTGGAAACAATGTCAGACTTCATTTTGGGGGGCTCCAAAATCACTGCAGATGGTGACTGCAGCCATGAAATTAAAAGACGCTTACTCCTTGGAAGAAAAGTTATGATCAACCTAGATAGCTTATTCAAAAGCAGAGACATTACTTTGCCAATAAAGGGCCATCTAGTCAAGGCTGTGGTTTTTCCAGTGGTTATGTATGGATGTGAGAGTCGGACTGTGAAGAAAGCTGAGCGCTGAAGAATTGATGCTTTTGAACTGTGGTGTTGGAGAAGACTCTTGAGAGTCCCTTGGACTGCAAGGAGATCCAACCAGTCCATTCTGAAGGAGATCAGCCCTGGGATTTCTTTGGAAGGAATGATGCTAAGGCTGAAACTCCAGTACTTTGGCCACCTCATGCAAAGAGCTGACTCATTGGAAAAGACTCTGATGCTGGGAGGGATTGAGGGTAGGAGGAGAAGGGGATGACAGAGGATGAGATGGCTGGATGGCATCACTGACTCGATGGACATGAGTGTGAGTGAACTCCGAGAGTTGGTGATGGACAGGGAGGCCTGGCGTGCTGCAATTCATGGGGTCGCAAAGAGTCGGACACGACTGAGCGACTGAACTGAACTGAATTGATTCTTACTAAGTTCTCAAATACTTAAACTAAGTGATGGTCTAAGAGTTATATAGAGAGAGAACTGGAAGGTATTTTCATAGACATCTAAGCTTATGCTTTCATATATGTCTTAAATATATACACTAATTCCAATCCTGAAATTTAGGTATTATTATCACTATGTTACAGATGACAAAACTGAAGATAAGAGAAGTTAAGTGAATTAAAGGTTATATCTCTAACATGAGGCACAGTCCAGGTTTACTATGCCACTTTATAACACCATACCATAGAGACTATCATAGACTTTGAGAGAAGCAGACATTAATATTACTTTAATATTGGGATTGGGGGCAGGAGGAAAAGGGGACGAGAGAGGATGAGATGGCTGGATGGCATCACCGACTCGATGGACATGAGTTTGAGTGAACTCTGGGAGTTGGGGATGGACTGGGAGGCCTGGTGTGCTGCAATTCACGGGGTCACAAGGAGTCGGACACAATTGAGCAACTGAACTGAATTGAATATTACCTTATATTTATAAAGAGTTCAATAAATTACAAAGAGTTTCTAATATATTATTTAACTTTTATGACAACTGCAAGTTATGTTGGATGAGTATTATTAAAATTTCACTTGAGGAAACTGAAGCTCAAAGAGAAATTAAATTGACCTCAGATCACACTGATTCTGACATAGCTGAGATTTCAAGGTTTTCCTCAATATATCCATAGTCCTTTGTGAAAGCAAAATCATGCTAGGATTGAGACTATGTATAAAATGTGAAAGGTCAGTATAGGCATCGATTGATTTCAGTCACTCAGTTGTGTCCGATACTTTACAACCCCATGGACTGCAGCACGTAAGGCTTCCCTGTCCATCATCATCTCCCGGAGCTTGCTCAAATTCATGTCCATTGAGTCGGTGATGCCATCCAACCATCTCATCCTCTGTCGTCCCCTTCTCCTCCTGCCTTCAATCTTTTCCAGCATCGGGGTCTTTTCTAATGAGTTGGTTCTTCACATCAGGTGGCCAAAGTATTGGAGCTTCAGCATCAGTCCTTCCAATGAATATTCAGGACTGATTTCCTTTAGGATGGACTGGTTGGATCTCCTAGCAGTCCAAGAGACTCTCAAGAGTCTTCACCAACACCACAGTTAAAAAGCACCAGTTCTTCAGCACTCAGCTTTCTTTATGGTCCAACTGTCACATAAATACATGACTACTGGAAAAACCACAGTTTGATTAGATGAACCTTTGTCGGCAAAGTAATGTCTCTGCTTTTTAATATGCTGCCTAGGTTGGTCATAGCTTTTCTTCCAAGGTGCAAGGGTCTTTTAATTTCTTGGGTGCAATCACCATCTGCAGTGATTTTGGAGCCCAAGAAAAGACAGTCTGTCACTGTTTCCACTGTTTCCCCATCTATTTGCCACGAAGTGATGGGACCAGATGCCATGATCTTCACTTTTTGAATGTTGAGTTTTAAGCCAGCTATTTACACTCTCTTCTTTCACTTTCATTAAAAGGCTCTTTAGTTCTTCGCTTTCTGCCATAAGGGTGGTATCATCTGCCTATCTGAGGTTATTGATAATGATATCAATAACCTCATTATAGGCATACCTCAGAGACACTGTGAGTTCAGTTTTGGACCACCAAAATAAAGTGAGTCACAAGAATTTTTGAATTCTCAAAGAAGGTAAAAGTTATGTTTATACTATACTATACACTGTGTGTGTTAGCCTCTCAGTCATGTCTGATTCTGCGACCCCATGACAGTAGCTCACCAGGTTCTTCTGTCCATGGGACTCTCCAGGCAAGAATATTGTAGTGGGTTGCCATTCCCTTCTCCAGGGGATCTTCCTTATCCAGGGATCAAACTCAGGTCTCCTGCATTTCAGGCAGATTCTTTACCAACCCAGCCACCAGGGAAGCCCATACTGTATACTATATTGTAGTCTATTAAGTATGAAATATCTTTATCTCTAAAGAAATACATTTGGTGTTGGTTTAGTCACTAAGTTGTATCCGACTCTTGCGACCCCATTGACTGTAGCCCACCAGGCTCCTGTGTCTAGAGGATTTTCCAGGCAAGAATACTGGAGCGGGTTGCCATTTCCTTCTCCAAGGGATCTTCCTGACCCAGGGATTGAACCCAGGTCTCCTGCACTGCAGGCAGTTTTCTTTACCGACTGAACTACCAGGGAAGCCCCAAAAAGGCCAAAAAAATATGTATATACCTTATTTAAAAAGTAATGCTGTTGTAAAAATGGCATCAATAGACTTGTTCAACACAGGGTTGACACAAACCTTCAATCTGTAAAAAACACAATATCTGCAAAGCACAATAAAGCAAAATGCACTAAAACAAGGTATGCCTATACTTGCTTTTGGAAAATCACAAGTTATAATGAAAAAAATCTTTCCAAAAGGAAATCTTTTATGTCTACAGAAATGTAAATGTTATTCTTATCAGCTTCTCACTCCAATCTGTTAAAGATACCAGTAATTATTAAAATTATTTTCAAATTAATTACTTATGCAAAAGATTCACAAACTGTTTTATATATGATAAAGAGATGTTTATAAGTCACTCACGGGAAAGTAGGTTTCCACGATTTCAAAATTCAGAAATCCAATTATAATCCAAACCAAAAGGGTAGCAATGGAAACAATAACAATAAAAGGAACAAAGTAGCCACTGAGTTTGTCTGCAAACTGCTGGATAGGAGCCTACAATTAAAAAATAATAATAATGATATGTATGTGAAAGTCTCTTGTTTTGATAATGAATACAGAGTATATGTAGTACTGAGCAGAAATATTTTAATAAACTCCATATTAATACAACTGGAATTAAACAAAGGAACCTATTAAAACTAGACCAAGATTTATACTGAGTGGGCTTTAATGAAAATACTTTCTGTTTCTAGGGAGTTAAGTTACCTTTGATGTTTGTGCCTCCTCTACAAGTTTGACAATTTGAGAAAGGGTTGTGTCTGCTCCAACATGGGTTGCACGGATAAGGAGTGACCCATTCTGGTTAATGGAACCAGCAATCACTGTGCTTCCAGATTTCTTGGCCACAGGCATTGCCTCTCCTATGTAAGGAAAAAAGATAGATTTAGGGAGCATAAGTAAATACTATCTTGAAATACACCATTATTTGTTAATTATCAAAAAATCATCTAGAAAGGAGATTCTTCCTTCATGCAACAGAATCTGGACAAACACCTAGGAGAAAATTGCCTGACTTTTTCCTTATGCCAGTTCTGGGCCAAACCCCAGGGATATATATCTTAAACTGGAAAAACCTAATGTGCTAACTCTTTTGGTAGGTACTTTTGGAACTCCACACTAGTCTTAGATCATTGGTTCTCAACCTGTTCCCAAGAAGCATTTATAAATATAAGAAGAGAGTTCTTGTCTGTAATAACTACAGATGGGGCACAGGGTACTGCTACTCCAACTTAGTGGGTCAGGATCAGGGATATTAAATGTACCATAATGTACAGGATAGTCAGACAGAACTAAGAACTGTCCCATCCAAATGAGCAATAGTACCCCTACTGAGAAATGAAGAATCCTAAATTATTTTCACACGCAGTTCATAAACTGAGCCTCTTCTGGTACTATGATAAGGACTGAGGTAGGAAAGGTGTTAGTTTGGTTCTACTTTAGATTGGCCTTAGTTATCTAAGATCTCCAAAACTACTCTAGGTCTATTCTTTTTAGAGCTGACCCTGATGTTGAAAACCTGGAGTCCTATCCCAGCTAAGACTAGATGGGTCTTTAGGGCAAGAACTCAGGAAAATTTGCCAAAGTCTATTGGGCTCTACAGCAGGATATGACAACTTCTTCTGGTTATACATTCTAGTAATTAACAATCCTCAGTGAAAAAGAGCCTTCAGTACCATAAGTAAAATCACAAAGTAAATCTGCAGAAATTGATTTAATATGGTCTTAAAAAGAACTCATATTCTCTATGCTTATTATTTATTCAGTCCACAGTTTCTATAAAAAGCTCTTCACGTTTCATGTAATTTTTAATTAATACTTTGGATTCACTTCACCTTCATGTTACGATCCTCTGAAAGATCATACCTGTGATGAGGGACTCATCTACCATAGAATGTCCTTCAATAACACGCCCATCCACTGGAAATTTGCCTCCTGGAACCACTTTAATAATGTCTCCACGTTGTACAAGTTCCACATCCACTTGCTCTTCACTACATATGAGTTAAAATAAAAAGTACTATGAAAATCTGCTTCTCCCTCTGATCTTTCCATGCAAGCTTTATAGTTCACATCATGCTTGTGGCCCCATTAACTACTACCAATGCAAGTTAGAACCAACACTTAAGTTAGGAACTACAATGTCAGTCAGTCCTTTTCATTGTTGGGGAATAGCTCAGTACCTGGCACAAAGTAGCACTCTAAATATTTGTTGAATAGTCATTGAACAAATACATGAAAGCCTTAGAAATAAAGTAATAGGTTTTATTTAACAAAACAACTTATTTACACAATTTTATAAGGGCAGAAATGAGAAATACAAAAGAATGAAATCTAATCAAGTCTTTAGCTCTAACTTTCAGTTTACAGGTAATATAGGAGTTATAGAACAAGTTAAATGATTCCAGAAGGAAACAGAGACAAATGGACTGTGGGATATTTTCAGGACAACTGACAGATGTTTCTTTAACAAGTTAAGTGTATGGAGAGAGGGAGGAGCAGCAAGAAATGAGGGAGGGAGAACTGGAGAGAGGAGTTGTTCTAGATTAAAACAAACATGTCAGGAGAAAGACAAACTGTATGATGTGTGTGCGTGTGTGTATGTGCTCAGTTGTGATCGATTCTTTGTGACCCCATGGCCTGTAGCTTGCCAGGCTCCTCTGTGCATGGGATTCTCTGGACAAGAATACTGGAGTAGGTAGCCATTTCCTTCTCCAGGGGATCTTCCTGACCTAGGGATCAAACCCACATCTCCTGTACTGGCTGTGCTGTGCTTATTCACTCAGTCATGCCCAACTCCCTGTGACCTTTACCACTGCACCACAAGTTTTATACTGTATGATATCACTTATTATATATGTGGAATCTAAAAAATACAACAAACTAGTGAATATAATAAAAAAGAATCAGATTCACGGATACAGAGAACAAACTAGGGGTTATCAGTGGGGAGAGGGAAGGGTGAAGAGCAACACGGGTAAAGGATTAAGAGGTACAAATCATTAGATACAAAAAACCTACAAGTATATATTGTTCAATACGGAGAATATAGCCAGTATTTTATAATAACTACAAATGGGGTATATAACCTTTTAAATTGTGAGTCACTATACTATATACTTGTAACACATAATATCATACATCAACTATAACTCAATTAAAAATAAAAAAATACATGTTAGTCAAATGCAATAACACACGGACTTTGAATTCCATTTTAAACAAAGAAACTCAAAACATTTTGGAGACAACAGGAGAAATGTTAATAAGGACTGTGTATTAGACCATATTAAAGAATTATTGTTCATTTTCTTAGATGCAATATGGTATTATAATTATATAAGAATATGTCTTTTTTTAAAGATACAACAGGAATATTGGCGGTAAAACCATATGACTGGGATTTACTTTAAAATTCTACTACAACAAAAGAAAGATAGATCATACAGATGAAGTAAAGTGTGGTAAAATATGAATAATTGTTAAATCTTGGAGAAAGATTATGTGGGTTCATTATACCCTTCTCTCTGGTGTGTGCTCAGTCACCAAGTCATGTTCAACTCTTTGTGACCCCATGGACTGTAGCCCACCAGGCTCCTCTGTCCATGGAATTTTCCAGGCAAGAATAGTGGAGTGGGTTGCCATTTCCTATTCCAGCAGACCTTCCCAACCCAGGGATAGAACCCATGTCTCCTTCATTGCAGGCGGATTCTTTACCACTGAGCCACCAGTGAAGCCCCACCCTTCTCTCTACTTCTGTGTATATTCAATATCTTTCCTAAAAGTTAAAAAAGAAGAGGAATAATGAAGATAAATACCTCAAGAGGATATTATCAGAGTCAAGAGTTACAATAGTTGCTTCTGTAGCTTGTAGTGAAATTAGTTTGGCAAGAGCCTCTGATGTTTTGCCCTATAAATTAAAACACACATGTAAACAATGCCAAGGAAGAAAAAGTCTTATGTAAAATAAAGACACAATCTTTAACATTTACCTAAGAGATCACTTTAGGAATGTTAATTAGTTCATATCAGATGTCTGACTTCGAAAATAAAAAGTACACAAGATATAAAATATATTAGGTATAATTCATAAAAAATAATATAAATTAATAAGAAAAACATCAGAACCCAATAGGTACAAAGGCAAAGGACATAAATAAGCAATTCATTTAAGAAGAAATATAATACCTGATGTGTAGAATAATGTTTATTACTGATACTAATAGAAGAAATGAAAACTAGAGCAACTCTATGATACCATTTAATACCTACTAACTTGGCAAAGATTTAGATAGGAATTGGTGCTGATGAAGTTGTAGTAAAACTACTTACATACTCTTGATGGCAAAAATTGTTAAGATTAATAGCATGAGCCATAGAAAAATTTATGTCCTTTAACCATATCTTTTGTAATTTATCCTAAGATATTAATTCAACATAAATAACCATTAAACATGAATATGTTTAACACAGGATTATCTAAAATTAAACACTGGAAACAATCTAACTTAGGACAAAAGCAGAATGGTTTAGTAAATTATAGTACAAAGACTTGAGAGAGTATTATTTAGAAATACTGGATAATTATCTAGACTGTAAAAATAGGGGGAAAACTTTAAAATGTTAAGGGTACAAAGTGGTATATACACCATATTTGCCACTCTGTAAAATATAAATGAATATGGAATAGGATTGGAAAGTTATTTCCATTATAGCATGGGACTGTGGGTAAATTTTTTCCCATTTTTATTTTAAATCTTGTGGCCACATCAATTTTTCCATTAATAATGTGATGTAAGTAAAATGTGCTTGTGTTGTGCTTGTGTTTAGTTTGTTCAGTCATGTCCAACTCTTTCGACCCTTTGGACTATAGCCCATCAGGCTCTTCTGTCCGTGGGATTTCCCAGGCAAGAATACTGGTAGGCTGCTGTGCCTTACTGCAGGGGATCTTCCTGACCCAGGGATCAAACCATTGGCAGGCAGATTCTTTACCACTGACCCACCAGGAAGCCCCCCAAAGGAATACTTAACCTAAAATATTGCTAAAATAAGAATATTTTAGTACATGGTTAACAACATAAATCAATGTATATTTCCAATAATTGGTCTAGAAAATATTATAATAATTTATCTACCCAAGATTTTTAACAAATGTCACCCTTTTTTACTTTACCTTTGCTACATGTTCCAGCCACCGGCCTAGTGCAATAAACACAAATAGCATAGGAGGTGTGTCAAAGAAAGTAACAGGGTTCACTTTGGCTCTCTCATACATTGCAACCAGAAGAATAACCAAAGAGTAAGCAAATGCAATGGTTGTTGCCAGCACAATCAATACATCCATATTTGCAGTTTTATGCTTCAGTGCTTTGTAGGCCTGAATATAGAAGTGCCAGCCTCCAAAAAACTGTAATACAGAAACAGTGATCAGTGCTTTTTTAAAAAAAGCTGACATTCACATTTATACCTCAATAACTAAGATAAAATATCAACGTTAACTTCCTTCGGCTTTTATCTAATCCATAAACAACTAAGGAGAATTTTTTTTTAGCCACACCACGTGGCTTGTGGGAACCTTAGTTCCCCTATCAGGGATGGAACCCAGGCCATGGAGAAATTCCCCTAGAGCTTTTTTAAAGCTGAAACAAAAGTGTTTGTAGTTTAGCAGATACATGTGTATAGGGATTCAAATTGCTGTAAAGCCCTTGGCAGCCATCCTCAATGATTTAATGAATATTCCATAATATAAAGGAAGTAAAATGATTCTTAGATTTTTCTTTTGAAGCTAGCAAAAACAAGAACTAGGGAAAGAATTACATTGACAATGATTTTTTATATAAAACTCGCCTTCTTTTCAAAATTCAACCTGAATGGTATATCACAAGCTACTGGATCCGTCCACTGTTTTCATTAGAATACATAACTGAAAAGCTTATTTTTCATTAGTTAGAGAAACATACTAGGGTGTTTTAAAAATCATTATTGTTTTTTATGAGGATCAGAAAAAGGGATAAATCTATTAGAAGTGTTCCACAGGAAAAACTTATCTGAAAAGAAGAGTTGAAAACATACAGAGAATAATAAACTTAAGTGCCATGGAGAAATAATAAAAATAATACCACTGTTATGATTATTTAATAGAATAAATAATAAATATGCTAAAATATATCATATAAAATAGTTTAATGAAAATATAAAGAAATAAAATAACATTTTATTATTATAATAACTAAATATGAAGTTGTACAGAGTAGCAGATATGAATGCCAAATTCATATCTAAATACGAATTGAACTCTTATTATTTCCTCTGTCATTAAACAATATCCTTTAGGGATTAAAATGAAATTCATTATCTATTTTAATCCTCAGTTTAAAATTATTTTTCTAAAGCATCCAGCATAAAATGATCATACTTCTGGCCAGTGTTTGTCATACAACTGAAAATAGCCTCACCTACTAGTTTTGACTAGTTTTCATTATTAACAAATATACTTGCTAACATTTCACTTGCCTGTACAGGAACACACAATAAAAAAGATAGCAAATTCATAATGGACAATCCTGGCAGGATCTGGCGCTCCAGGAACATAGAAGAATGAATGTTGATCATTTCTTCTTGGCTCATGTTCTGATTATGTTGAAGACTTGCAAGATGGTGGTCCATAACCATCATATATATCATCAGTCCCATTACAGGTATACAGAAAAATAGGCTCACAAGAAAGGCCCGTCGCCACCTAATATAGAAAAGATCATCTGAGTAAACATCTAATGGTTAAAGATTCTGTGTACCATAGCGAAATATAACTTGTGACCAATTTCCACCCAGTGTAAGGATGCTATTGAAAAAATAACTGACATGCTAACAGTATGTTAAATTTGTAAACACAAATCAAAATATGTTTTTTATTGACACTCCAAAAGTACTTACTGTCTTATTTCCCGTTTATGGTCTAGGTGGCTTGCTGACCGGTCCTTCTTGACCAAAGAAGCTTCAAAACCCAAGCTCTAAGGAAATTCATGAAAAAACAATTATTTCTCTGAATGTACAAACATTATGTACAGAAATTTTAAGCTGTGGTATTGTCATTAAGAATAATTCAAGTGCAAATCACTATGGGGAATATAAAGATGAAGATGTGCTTCCTTCTCTTGCATGCTCAGTCGTGTCTGACTGTTTTGATACCTCAGACTATAGCCACCAGGCTCCTCTGTCCATGGAATTCTCCAGGCCAGAATACTGGAGTGGGTTGCCATTTCCTTCTCCATTCCTTCTCTTAATTATCTTTGTTTCTAGTCTTTCATCAAAGAAATAAATGTTTCCTCAATTCTAGTTAATATCTATTCCTACTATTTCCAAATTATTGATTTAATTCAAGCGTAGTTGTCCTCAGTAGAGGTTCTTCTATCAAGAAGTAAACTAAAGCCTCTAATAAGTAATTTTGGGAAAAAAGCAGAAATATATTGCTTAGTCAAGCTGACAGACTGTATGATGATCTAATAACAACAGAATTCAGCAGTAAAATCATAAATCTTACACTTTGACAAGCATCTACTAGTACTGATGTATATTAATCAGTTTATTTTTACTTTTAGTTTTGACATCTATCTATCCATCCATACATCCCCGAGAGCACAGAAAACTGAATGAGAGGCCATAAAAGTTAGCACCATGCTAAACATATTATTCAAGGCTTTGCATATGTAGTCTTTACTCTTGTTCTAGCAGGAATAAATAACAAGAATGAAAATTTTCCTCAATAAAATAAAGTACTGAAAGAAAATTATACCTAAATAAGATTCATATGAACATAGACAGTAACATACACTATATTTTCAGCTGCTAGGGAAAATGCTGCCTTCTTATATTTCTTGACAGTGTAGCACAGAGAAAAGAGCAAGCATGAACACTGGAGTCAGGAAGATTAGGCTCAAATCCCTGGCATGACACTTACTAGCTTATGTGACTTTGGGAAGTAACTTAACATCTCATAACCTGAGTTTCCTCACCTACAAAATGAAGACGACAGTACTGTTCTGAGAATTAAATCAAGAACTGAAGCTTTGCAATCTGCATAACTGGCACATAGAAGATACTCGAAAATGCTAGTTTCACAAATATGTTAATGGTACTACTGTCTACATTAACAGGATCTTATCTAAATGATTAATATGCTTTTTAGGTCATTAGAACAACAATGCTACACCACACGGAAACAATACATGCGATACTTCACCATGTACTACCATTTACGAGCTACTGAAGAATACAGGATGAATTTGTCACAATGAAAAAGGTTTGGTCTTTTATATTTCTTACTTTAACTAAGGTAGTAGTTAAAGCTTTGACTTAAACAATATAGCATCTAGCAGGATATTCCACTTTTGTAATGATTAATATGAATTTAACTCAAAAGAAATTATCCTTTACTTATATTTTCTAAACATTTCAAATGACCTGAGGTTCTACTTCAAGTCCCATCCTGATTAATACTATCAATGTGCCTTTAGCTAATTCCTCCTGACAAAGTCCAAAAAATAAAAAATAAAACGGTAAAATGCTTATTAAATTTTGAGACAATTAAACAAAGGAATCAGATTTTTTTCATCATTTCTTTCTGATATAAACCAGAAGTGATCTGAGGGAGTGCTGACTGGATAGGTAAGAACATGGAAATGTAAAGTCTTGGCACTTACTTCAATTGTATGAATAATATCTCTGGGACCAATAATTTCTGGATCATATTTAATATGTGCTTTGTTGGTTGCCAGGGCCACAGAGCAGTAGAAGATCCCTCTGTGTTTTGTGAGGGTAGACTCTATTTTATGGACACAGGAGGCACATGTCATTCCTCTCACCTGTTAAAGACAAAGGCTTTGTTATTCAGAAATGCGCTTATTTCCCTCCATTAAACGTGTTATTACTTTAAACTGAAAGAAATCCTATAACACGGTATAAACACACAAAATCTTATCTGCACTATTAATATGCTTTAGATATGACCATTAGGTCACTGTTTTTATACCACATTGAACAAAGATATGGTCCCAGCTACAAAAAGTAAAAGGGCTTCCCAGGTGGCGCTAGTGGTAAAAGAACCTGGCTGCCAATGCAGGAGATGAAAAAGATGCAGGTTTCAACCCTGGGTTGAGAAGATCCCCTGGAAAAGGAAATAGCACCTCACTCCAGTTTTCTTGCCTGGAGAATCCCATGGACAGAGGAGCCTGGTGGGCTACAGTTCATGGGGTCGCAGAGAGTCAGACGTGACTGAAATGACTTAGTTAGCAACAGGTTAAACAGAAGAGGATCTCATTAAAAGTATCCCTCTTCCTGTTACACTCAGTAATAGAGGATTTGACAACTATCACAGTTTCTTGTATTCTGTGCCTTGTTTCCCTCTAAATTTTTCTCACCCTGCTCAGTTCAGCTCAATTCAGTGACTCACCCATATCCAACTGTTTGAGACCCCATGGACTACAGCACGCCAGGCTTCCCTGTCCATCACCATTTCTGGGAGCTTATTCAAACTCATGTCCATCGAATTGGTGATGTCATCCAACCATCTCATCCTCTATCGTCCCCTTCTCCTCCTGCCTTCAATCCTTCCCAGCATCAGGGTATTTTCAAATGAGTCAGTTCTTCCCATCAAGCAGCCAAAGAATTGGAGTTTCAGCTTCAGCATCACTCCTTCCAATGAATATTCAGAACTGATTTCCTTCAGATGGACTGGTTGGATCTCCCTGCAGTCCAAGGGACTCTCAAGAGTCTTCACCAACACCACAGTTCAAAAGCATCAATTCTTTGGCGCTCAGCTTTCTCTGTAGTCCAACTCTCACATCCACACATGACTATTGGAAAAACCATAGCTTTGACTAGACGGACCTTTGTTGGCAAAGTAATGTCTCTGCTTTTTAATATGCTGTCTAGGTTGGTCATAGCTTTTCTTCCAAGGAGCAAGTGTCTTTTAATTTCATGGGTGCAGTCACTATCTGCAGTGATTTTGGAGCCCAAGAAAATAAAGTCTCTCACAATTTCCATTGTTTCCCCATCTATTTGTCCTGAAGTAATGGGACCAGATGCCATGACCTTAGTTTTCTGAATACTGAGCTTTAAGTCAACTTTTTCACTCTACTCTTTCACTTTCATCAAGAGGCTCTTAAGTTCTTCTTCACTTTCTGCCATAAGAGTGGTGTCATCTGCATATCTGAGGTTATTGATATTTCCCCCAACAATCTTGATTCCAGCTTATGCTTCATCCAGCCAGCATTTCTCATGATGTACTCTGCATAAAAGTTAAATAAGCAGAGTGACAATATACAGCCTTGGTGTACTCCTTTTCCTATTTGGAACCAGTCTGTTGTTCCATGTCCAGTTCTAATTGTTGCTTCTTGACCTGCATACAGATTTCTCAAGAGGCAGGTCAGGTGGTCTGGTACTCCCATTTCTTTAAGAATTTTCCACAGTTTGTTGTGATCCACAAAGTCAAAGGCTCTAGTGTAGTCAATGAAGCAGATGTTTTTCTGTAATTCTCTTGCTTTTTCGATGATCCAACAAATGTTGGCAATTTGATCTCTGGTTGCTCTATCTGTTCTAAATCCAGCTTGAACATCTGGAAGTTCAGGGTTCACATACTATTGAAGCCTAACTTGGAGAATTTTGAGCATTACTTTGCTAGCATGTGAGATGAGTGCAATTGCGCGGTAGCTTGAGCATTCTTTGGCATTGCCTTTCTTTGGAATTGGACTGAAAACTGACCTTTTCCAGTCCTGTGGGCACTGCTGAGTTTTCCAAATTTGCTGGCATATTGAGTGCAGCACTTGCACAGAGTCATCTTTCAGGATTTGAAATAGCTCAAATTTCAAATGGAATTCTTTTGAATTCCAAAGAATTGATGGAATTCCATCACCTCCACTAGCTTTGTTCATAGTGATGCTTCCTAAGGCCCACTTGACTTCACATTCCAGGATGTCTGGCTCTAGGTAAGTGATCACACCATCGTGAATATCTGGGTCATGAAGATCTTCTTTGTATAGTTCTTCTGGGTATTCTTGCCACCTCTTCTTAATATCTTCTGCTTCTGTTAGGTCCATACCATTTCTGTCCTTTATTGTGCCCTACTTTGCATGAAATGTTCCCTTGGTATCTCTGATTTTCTTGAAGAGATCTCTAGTCTTTCCCATTCTATTGGTTTCCTCTATTTCTTTGCACTGATTGCTGAGGAAGGCTTTCTTATCTCTCCCTTCTATGCTTTGGAACTCTGCATTCAAATGGGTATATCTTTCCTTTTCTCCTTTGCCTTTCACTTCTCTTTTCACAGCTATTTGTAACGCCTCCTCAGACAGCCATTTTTCCTTTTTGCATTTCTTTTTCTTGAAGATGGTCTTGATCCCTGTCTCCTCTACAATGTTACAAACCTCCGTCCATAGTTCTTCAGGCACTCTGTCTATCAGATCTAATTCCTTGAATCTGTTTGTCACTTCCAATGTAAGGGATTTGATTTAGGTCATACCTGAATGGTCTAGTGGTTTTCCCTACTTTCTTCAATTTAAATCTGAACTTGGCAATAAGGAGTTCATGATTTGAGCCACAGTCTGCTCCCAGTCTTGTTTTTGGTGACTGTATAGAGCTTCTCCATCTTTCTGCAAAGAATATAATCAATCTGATTTTGGTATTGACCATCTGGTGATGCCCATATGCAGAGTCTTCTCTTGTGTTGTTGGAAGACGGTGCTTGCTAAGACCAGTGCGTTTTCTTGGCAAAATTCTATTAGCCTTTGCCCTGCTGTATTTTGTACTCAAAGGCCAAATTTGCCTGATACTCCAAGGTATTGCTTGACTTCCTACTTTTGCATTCCAGTCGCCTATAATGAAAAGGAGACATCTGTTTTTTGTGTTAGTTCTACAAAGTCTTGTAGCTCAACACAGAACTGTTCAACTTCAGGTTCTTCAGCATTAGTGGTTGGGGCATAGACTTGAATTACTGTGGTATTGAATGGTTTGCATTAGAAATGAACAGAGTTCATTCTATCGTTTTTGAGATTGCATCCAAGTACTGCCATTTCCCTCGTGGTACAGAGGGTAAAGTATCTGCCTGCAATGCAGGAGACCCGGATTCAATCCCTGGGTCAGGAAGATCCCCTGGAGAAGGAAATGGCAACCCACTCCAGTATTCTTGCCTGCAGAATCCCATGGACGGAGGAGCCTGGCAGGTTATAGTCCATGGGGTCACAAAAAGTCAGACACGACTGAGTGACTTTACTTTCTTTTCTTTCACTGCATTTTGGACTCTTTTGTTGACTATGAGGGCTACTCCATTTCTTCTAAGGGATTCTTGCTCACAGTAGTAGATATAATGGCCATCTGAGTTATATTAACCAATTTCAGTCCATTTTAGCTCGCTGATTCCTAAAATGTTGATGTTCACTCTTGCCATCTCCTGTTTGACCACTTCCAATTTACCTCGATTCATGGACCTTACATTCCAGGTTCCTAGGCATTATTGTTCTTTACAGCTCAGAATTTACTTCCACCACTAGTCACAATCACAACAGGGTGTTATTTTTGCTTTGGCTCTGTCTCTTCTTTCTTTCTGGAGTTATTTCTCCACTGTTCTCCAGTAGCGTATTGGGCACCTACCAGCCTGGGAAGTTCATCTTTCTGTTTCCTATCCTTTTGCCTTTTCATACTGTTCATGGGGTTCTCAAGGCAACAATACTGAAGTGGTTTGCCATTTCCTTCTCCAGTGGACCACCCTGCTAAAGCATATGTATGTATGTAGATATGTATGTACATATATATGAATGTATGTTCATATTTATCCTTTAGTATTACTTCTGCTAAGTCGCTTCAGTCATGTCTGACTCTGTGTGACCCCATAGACAGCAGCCCACTAGGGTTACCCCCGTCCCTGGGATTCTCCAGGCAAGAACACTGGAGTGGGTTGCCATTTCCTTCTCCAATGCATGAAAGTGAAAAGTGAAAGTGAAGTCGCTCAGTTGTGTCTGACTCTTAGTGACCCCATGGACTGCAGCCTACCAGGCTCCTCCGTCCATGAGACTTTCCAGGCAACAGTACTGGAGTGGGTTGCCACTGCCTTCTCTGTTAGTATTACTTCTAGTGACAAATGTGTCATTACTTCTAATGACAAAAGTGTTCTACCTTTGTCCAAAAATGTATTTTGCCCTATGTCTTGAGTGAAGTTATACTTCATTTACACATAAATTCTACAGTGGAAGGGCGGGACTTCTGGAATGACTGTGCAAGGAGTTCAGCAAATCCTTGCCCCAAATGGCAATGATTAAACTGCAAAAGTTTAATCATTGGATAAAAGTTTCGAAAACCAACCACTGAAATATTATGAGAAGTAACCAAAAGGATTATACAACAACTTACAAAGTATTTACTCAAGAATATCTACTAAAAGAACATCATCAATAGTAGAGGAAGGATTTCTGAAAATTCTCCCCTCCCTAAAAGCAATGAGAAAATCTGCAAAAGTTGTCAGCACCAACTTTTTCAGAAAAGTTAGAAAGTTGGTGGGAATGAAAATTGCTGCAGCCACTATGGAAAACAGGATGGATCTTCCTCAAAAACTAAAAATACAACTACCATATGATCCAGCAATTTCACTTTTGGGTACAAATCTAAAGAAAGCAAAAACACTAGTTCACAAAGATATGAGTATCTCAATGTTCATAGCAGCATTATTTACAATAGCCAAGATATGGAAGCAACCTAAGTTCCATCAATAGACGAATGGATGAAGATGTTGTATGTATGTATATGTGTATATATATATACACACACACAGGGGAATACTACTCAACCACAAAAAGAATGAAAATTTGCCATTTGCAACAGCATGAATGGAGTTGGAGGATATCATGCTTAGCAAAATAAGTCAGAGAAAGATGAATACTGTATCTTATCATGTATATGTGGAATCTAAAAAATAAAACAAATGAATATAATGAACAGGAACAGACTCATAGAGAACAAATTAGTGGTTATCAATGGGGAGAAAGTAGGGAAGGGGGACAATATAGGGGTAGGGATAAAAAGGAACAAACTACTATGTACAAAATAAGCTATAAATATATATTGTACAGCACAGGATATAAAGCCAATATTTTATAATAACTTTAAACAGAATATAATCTGTAAGAATTCTGAATCACTATGCTGTATACCTGAAACTAATATAATATTGTAACTCAGCTACACCTCAATTTTAAAAAACTGATTAAAAAAGAAATTTGGAAATTAAAAGTTTACAGCAATGCAGGAAGCATTTATTCAAGACAATCAGATAAATTCCAGTAAAATAGTAAGCTATGTGGCGTTACATTTTGCTGTATTCCCATCCCCTCTCCTCCAGCTCGGTGATAGCTATGAGGACCAACAGGCCACAGTCATGGTGAAAAACAGCATCAGGGGAGCCACCAGAGAGAAAAAAAAGGATTGGCATGTCTTCAAAGTCTCATTCCCATAGAACTGTCATTATTTGACCTGTCTGATGGTTCTCTCAAATATTCCACTTGCAAAGCTGTCTGTCTGTTCCTGACGATCTCAGTGCATACAAAAAGCCTTTTCTCCAGGAGAATTTGTCAAAACAATTAGGGGAAATTATTTAACCTTATGGGTGCCTGAGCCAACGGATAACAGCTGGGGAAAACAGTAGACTAACAAAAGACCCTAAAAGGGAAAAAGCTGGGAAGGAAGATGTCCATAAGAGTTCCAGCACATTCCTAGGAATCTAGAAGACCATGCACATGCATAGGGCTATGCATATGTCCAGGGCTGTGTGTATCTTCAGAGAAGAACTGAAAGAGCCCTAAGTTCTCAACTCAGGCTGACCTTTAGGCTCTGTAGAAGCAGGAATTAAAGGTTAAGGCAAAACTGACAACTGCTTGGCTGAGTGTTCAAGGCATGCCTCAACATTTACAAAGAGCTCTTTAGCAAAGACTTGGATACTTTTTTTTTTTTTTTTTTTAATTGAAGGTAATTGCTTTACAGAATTTTGTTGATTTCTGTCAAACCTCAACATGAATCAGCCATAGGTATACATATATACCTATATGTCTGCTCCCTCCTGAACCTCCATCCCATCTCCCTCCCCATCCCACCCCTCTAGATTGATACAGAGCCCCTGTTTGAGTCCCCTGAGACATACAGCAAATTCCCATTGGCTATCTATTTTACATACAGTAATGTAAGTTTCCATGTTACTCTCTTCATACATCTCACCCTCTCTCCTCCCCTCTCCCCATGTCCATAAGTCTGTTCTCTATGTCTGTTTCTCCATTGCTGCCCTGCAAATAAATTCTTCAGTACCATCTTTCTAGATTCCATATGTATGCATTAGTATAGCTATTTATCTTTCTGACTTATTTCACTCTGTATAATAGGCTCTTGGTTCATCTACCTCATTAGAACTGACTCAAATACATCCCTTTTTATGGCTGAATAATATTCCATTGTATGTATGTGCCATAACTTCTTTATCCATTCATCTGTTGATGGACATCTAGGTTGCTTCTATGTTCTAGTTATTGTAAACAGTGCTGCAACAAACATTGGGGTACAAGCGATTTTTCAATTTTGGTTTCCTCAGGGTATATGCCTAGGAGTGGGATTGCTGCATCATATGGTGGTTTTATTCCTAAGGACTGGTATACTTATTGGTTCCAGATATTTAAGGAAATCACTGTGGAATTGTTAGCTGACTACTGAGCTAACCAAACAGAGACTTCAGTGGACACACAGAACAAAGAACATTGACTTTATATTATCAGCTCAGAAATCACTAAAAAAACAATAACAATGACAAATAACAACAAACAACAAGCCATAAGGCTAATAGCCAATCTTTCAACAGAAACTCTGCAGGCCAGAAAGGAGTGGCAGGATATACTTAAAGTGATGAAAGGAAAAAACCTACAATCAAGATTACTCTACCCAGCAAGAATCTCATTCAGATTTGAAGGAGAAATCAAAAGCTCTATAAGACAAGCAAAAGCTAAGAGAATTCAGCAGCACCAATCCAGCTCTTCAACAAATGCTAAAGGTCCTTCTCTAGATAGGAAACACAGAAAAGGCCTATAAAATCAAATCCAAAACAATAAAATAAATATTAACGGGATCATACTTATCAATAATCACCTTGATGTAAATGGATTAAAAGCTCCAACCAAAAGACAAAGACTGGCCAAATGTATACAAAAACAAGATCCCTATTTATACTGTCTACCAGAGACTCACCTCAAACCTAGGGACACATACAGACTGAAAGTGAGGGGCTGAAAAAAGCTGTTTCATGCAGACAGAGATCAAAAGAAAGTGGGAGTAGCAATAGTTTTATCAGATAAAATAGGCTTTAAAATAAAGACCATCTATAAGAGACAAAGAAGTGAAGTGAACAAGACAAAGTTGCTCAGTCGTGTCTGACTCTTTGCAACTCCATGGACCATACAGTTCATGGAATTCTCTAGGCCAGAATACTGGAGTGGGTAGCGTTTCCCTTCTCCAGGGGATCTTCCCAACCCAGGGATCGAACCCAGGTCTCTCGCATTGCAGGTAGATTCTTTACCAGTTGAGCCACAAGGGTAGCCCAAGAATACTGGAGTGGGTAGCCAATCCCTTCTCCAGTGGATCTTCCTGACCCAAGAATCAACCCAGGGTCTCCTGCATTGCAGGCGGATTCTTTACCAACTTAGCTATCAGAGAAGCCCTAAGGACACTACATAATGATCAAGCGATCAATTCAAGAGGACATAACAATTATTAATACATATGCACCCAACATAGGAATACCTCAACACACAAGGCAAATCCTAACTACTGTTAAAGGGGAAATTGACAGTAACACAATAATCGTGGGGGACTTTAATACCCCACTCACACCAATGGACAGGTCATCCAGATGAAAAATTAATAAGGAAACACAAGTTTTAAACGATACCTTGGACCAGTTGGACCTAATTAATATCAACAGAGCATTTCACCCCCAAACAATGGATTTCACCTTTTCTCAGGAGCACATGAAACACTCTCCAGGACAGATCACATCCTGGGCCACAAATCAAGCCTTGGTAAAGTTTTTAAAAATTGAAGTCATTTCAAGCACCTTTTCTGATCACAATGCTGTAAGATTAAAAATCAACTACAGGAAAAATCTATAAAAAACACAAACATATGGAGGCTAAACAACACGCTTCTGAACAACCAACAGATCACTGAAGAAATCAAAAAGGAAATTAAAATATACCTAGAAACAAATGACAATGAAAACATGACAACCCCAAATCTATGGGATTCAATACAAGTGGTACTAAGAGGGAAGTTCATAGCAGTACAAACCTACCTCAAGAAACAAGAGAGACATCAAATACACAACCTAACCTAACACCCAAAGCAACTAGAAAAAGATGAACAAAAACCCGCCAAAGTTAGAAGAAGGAAAGAAATCATAAAGATCAGAGCAGAAATAAATGAAAAAGAAATGAAGACTATAGCAAAGATCAATAAAATTAAAAGCTGGTTCTTTGAGAAGATAAACAAAATAGATAAACCATTAGCAAGATTGATCAAGAAAAAAAGGGAGAAGACTCAAATCAGTAAAATTAGAAATGAAAAAGGAGATGTTACAACAGACAACACAGAAATACAAAAGATCATAAGAGACTACTATGAGCAACTATATGCCAATAAAATGGACAACTTTAAAGAAATGGACAAATTCTTATAAAAGTACGACCTTCCAAAACTGAACCAGGAAGAAATAGAAAATTTGAACAGACCAATCACAAGCACAGAAATTGAAACTGTAATCAAAAATCTTCCAACAAACAAAAGCCCAGGACCAGATGGCTTCACAGGTCAACTCTACCAAAAGTTTACAGAAGAGCTAACACCTATCCTACTCAAACTCTTCCAGGAAACTGCAGAGGAAGGCAAACTCCCAAACTCATTCTATGAGGCCACCATCACCTTAATACCAAAACAAGACAAAGATGCCACAAAAAAAGAAAACTACAGGCCAATATCACTGATGAACATAGATGCAAAAATCCTCAACAAAATTCTAGCAAACAGAATCCAATAACATTAAAAAGACCATACATCATAATCAGGTGGGCTTTATTCCAGGAATGCAAGGATTATTCAATATATGAAAATCAATCAATGTGATACACCATATAAACAAATTAAAAGATAAAAACCATATGATTGTTTCAATAGATGCAGAGAAAGTCTTTGACAAAATTCAACAGACATTTATGATAAAAACTCTCCAGAAAGTAGGCACAGAAGGAACATATCTCAACATAATAAAAGCCATATACAGCAAACTCATAGCAAATATTATCCTCAGTGGTGAAAAACTGAAAGCATTTCTTCTAAAATCAGGAACAAGACAAGGGTGCCTACTCTTAACATTACTTGCCTTTTGACTTTGTTTATGGTTTTTTCTCCAAACATGAAATTTTTATGTACCTGAATTTATCAATCTTGTCTTTTATGGATTTTATATGACACTTAATAAGATTCTTCCTACTCTAATATTATTTTTTAAATGTTAAATTAGGTGTTATCATTGGGAAAAGCTAGGTAGTGGCTACAAGGAAATCCTCTGTACTATTTTTGCAACTTCTTTGTGATTTTAAAATTATTTCCACAATAGACTGATAAAACAAATAGAGTAAAACGTTAATTGTAGAATACATGCAGTGTGTTTGAGAGTGTTCAACTGCACAATTCTTTTGACTTTTCCAATGTCTGAAATTTTTATAATAAAATATTGAAAAAAAAACTCTAAATATGTCTTCTAGTAATTTCATGGTTCCATTTTTTACATTCAAATTTTTGTCTGAGCTGGAACTTCGGTACAAGGTTAAATTTTTTGTTTTAATTATTTAAGTTATACAAATTTAAAAAAACAACAAAACAAAACAAAACAAAAAAAAACAAATAAAATATTTTCTGGGTTGGCAATAATGTCATTTTAAACCAATACCTACACCAATAACATACCTAGCTTTATGACTTTATTTATAAAATTTAAGTCTTTAATGCATCTAGAATTTATTCTTTTACATGCTACTAGGTAGGAATCATACTATATTTTTAAAGTAATTTTCATTTATTCATTCAAACCCAATTCCTGTTTATTGGTTCTTAATAGAAGTGATGATTATCTTTTACATTCTGCACTTGAAGGTCACCATTGTCAATATCTTTCCAGTTTCCTTCATTTTCATTTTATGTTTTACTTTCCCAACATTTTAATTATTTTTGGATCTCTTTTCTGAATTCTCGCCAAGTTTTTCCTGGATATTCTATTAACCACATAAACCTTCATTACTTACAACAAGTTCCAAAACACCATCTCCTTCATCAGCATTTTCTATCACAGTGGATCCAAATCCAAGCTCTCGGATTAACTCGGCTATCACTGGGGGTTGTATGAGAGCAGGGTTATACCTTACTTCTGCCTTGCCAGCCATCAGAGCCACAAGTATGGAATATATTCCTAGGAATATTGATAAGAAAAACAAGTCAGATAACATTTCTCATAAAAAGAGTAATCTTTTAAACAATATTTATTTATTTGACTGTGCCAGGTCTTATTTGCCACAGGTGGGATCTAATTCCCTCACTGGGAATTGAACCCAGGTCACCTGAATTTACAGCATTGAGTGTTAGCCACTGACCCACCAGGGAAGTTCCCAAGAATAATTTTATAATAGTTTTCTTTTCATTTAACTATGAAAGGGTTAAGTGAATCTAGAAAAATTTATTTCTTCACTTTTATACAATCTTGAACCCAAATAAAACTATGTGAAAACTTGGCCTCATTTTTAAAAACTTTTTATTATGGAAAATTTCAAATACACACACACACACACACACACACACTCAAGACAGAACAACATAATAAACTCAATGTACCCATCTCTCAGCTTCAATAACTGTCAATAATACTGGGCTGCTCAAGTTTCATATATATATTCCTACCCACTCATCCCTACCCTCTACCCTGATTATTCTGAAGCAAATCCCAGATATCATTTAATATGTAAAATTTTAAATATGTATCTCTAAAAGATAAGACTCTTTTTCTTGGACTTCCCTGGTGGTCCAGTGGTTAAGAATCCACTTGCCAATGCAGAGGACATGGGTTCAATCCCTGATCCACGAGGATCCCATATGCTACAGGGCAACTAAGCACATGTACCACAACTACTGAGCCTGTGAGCCGCACTACTGAAGCCTGTGTGCCTAGAGCTCATGCTTCACAACAAGAGAGGCCACCACAATGAGAAGCCCTCGCACCACAACTAGAGAGAGCCCACATACAGCAAAAATTGAAAACCCAGCACAGACAAAATAAATAAATAACCTTTAAAAAAGACTCTTTTCTTTAAAGAAATAATCATAATACCATTATCAAACCTAAAATAATTCTTCAATATCATCAAACATCCAGGCAATATTCACATTTCCACAACTGTCTTAGAACTGTTTAACACTGTTTGAATTGCAATCCAAATATAAAGTATTTTTAGGAAATGAATATAAAGTATTTTTAGAAACCTGTAAGATAGAGTCCTAGAGAAAAGAACTCATTTACTTAGGAAATCAATGTAATTGTAGCAAACAATCTAAGAATATACCAACATACACATTATAATATTATAAAATAACAGTCATTTCTCTCTCAAATTGTATTGCCTGACACACACTAATCTAAAATGCTCTTACTCCCCCACCCTCCAAAAAGTGCCACACAGCTTAACAAAGCAGTTCATTTATGGCAGTCATGCTGTTCTCTGGTATCAGCATTTTGTTAACAACCAATCCACTTCTCTAGGTCAGCTATTGCTGTCATTTCCAGGAAGAAAATTAATAACATGCAGCAGAAATAGCAGTTCCTTCTGGGAATCTGTGGCACTTGGTGGCTACCTGACGGAATAGGAATCAACAGTCCATAGGTCAGCTCTGGGGTTTGATAAAAAGAAAAAAATATCCAAATACTAATTTAATAATAGTTTTTAATATGAAAATAAACTATCTAATATAATCTAAGCTTTCTATATGAAATTGGCTACCAAAAAAAAGTACTCTTTTCTTTGGAGAAAAAGGTAGTTACACATGGGCTTTGTGAGTACCAAATAATTCAGAGGATTGGATCATAGGAGAGTATCGGTGAAAAGAGAAGGGTATAGGGAAAGGAAAAATATCTTTTCACTTCTGTTGAATGTAATCTATAGTCAAAAAGAAACAGAAAATCTGTTTTTTCAAGTTTCAAAAACATTTTATACTTATATAAATTATGGACAATTTTTAAATTTTTACTTCAAAATACAATTAGAACTTTTTTCTATTCATTTTTAAAAACATAATGCAGATGAAACTGAGGGAAGACGAGTGCCACTTAATTAAAAAAAAAGAGAAGTGAATATAGTTAGATTGTGAATGCAGTGAACGTTGAACCCAGCTAGGCCAAAGATATTTCTAACTAGGTTAAAAGGTGGTAAAGGAGCAATAGAAAGTAATTGAAACAGTAAAGGAGCAATAGAAAGTAATTGAAACAATCAGTTTTAGGGATTAAAAAAAAATCTGTAATTGTTATCTGTAGTAGCCATTGCTTGTCTCATGAGAAAGTCTATATCTGAACTGCTCCTAAAATAGTTGGTTCTAAAGTTAAACAAGCCCCTTGGAAATTTCTTTTTGCTTTCATTTTCTTGCAACCTTCCTCCTGTTCTTCTTAATCACGCAAAGTATAATTTAGCCCAGACTGCACTCTAATTAGATATAATGCCAGATGAAATGAAGGATGTTGAAATGATAGAATGTGGACAAGGTAATATTGAACTTAAGATGGCTCTAGTATATAACAACACATTTTGTTACAATAATGTTCTGATCTTTACATATAAGTTGAGTTTACTAGCCATAGGTCTGTATTATTATTCTATATACTTTATTTCCCCAATAGTGATGATAAGCTTATATTAATCATATTTATTCAGCCCTTGTGACTATCAGTAAGATACCTGGGGCTAGGGCTACTTACCAAACCTATGACTTCAGGCTCATTAAACATAACCACCTATCTCTATGGTTAACAAATCTACTACACTATGCAATGAAGTCCATTAATGTGAGTGCAAAATTAAAAGCTAAAACATCTGAGTGTGACTAAATAAAAAAACATATTGCAGATTTTCTAAGAATTTGTAACCAAAAATGAAAACTTGTACACAATATTGAGTAACTTTTGAACACTCTTACTACAAGTAAAGATCAGTAATCAAACTGCTGGAAGAGAATAATTCTAAAACTTGGCTTTGGTCCAGTGCTTGTCCTGGGTATAGTAACACTGAAAATTATGGATTCTAGCTGTTAGTTTTAAGCATAGCTTTATCAGAAAATTTATGTTTCTTAAAATCCACTGCAGCCAAGGTCCATAAAGAATAGTAATCTTATGTATTTCCTTCTGCTGCTGCTGCTGCTAAGTTGCTTCAATCGTGTCCAACTCTGTGTGACCCCATAGACGGCAGCCCACCAGGCTCCCCTGTCCCTGGGATTCTCCAGGTAAAAACACTGGAGTGGGGTGCCATTTCCTTCTCCAATGCATGAAAGTGAAAAGTGAAAGTGAAGTCGCTCAGTCGTGTCCGACTCTTAGCGACCCCATGGACGGCCTACCAGCCTACCAGGCTCCTCCATCCATGGGATTTTCTAGGCAAGAGCACTGGAGTGGGGTGCCAGTGCCTTCTCCTTTCCTTCTGCTATTTGACTAAAAATTTCACCGATATTAAAATGCAGCCATGAGATTAATGAGACAGGAACTATATCTAAGGGAACAAAAACACTAACAAAAACTGGCTATCAGCAAGTCAAGGTTGTCCTATAAATCACTGATAAGTCTTTATGAGGCCTTGGCAATAATCATAAACATGGTTACAAAACACATAAGAGGACAAAAAAGACAGAGTTCTCAAATTAGTACATAAAATAGCAAGTTTTAAGAGTGTCTTACCTTCTTCTCGTCTTAAATTCCGTTCAATGTTTGCTACACAGGAAGCACAAGTCATACCAGTGACCTGTATATAACACTTGGATGAAGTCTTTGGCTCCTCCTTGTCATGAATTGGTGTCATCATTTTGGTGTGAAGTTCATTAGTTGAGGTCAAAAGTGGCATTTCTGATGAGGGCTGAGCTATTACTACCAATGGCTCATTTGTATCTGGTGGACAGGGAAAGATTCTTTTCATTTGAAGTATTCTCCAGCTGCACCCTTGTCATTTATCACGATCCACACACACCTCCCGGCACTGTCAACGCTGCTGCAGCTGTTGCTGCTAAGTCGTTTCAGTCGTGTCCGACACTGTGTGATCCCACAGACAGCAGCCCACCAGGCTCCTCTGTCCACAGGATTCTCCAGGCAAGAATACTGGAGTGGGTAGCCATTTCCTTCTCCAATGCATGCATGCATACTAAGTCACTTCAGTCGTGTCCAACTCTGTGCGACTCCATGGACAGCAGCCCACCAGGCTCCTCTGTCCACAGGATTCTCCAGGCAAGAATACTGGAGTGGCTTGCCATTTCCTTCTCCAGGCACTGTCAATCCATTCCTTTAAAACTGTCATGGACCTAGAGCCCTGTGCAATGCTATCTTTACACTTTCCAGGATGTGACTTCCAAGTTCAACACTGCCCATCCCAATTCTTGGGAAAATCGGAACCAGCTGAATAAACAGAACTTTATATCAAGATCTTCAAGCCCATTATCTCTACCTCAAACTCCAGTAGACAGTGGTTTATTAATAGAAAGCTCTTTGTTTTATAATGAATTTCTATCATTATGTTAATGATTTAAATACTGGCAGTAAAGCAATTCGTGTAAGTGGGACAAAAAGCAATCTGCAAAACAGCAATGCAGTACAATGTCATTTAAAAATTGTTAGAGTGCATACACGAAAACATGCATAAGGAAGCCTAGGAAGGTACATAGCAAACTACTAGTAGAGGCTATTTCTGGGGAATGAGGTTATAGCAGGAATAGAATAACAGAAAGATGAACAAATTTCCTCTATAGACACTGCTGTATGCTTGAATTTTAACAATAATACATAGTGTTTTTTAAATTAAAATGTCTTTGGTGGACAATGGAAGAAGAGGCAAGGAGTAAGTCAGCAATAATCTTAATTTTTCACAAAGTAATCAGAGAATTTTTCTGTAGAATGTTTATGGACTGTGAAACAGTGGAAAGCATCTGTCATCCCAGAAGCTCCCCTGCAGTCTTAGCGGAGACTTAGTTTATCCATTTCAGTATTAATCATCTCCCAAGAAGGGAGAAAGTATTCTTTTTAGCACATCCATGTACCTGCAAAAAAGCTAAAGATTTTCATCTCTACTGCAGAGATAAGGAGGAAAAGAAGTGATGTGGAAATTTCCACCTACGTGTTACTTCTTTCCCTTTGGCAAAAAACTGATTCAAGTCTATTTGGCTAGTCCATAGAGGAAACCCTTCATAGCAGAGCTGGTTTTTAGGATACGGAAAAAAGGCATCTTTTGAAGAAACTTTAACAAAAGCCTGACCACTTTCATAACAAAAGCCTGACTTCTCAAATCAGTTATAACAAAGGCTCTTAAATTTTGACATACAATCACCTGGGGGATCTTGTTAAAATGCAGATTCTGATTCAGTACATTGAGGGTGAGGCCTGAAATTCTGTTCCAATAAGCTTCCAAGTGATGGCAGTACTGCCAGTCTGGGTATAGCAAAGGACACTTTAATAGCAAAGGATGAGATTCTCCTAATTCCAAAATTAGACAGTCTCTGATCTTATATGTGAATCAATTCAGAAAATGATATTCATTCAGATTACAAGAGTATTATTTAGAACAAAGAGGATAAAATTTACCAAATAGTACCAAAAATTCAAAAAGGAGGCTCATTTGTCCCAAGGAAATAGCTTTGGCGTGGGGGAAAAAACATTATTTTAGTCTAGCCAGGAGCTTATTCATTCTATCATAATTATAATGAAGATTTAAAATTTTGAACTTGGACAATGAAAAGAAAGTTTATATTACTAATTACTTTAAGTCTTATTCCAGAGTAATTTAGTTATTTCAGGTACCTGCTGCTGCTGCTGCTGCTGCTAAGTCGCTTCAGTCGTGTCCGACTCTGTGCAACCCCATAGACGGCAGCCCACCAGGCTCCCCCATCCCTGGGATTCTCCAGGCAAGAACACTGGAGTGGGTTGCCATTTCCTTCTCCAATGCATGAAAGTGAAAAGTGAAAATGAAGTTGCTCAGTCGTGTCCGACCCTCAGCGACCCCACGGACTGCAGCCTAGCAGGCTCCTCCATCCATGGGATTTTCTAGGCAAGAGTACTGGAGTGGGGTGCCATTACCTTCTCCATTTCAGGTACCAGAAGTAACTAAAACACCATCTGCAATTTCACACTCTAGAAGTACAGTATTGAATTAAAATAAGTCATAGAGGTAACCCCTTTTAGTTACAATGGCATGATTTCTCAACAAAGATTCAAAAAATTTTGACCTTTACCCCAGTGAATGTGGCAAGAAGAGCAAATGCTTCCATCTTTCACAGAGGCAGTACAGGTGTTAAAAAGCCACAGTGAATTAAATGGCTAGTTTCTTTAAACTGGCTTTTCTATAAACTGTAGCAACACTGCTGCTGCTGCTGCTGCTAAGTTGCTTCAGTCGTGTCCGACTCTGTGCAACCCCATAGACGGCAGCCCACCAGGCTCCCCCATCCCTGGGATTCTCCAGGCAAGAACACTGGAGTGGGTTGCCATTTCCTTCTCCAATGCAGGAAAGTGAAAAGTGAAAGTGAAGGCGCTTAGTTGTGTCCGACTCTTAGCGACCCCATGGACTGCAGCCTACCAGGCTCCTCCGTCCATGGGATTTTCCAGGCAAGAATACTGCAACACTACTTATCCATAAATGAATTCAAAAGAAGACTGACTCTCCTGCATGTGAGGCAACAATCAGAAAAGAATCTAAAAATTTCAAGAAAGGGTTTCAAGTCTGATCCTCAAAACTGGCAGGTTTAGTCTAAAGTAATATGAATAAATATATAATCAGAAAATGGCTTAAAAACAACTATGTTTATGTTTAACTATAAACATCATGTCTGCAACTTACTCTCAAATGATTCAGAAAAAGATAGCTACACGTGTGTGTGTATTGTGTGTTTGAAAATATGTCTATCTGTCGATAGAGAAAAAGAATGATAAAACAAATGCGGCAACAGTGTTAACAATGGAATCCAAGTAAAACTGGTAAACAGGAATTCTTTGTACTATTCTTGCAGTTTTTCTGTGAGTTTGAAATTAAAGATTAAAAAGTTACAAAAAAGGAAAAGGAATTTAATTGAGTATTTTGTTTACTGTAATTGGTTAGTGAAGACAACTTCATATATATCTTTTCACGATAACGACGATATTGATGGTCATGATAAAAAGCACCTCCTATATTTCTATTTCCTTTATTAACATTTATGGTCCACCCAGGACTGGTATGACATGAAGGCGAAATGCAATGATCCCTCTAAGTCTATAGGAACAGGTTTCAGAGTGGTAGACTATGAAGCCTGGACCAGCGTTGACACTAGCATTCAGAAAATGGGCAGCCACAATTCTGGTGGCATCTTAAACTCTGATTGATCTATAGCAGAAACACACAATGCAGTCAATTGATATTAACTTTTTATCCCAATAATATGGGTTACTGTAGTCACAATTCATAAGTTATTTTACGGTCACAATCACTTTGCCAAGGTTTTCTACCTATTCATCATGGCTTTTAACATGTTTGTTATTGTTGCTGCTTAGTCTCTAAGTCATGTCTGACTCTTTTGCAACCCCACGAACTGTAACCTACCATGCTCTTCTGTCCATGGGATTTCCCAGGCAAGAATACTGGAGTGGGTTGCCATGCCCTCATCCAAAGGATCTGCCTGACACTGCAACTGAACCCATGTCTCTTGCACTGCAAGTGGATTCTTTACCGCTGAGACACCGGGGAAGTCCAATGACACTGTCTAGAAATTAGTTATTCAACTTTTCTATTAATATTCAGAGCAAGAAATTTCATTTAGGGAATTTCCAGTTTAATTAGAGGCTAGGTTCAATTCTAGTTCAAAACAAGTTCACATGGGCAAATTCCATTGGATATACATCTCTGGTTTCAGTTCAAGGTAAGAGCTGCCAGAAAACAGGAAGACTTTGGGCCAGTTCTAGAGTCAGGTTAATTAGAATGCCTAAATTTGAAACCACAGCTTAAATTCTACTATTTGTCTCTACTATTTTCATTTTCTTTTTAAAATTTTTGTTTGCAATATAGTTGATTTACAATGTTAGTTTCAAGTGTACAGCATAGTGAATCAGCTATACATATACATATATCCACTCTTTTTTTTTTTTTTAAGATTCTTTTCCCATATAGGCCATTACGGAGCATTGAGTAGAGTTCCCTGGGCTACACAGCAGGTTCTTATTAGTTATCTGTTTTATATATAATAGTGTGTATATGTCAACCGAATCTCCCAATTTATCCCTCCTCCCCTTATCCCCTGGTAACCGTAAGTTTGTTTTCTACATTTGAAGCTCTATTTTTTCTTTTAAAATAACATTTGCTTCTCCCATTTTATATATACATAAATACATACAAATATACATATAACCCTGTCACAAAACACTTAAAATACATAGGAAAGCACAATGAAAACAAATTATCACCTTTATCCTACCACTCAAAAATAACTACGATTAAAATTTTGTTCATATTCTACCAGGAATTTTAGTCATATACATAAATAACATATACATAGCATAAATCCTTATACATGTGTTTATAAAATTTTGACCATGACTTTTTCACTTGCTTTTTCATTTAACAAAATATCTCACTTTCCCATGGCATTAAGTATCTTCAACACCATAATTTTTATGGCTTCAGAGCATTTCCTCATATGGAGGTATCATGCTTTATTTAATGTTTCTAGTTTCTATATAATTATGCAAACATCATTATGCATCTTTATATATGCTTCATATATGCTGCTGACATATGTCATATTTTCAAAAAGTAGAACTGCAGTGCCTAGTACTTATTTTTCACTGATAAAAGCCAAAAGAATTAGCAAAGTATAAATAAAAGAACATTAGAGGAATCAAAGAAAAAAAATGATAATTACCTGACAAGGAAGCATCAAATCCCATGTTTTCTATTGCTTCTCTCAAGGTTTCTGGAGAGGTTAGTAAAGGATCATACTCAACAGTCCCTTTGCCATTTGCAAGTGATACTTGTATGGATTTTACACCTGCCTTTTTTGATATGACACCTTCAATAGACTGCACACACGAATTACAAGTCATGCCATCAATGTTTATCACAGTTTCTTGAGTTAGAGGCTGGCTAACTATGTTCAAAGGACTCTTTTGAAGAGATGAGCTGGAGGGAGAGTTTGAGGTACTCTCAATTTCACTTGCACTACTAACTCTATATTGCCCTTGTGATATGGCCTCTATTGCTTTTCTCAGTGTTTCTGGAGTGACTAAACTTGCATTGTACTTTACTATGGCAGATTTATTCTCTAAAGAAACTACTACACTGCTTATATGTTGGAGTGTAGATAAAGCACTTTCAATATTTGACACACATGATTTACAATGCATGCCATCTATGGTGAAAATGACTGTTGAATTACTGGTGTATGATGGACTCTTTTGCTGTGATCCTTCTGAGGATTTGACTGGTGTGTTCTTTAGACGTTCTATGTCAATAGCTCCCAATTTGAGGTACTTGGGCTGTTTTTTGATGAATGCTGTAAAGCCCACAACTTCAATCTGCTTTTTTATTTCCTCTGCTGTGATAAGATGGGGTTGATAAACAACAGTAGCTTCTTGATTGTCCAAGGAAACTAGTTAATAAAAAGAAAAACATTTAATTCAGTTATTCCTGGGCCACTTCAGAAAACATTCTGTAGACCAAATTAATACCACACATAATTGTTTCTCTCTCATTGTTGTCATTATCCTTTCTTAAAATAATTCTGTTCTTTTCAGAAAATTTTACTGATGTGGACTAGAAAAAAGCAAAAGATGTGACCACTGTATCTGCGGTCTCCAAGTTTCTGCATGCCTGAATAGAAACAGAGGTCAAGAGGATCCTAGGTATGTTGCATTAAGAACCCTGAACTCCATGAATGCCACCTTGGCGGCCATTTATGCTAGTTCAAGATTCATGTAACTTTTAATTATAATCATTAACTTTACTTGACACTAATTCTGGGAATACACTGTTTCTCAGACTTCAGTGAAGCAGCAACATTCTAGTCCCAGAGATTCAAAACCCATGCTTAAAGGAAAATGCTAAAGTTCAAAGACCAAAACAGCAAACCAAGCCATACAAAGCAATCAAATAAACAATATCAGTCATATTACCTTTAATTCGCTGAACACCTTGCAGTTTCCCAATTTTTCCTTCAATGGTGCTAGTACATGAATGGCAGGTCATCCCTTCCACCTTCATCTTCAGCATGACTTCACCTGGTTGAGCCATACTATAATCTTCGCAAGTTCCTGACTTTTTTTCCAGAGTTCCAGTATCTAAACTGAGATCAGGAACCAGCTCTACTATCTGATTGGCATTCACTATAGAAGGGATTATTGTCACCACTGCAGTTCTCTGCTGAGGGGAAATTTTAATATCTGTCACACCCTTGGTCTTGAGCAATGTGCTTTGGATATGGTCCCATGGCGGAACCAGTGAAGCAGTAACAGTCAGAAACACAGTTTCAGTTAAAACAGGGAGAGGCTTAGGATTGTGGAGAATAGCATCAAAGCCCATGTCATCAATAGCTTCCTGCAGGGTCTTTGGAGTTTGTAGTTTTGGGTCATAAATAACAGTTGCATTTTTTTCTTCCAGTGAAACCTTTTGGAAGGAAATTGCAGAAGTCATTTTAATTAAATCTTATGATATGGAACTTAAAATTATCAATCATTACACCACCGTAAAGAATGAAACAAATAATTAAATCAAATAGAGTTTCTTTATTAGTTCTCATCTTTCCTAGTCACTTTAGAAAGCAGCACAAAATGTCTTATGTACCTACAGGAATGGTAAAGCTCTATGTAGGTGTACTTGACTCAGGTAATGATCAGGCATTTGAAACGTGCACAGACAAACACACCCTAGAATTTCATAACAGAGAACAAACTACTCTTCATCTCCTTTCACAAAGTATTCCAACACTTAGCATTCTACCAATTCAAAAGATAATTTCAGGAAAGAGGATCAGCTACATAAAACAAATTGGAAATCAAGTTTAAAGTTTTAAAATGTTCAATTAAGATAAACTTGTTGCAAGAAAAGGTATAAACATGCTGGTTTATGAAGGCAATATTCATAGGGTTTTGTAGCAAGTATTTCTATAACCTTCTAAGTCACTATAGTCCAGTATTACTTTTGTGCAAAATAAGAATATATAATTTTTCCTGATTTGATTATTAAAATAATGATTGTATTCTTAAAGCTCAGCAACTGAATATAATTTAACTACTACCTGGACATCTTACCCTGCATCTCTTTGGGTAACATATGGGTTATAAAGATTTATGAAGTAGTCATACATACATACACACACACACACACACACACACAAAACTGGGTTGAGAGTCAGAAGATTTGAGCTCCAGTGTCAATTCTCCACTTATTAGTTAACCACACTCACTAGCCCTACCATCATAAAAATGAAGAAATGTGCTCTACTATCTTCCAGGGTTATTATAAGGATCATATGAGTAAACAGGAAAGTAGTTCTTTGAAGCAGTAAGTCATATAAAAGTAAACACTGAAAAACCAATATTTATCAAACACTTATTATATGTGCCAGGAACTAAGATTCTCATGATACAAAGCTGATCATGACATAGTCACAGGGAGCAATGCTAGAACAGAGGACAGAGAAAATGAACACCCATTCATCCCTGGGAATGTGTGTCAAAAAAGCTTCTTAGGGGAGATAATACCTGAATGTTAAAGGAATAACAGAAATTAGCAAGGACATTTGAAGCAGGGAACTCATGACAAATGTAAACACAAAATTAGAGAAAAATGAAAGGCTGCATAATTAGGTAACTGCTTTATCATGGGGGCTCTTGTACGCCAATAATCATCTGTACTTTATTCTATAGGTAATAGAGAGTCATGGAAAAGTTAAGCAGGGGAATGACATAGTTATATTTGCATTTAGAGAAGAATCATTTTGGAGTGACGTGGGTGATAGAACTGTGCTGTCCTGGCTTGGGGTAGTTAAATTAATCTATGTGTGTTAGTCGCTCAGTCGTGTCCGACTCTTTGTGACCCCATGGATTGTAGCCCGCCAGGCTCCTCTGTCCATGGGATTCTCCAGGCAAGAGTACTGGAGTGGGTTGCCATTTACTTCTCCAAATTAATCTATACATGTGTTAAAATTAACCAAACCTTAAAAAAGCAAGCAAGCAAACAAACAAAAAATTCACAGAACTGTATGCCAAAAAGAAGTCAATATGGGGGTATAATTTTAAAAACAAAAATGAAAAGATTAAAAAATTCAGTTCCTCAATTGCATTAGCCACATTTCTAGTGTTCAATGGCCAATGTTGCTGCCACAAGGGACAGAGTAAATACAGAACATTTTCATCATTACAGAATGTTCCATTGGACAGTACTGCTCTATGTACTACTCTACTTCTGATCAAGTGCCAAACTTTTAAAAAAGGGAAGGGGAATTTTCCCCCCTCTAGGCTTAAATATATCTGGTATCTCATAAACAAGTCCTGATTTTGAGCTAATCCCCCACTCCCCCTGCCAAATTTCAATTTACCAACATACCCAATGAGGAAGTGTTGTGAAAATTGATTTTTAAAAGCAAAAATCACTTTATCACCCGATGATTTGCTATACTTTTTATTGCCATAGCCTGTCTTCTAGATATAAAAGACATAAAAAAAACCAATGAAACTATGTATATAAAATACTATACAAAAAAGTTGTATTATCCTATGTTGTTTTCATGCTGCAAACCAGAAAACACTTCCTTATTTAGTAACTTCTATTTGTGTGTTTTAAGGCCAGGTCAACCATACCTAGCACAAAAAAATGTTCCCCTTTGGGATAACAGCACTTGACTTTTCCTCTGAATGTTAGATATCAAAGAGATTTTTCAAGCCCAAAGTCTCAAAGGAAACAAAAACAGGCAGCACCTTTGTGTAAGAGGAAATTCACAAAGTGTTTATCACAATACTATTCTGGATGCCAAATCCTTGAGCAGGAAGCTAAAATAGCACTGATTTACTTAACAAACATTTACTGAATACCTATTACGTGCTAGCTGCTAGGGATCCAATGGTGAGTAAAAGCAAGCACAGACTCCAAAGAACTGGAAATTGCTGGGAGCAATCTGTCTGATTCTGGGTCTGTGCCACTCTCCTTGATCACCACCAACGCAAACCACCTTCGCCTATTCCCCACAGTGCTCTGAAGTTTCAACTGCTTGTTTTTCTTCTCAGAATCTTTCACTAGGAATCAATGTTGTTTTGCTTTTTCCCAGAGGAACTATGTTTCTATTTTATCAATAGTTCCCCTGAAAATAAACATCCAAGTCTAAAATCTATAATCTATAAATGTGGCTCTTATGAAGGACTCAAGATGGTGCACTGTTCACTATATTTAGATGAAGGTAGAAGTGAAAGACGGAGAAGGCGATGGCACCCCACTCCAGTACTCTTGCCTGGAAAATCCCATGGACGGAGGAGCCTGGTAGGCTGCAGTCCATGGGGTTGCTAGGAGTCGGACACGACTGAGCGACTTCACTTGCACTTTTCACTTTCCTGCATTGGAGAAGGAAATGGCAACCCACTCCAGTGTTCTTGCCTGGAGAATCCCAGGGACGGGGGACCCTGGTGGGCTGCCGTCTCTGGGGTCGCACAGAGTCGGACTCGACTGGAGCAACTTAGCAGCAGCAACAGGAGTGAAAGAAGAAAAGAAACCAAACACGCTCTGTGTCCTCAACAGTATTTACAGAGGTGTAGAGGGTGCTGTCCATAGATATTGTGAAGATCCATTATTTTAATGCATAAGGAGTTATTTGTCTACTGAAATGTCTAAAACATGAAATTCAAGCATCGTATACTTTATCTGTATGTAATTTCTGTATAATTTGCATAAATATAAAAAGGCTGCATCATCTATTCTCAAGTAAGAAACTTAAGACAAATCTAAGGGCTTAAGTTTCTTGAAAGACAGTTCTTTTGAGTTCTAATTTTCTACAAAAGCTAAAAACTGTGTTATTACCACTTCTTGGGTTGTCATTAGTATATTTTCTTTTGTGTATTCCTTCTCATCTGATAATAAAAGGTGATCCAATTTCCTATCTGAAGGCTAGGACACTGAATAAATTGCCCAAGAAACTCAGCAAGAAAATTAAAGAGCTAGAATTCAAATGTATGTCTCTGTAACTCCAAAGTCCATACTCTTTCCATTTATAAATGATGAGGCTAGATGATCTTTGATCTCCTTAAAAAACCAAAATTCTATGTGTGTGATTTGAGCAATTTGTGACTTATAAATAAAAATACCTGATAAGTATGAAATATTTCTAGTGTGTGAACTAAATTTTAGTTCTATGTTTACTTTTCCCCTCTACATTTCATATCTTCTCCCATACCAGTTTAAATAAAAAAATGACTAAGAGAATGTATTTCTTTAGGTTTTTACCAAGATTTGACAATTAGTATATTCTAACATTTCCCCATTTTTAAAAGTCACTTTGGGAAAGGTACTTTGCTTTAGCACACTGAAATTCCTTTTTATCCCCCCAGGAGTTAATTGATAGGTCAACATAATAAATTCAGATTAGCATGCTTCTAAGACAGTGGGGAAATCCTCAAATGGTTTAAAGCCTATTTGCTAACATTTTCATAACAACTCAATATAGAGGGATTCAGAGGTTTTGCGGGAGCTTGAAAGGATCCTGTCCTTCTACAGAGACTAAACTCAGAAAAGTAAAATGATTTATCAATAATCTTGAATTTCTAATATGTCTGATTCTTCTTGCACAATATATTTGGCCAACTAAATACTATATAAAATACATAATAGGAATCCCATTTATATTACATATGTCACAATACAAATTTTATTACTGTTTGCTGAAAGAATAATATATATATTTTAACTGAGTAACACTCTGATGTTTCAATAAAGGATACTGAAAATTAAAGTATAAGAGGAAGACATCGAGTTCTATTGATTTTATCCAATTTGACCAACCTAAATAAAAGTTACAACTTAAAAATTTTAAATCAATGTATGAACTAGCAAAAGACAATTCTTAGAGACTAAGACAACAGCCCAAAACCACTCTAAAAATTCAAAGGTCAAATGTTTTAAAATGAAAAAGATGTGGAGATTTTGTTAGTTTAAGTTGTAGTATTGTTTTTCTGTAAATTGAGTGTTTTGTCTGAATTTTCATTACTAATATAATTTCATTTTCTTCAAAAATTATGTAACTAATGAATGATTATTCATTATAAAAATGTATATACAAAGAAAGGAAATAGTAAAAGTCCTTCTTTACATGATTCCTTTACTGCTAGTTTTTAACCTTGGATTTGATATTTCTTTGATCCTTGGTTGAACTAAATCAGAAACCTAAGCCTGTTTGAATAACTGATTCTACATCTTCATGGATGGCCATTTACTACCTAAGAATTTATACAAGGCAAAATGCCTATATTACTGTAATACAGCATTTGAAAAAAAGAAATGTTCAATGGACTATCATCATTTGCCATACCAAATGTTAGAGGGAAAAAGTTCCAAATAGAAATAAAGACGGATTTCTGTATGCTGACAGGAAACAATAAGATGTATTTGCTAGGTGAAAAAAAGCAAGGTTAGAACAGTATGTATACAGTATGCTTCCATTTATATAAAAAGGAGATATACACACACATATATACACAGTTAACCCTTAAACAACAAGGAGATGGGGATGTGGGCACCCACCTCATGTATAACTTTACATTTGGCCCTCCATATCCTCAGTTTCACACTCTCGGATTCAACCAACCACAGATCGTGTAGTACTATAACACATATTTATTGAAAAAATGTGTATAAGTGGACCCGTGCAGTTCAAACCTAGGTTGTTCAAGTCAGCATATAGATCTACAAATGTTATTCATCTTATATTCAGTCTATTTCTAGGAGAATTCATACATAGGAAATTGATAACTGGTTTCTTTTGGGAAGGGGATTTTACTCTGGACATATGTTACTTATCCAATAATTTAAAAAAATAGTTAATATTAAGGGGAGCAAGGAATGTATTGATCCACAGGATGAACTTGGTAACAGCTAGCATCTAGATTGGTTTTTTTTGGCCACACTGTGCAGCTTGTGGGATCTTAGTTCCCTGGCCAGGGATTAAACCCAGGCCCTCAGCAGTGAGTCCTAACCACTGAATTGCCAGGGAATTACCTAAGTGGTCATTTTTTAAAAGGATAGTCTGTTTTAGGAAAATGGACTGCAGCCTTTATCTGAGTAAAGGAAAAAGCACACAAAATGCAGTTAAGTTTCAAGGACAAAGTAATCTGTTAATAAGGAATTAACCTTTAGAGTCATTTGGTGCTTATATCTAACTAAATTTAATGTTACATTACCACTTTCAAAAAGGCCAATCTCAGAGAAAGACCTTCACATTATCTACCCATTTTATTTTCCCCCTGAACAGACCACTGGGGTGATTAAATAAAGCTTCAAGTTAATCTCTTTAAAGTCTACAGTCTTGGCAGAACAAAAGTATAACACTCATTTATAAACTTTGCAATTTAAGACATAATACCCCAAATATATTTAAATGCTGAAGCTGCAAAGAGGTATAATCATATTCATTCTACTTATTTCAAAATTAGAGACTTCTTGACTATTCACTTGCCTTGAATCCTGTTAATTAAATCTCTAATCTGTTCCACTGCAACATTTTTTAAATAAAACAATCATACTCAATTTAACATCACAATTATATTAATTCATATCAGAGTTTTATTCCAAACACAACAAACATCTCTTTGACTTTAACATCATAACTATATTAATTCATATCAGAGTTTTATTCCAAATACAACAAACAGCTCCAAGACTTAGCTGAAACAATGTCCTCTTTAAATCTGGTTTCTGAACTGACTACTGCTGCTGCTGCTGCTAAGTCACTTCAGTCGTGTCCGACTGTGTGCGACCCCATTGATGGCAGCCCACCAGGCTCCCCAGTCCCTGGGATTCTCCAGGCAAGAACACTGGAGTGGGTTGCCATTTCCTTCTCCAATGCAGGAAAGTGAAAAGTGAAAGTGACATCGCTCAGTCGTGTCCGACTCCTCGAGACCCCATGGACTGCAGCCCACCAGGCTCCTCCATCCATGGGATTTTCCAGGCAAGAGTACTGGAGTGGGGTGCCATTGCCTTCTCCTGAATTGACTACACATTAGTCTTAATTATAATCTCAGAAACTATGATCCAGAAAATTTAAACCTTAACAGTCTTTGAGAAGTGACCAATATTTATGTGTTAACATCTTAAGCTGCATTCTGACCATAAATTATGTTCGGACAAGGACAATTCTCCATACAGTGCCTAGAAAGAGGTGAATCCACCTTTTGTGGCCTCTGAAATGTAAGCATTTTGAGGGACCTTCATTAAGGAAAATAGCACAAAACTATAAATGTAAAAACATCTGTACAAATGTAAATATTCTAAATGAGTAACAAAATTACAAGTTATAAAGTTTTGAAACTTACCAAATACCATAAAATCCACTAAAGTAACTTTTTTATTAATAATACCTCCTACACCTGTATAATATTTTCTCTTTCTACATGTTTGGCTATATATGTACTCTGCTGCTTCATTTAACAGTGATTTTGTAAAATCATTTTATATATGATTGTCAAATTTGGGAAAACTATCAAGTTTCTTTCATATATGAACAATAAGATCTCAGGGCATTTCAGAAAAGTTTACTTGTGCAGTGAACTAGTTTTAAATACTCTTTGAATTGATAACACTCATTTATCACTTTTATACTAGGCCCTAACTCCTTTGTGCCATGACCCTGGTGAGTTGGCATCATGGGTGGTAAGGACATTATCCTACCAGAACCTGTAGCACAAATTTCATTATACACAGAAGCAACTAAGAACCGTGTGTGTATATGCATGCATGCCCATGTGCGCACGCATGCTCAGTCATGTCTGACTCTTTGCGACCCCATGGATTGTAGCCTGCCCAGCTCCTCTGTCCATTAAATTCTCCAGGCAAGAATACTGGAGTGGGTAGCCATTCCCTTCTCCATTCCCTTCTTCCTGACCCAGGGATCGAACCCGTGTCTCCTGCATCTCATGTGTCTCCTGCATTGGCAGGCAGATTCTTTACCACTAGCACCACCTGGGAAGCCCCTTACAGCCAAATATTTTACTAACCCCAAACTAAACATATCCTCAATTCAGCCTATTAATCAGATCCCCAAAATGCCTATGGCACATCCAATACTACTTACATAAAAGGGAAGTCTAAAAGAGGTGGGTCGAAGTGGAAGTAGACAATGGATTTAAAAGATTGTGGTTAAATTATTTTACTTTCACAAAAACAGATAACCATGGGAACACTGCTACAATTCCTTCCAGGTCTTAGAAGGGGAAGATGCAAGTGGCAGGCTCTGACACTTAAGCTTAACTTCACCATAAATCTGTCTCTGGGCCTAGAAAGCAACACTTAGTAATATACTTTTTAAAGGAAGGAGAAAAGAAGAAGGATTACTAGTATACTCTATCATATGGGCTTTTGACTGTAGAGGCAGAGCTGGAAAAGGCAGAAAAAGCATGTCTACCTTCATTTTTAGCAAACAAATTATGAATGTACTCAGGAAAGTACAGCCTTAAGTATCTGTCACTAGGATCCATATAAATCACTGTTGATAACACAAAGTGCTTTCATGTTATAGTTCTGCTACTTTTCTTGTACAGCATAATTCAATTTAATTGCATTTTTCTGACTTTAGATAGGTCATATTAAGCAGAGGTGAATTCTGGGAAGATGCAGTAAACATAGCAGCCTTACATATGAGTGGGGTGCAATAAGTCTCTAGGGGAAAATTTATACAGGAATGTACTTGCAAATGTCAAAGAGAATGTCATCCTTTAGCTTTACATAGATAACAGGGAAAATTTAATAATCTAAACCAGTTTGTCAGAGAGTTGAGGGTTTTGGAAAATACATTAGTTGGCAGTAGACAATAAGAACCTAAGTAATTTGGAGAAAAACTATGTGAACTAGTTTCTAGATGGTTAAAACAGCTTTACTGAAATTAGCACACACTTAATTAGTAAGACCTAGCTTCTATTCTGCCCCTCAGTTCAGTTCAGTTGCTCAATCGTGTCTGACTCTCTGCGACCCCATGAATCACAGCACGCCAGGCCTCCCTGTCCATCACCAACTCTCGGAGTTCACTCAGACTCATGTCCATCGAGTCAGTGATGCCATCCAGCCATCTCATCCTCTGTCATCCCCTTCTCCTCCTGCCCCCAATCCCTCCCAGCATCAGAGTCTTTTCCAATGAGTCAACTCTTCGCATAAGGTGGCCAAAGTACTGGAGTTTCAGCTTTAGCATCATTCCTTCCAAAGAAATCCCAGGGCTGATCTCCTTCGGAATGGACTGGTTGGATCTCCTTGCAGTCCAAGGGACTCTCAAGAGTCTTCTCCAACACCACAGTTCAAAAGCATCAATTCTTCGGCCCTCAGCCTTCTTCACAGTCCAACTCTCACATCCATACACGACTATTGGAAAAACCATAGCTTTGACTAGACGGACCTTTGTTGGCAAAGTAATGTCTCTGCTTTTCAATATGCTGTCTAGGTTAGTCATAACTTTTCTTCCAAGGAGTAAGCGTCTTTTAATTTCATGGCTGCAATCAGCATCTGGAGTGATTTTGGAGCCCCAAAAAATAAAGTCTGACACTGTTTCCACTGTTTTCCCATGAAGTGATGGGACCAGATGCCATGATCTTCATTTTCTGAATGTTGAGCTTTAAGCCAACTTTTTCACTCTCCACTTTCACTTTCATCAAGAGGCTTTTTA